>NC_057809.1:97037024-97351151 GCF_018294505.1 Triticum aestivum
ATATAAATCCCGGAAAAGAAAAGTTTTTGGTAGCATATCCAGCAGAACAAACAGCAGTCGACTGACCTGGACATTGCTTTGGAGGGCAGAGCTGGCGTCATAAGCTGCCTGGCTCGCATCCCGGATGGTCTTCAGCTGCTCCATCATGAGTCCCGCCTGGCGTATCGCCTCCTTCGCCGCACCAGCTTGGTCCTCTGGGACGTGGTGAGTCGTGAAGAGGGAGGGCTGCTGAGCACTCGTCAGTGGAGTCGCGAAGGTCACCGTGTGTCGAGTGGTGTTCTCTCCCTCCACAGTCAGAATTTCAGGCGCTGACACATCCTGAGGCACCTTGCTGGCGGACGCTTTTCGACTCCTCCTGTGCTTCAGCGGCTCTTCATCCTCATCATCATCAGGAAGATCGATAACAGTGTTGGGTGGAGCTGCAGAGAAGGGTCAGGATCAGAGATCGCGAGTCAGTCGACTAAGAATGGTATTAAGAACATAGCACCTGGATTCGAAGTTGCGGCATCCTCCATCTCGTGGTCATCGGCCCGGGCCGAGGTCTCAGAAGTAGCAGCACTGCAACTCCAAAGGATCAGTCGACTAACATCAGTGTCGACCAGAGATAAAGTTCGCATACGAATAAGAAAATATGAGCAACACAATTACCCTAAAATGGTGGGGATGGACACCTTCATCTTCGGCAGGAGCTTGGTCGGCTTCGATGAGGCCGCCCTGGGCTGCTTCGGCGCCTTTTCAGTCGGCGCCGGAGAAGTGGTCCGGGGGCGCTTGGTCGACTGGGTGGCGGTCGCCACCCCCTTACCACGTTTGGTCGAAGGGTCGTGGACAAGCTTCGACCGCCTTTCTGAGCGCGGTGGAATGACCTCCTCTTCCTCTTCTTCCTCGTCCTCGATGTCATCTTCATCATCTTCATCATCATCATCGTCGTCATCACCCCCTGCGGCATCCGAGTCCCATTCCTCCTCTTCCTGGCTCTCGCCCCCGCTCGCCTCGCCCCCACTCGCCTCGCCTTCCTCAGTCGAAGCTTGTGCCCCATTGGGCATCGAGTACAGCTCGGTGAAGGCCTAGCAGTCGCAGAAACAAGGATCAGTCGACCAGTCGACAGGGTTAGCAGGAGTGAATACGACAAAGACACAATGGAAAGCAGAGCAAGTGTACCTTGTTTGGGATGCTGTCGTGGTCGAGTGGAGGAATTCTTCTGGCTCCGCGCGGGTTGTCCCTGTTTCCGGTAACGGCTGCCATCCATCTCTCCAGAGTGACATCGTCGACTTCTTCTGGATGGACTCTAGTCTCGTCTTCGGGCCCGCAGTACAACCACATGCAGTGGCTCCTGAACTGGAGAGGCTGGATGCGACGCTTGAGGAAAACCTCCAGGAGGTCCATGCCTGTCACACCGTCCCGAACCAGCTGCACCACGCGCTCCATCAACATCTTCACGTCGGCTTTCTCCTCCGGAATCAGCTTCAGAGGGGAGGGCTTGTTCACTCGGTCCATAGTAAACGAAGGGAGTCCACTCGACTGCCCTGGCGTCGACTGGACCTGGCAGTAGAACCAAGTCGACTGCCAGCCCCTGACAGACTCGGGAAAGGACATGGGCGGGAAGGTGCTATTGTTCCTCACCTGAATCCCCAGGCCCCCACACATTTGGACGACTCGGGTCTTCTCGTCACCTGGGCTCGCCTTCTTCACGGTCTGAGAGCGACACGTGAAGATACGTTTGAACAAACCCCAGTGCGGTTGACAGCCCAAGAAACCCTCACACATGGACATGAATGCAGCAAGGTAGGCAATGGAGTTTGGGGTAAAGTGGTGGAGCTGCGCTCCAAAGAAATTCAAGAAACCCCGGAAGAAAATGCTCGGTGGCAAGGAAAACCCCCGATCGACATGAGTGGCCAGAAGCACACACTCACCCTCTTCTGGCTGTGGCTGCCACTCCTGCCCCGGCAACCTCGCAGCTCCGTGAGGGATCAAGCCCTCGTTGGCCATGTCGAGGAGGTCCTTCTCCGTGATGGTCGACTGGATCCAGTCGCCTTGGACCCAGCCTTTCGGCAGGCGGGATCTGGACGAAGATCCTCGGCGGCTGGTGGATCTCCCCTTCGCCTTCTCCGATGCCGACGCCTTCTTGGCACGCTCCAGCGCCGCCGTCTTCTCCTTGGCCATGGTCTCCGGTGAGATGCACGAAGGGAAGCGGTGCAGAGACGAGAGCGGGCGCGCTGAGCAGGGAGGAAGGGAGCAGAGGGAGAGAGGGAGAATGCTGAGGCGCAGCACAGAAATCCTCGCCGGGCACATTTATAAGGTCCCTTCCGAGTGGCTGACGTGTGGGCCCGGTCGATCTAATCATATCTGTGAGCAGTTATGAGGACTGGATACGTGGCGAAAAAGGCGGCGCGGAGATTGAGGCGTCTACGCCCCGTCCCATCCGAACGCCGCGGTCTGCCCCGCTTCGCGCGCGCCCCCAAATTTCGCACCCCGCAGAATCCGCGAACAACAAATCGGTCTGTCAGACGCGGTGATTCCGGCGATCCGTCGCTCGGAGATCGACGAAGCTCGAAAGACCACTCGACGCAAAAATAGAACGGATCGAGTCGACCGAAGACGAATTGCTCCCTGTCAACGAAGAGATTCTTTGATCCAGAACAGCGCACAACTAGAGCACAAAGGTTAATCGGAAACGACATCAACTCCTTCTTCACTCAAATCCTCAATCCATTCGGGGGCTAATGATGGGGTTATGTACCTAGGGTAGGGTCACGGACCTGTCCCAAGTAACTTACCCTAGGACATCCCTAGAAGAGGTCGCCTTCCAGTCGACCAACGAGGACTCACTCGACCAACGAGGACACACTCGACTGGCCTGAAGGACTCGACCACGAAGACGCACTCGACCACCAGGAGGTCAAGAGGCACTCTGCACCGCAACGGTCTGTAATTAAGTAGACTTTATGATAGTAAAGGCACTTTATGTGGGGCGTTACCAGTAACGCCCCAGACTTAACTCACCTTAAACCTTCTCCTACGTGGGCTGGCTGGGGTCCTGGCGCACTCTATATAAGCCACCCCCCTCCACAGGCAGAAGGGTTCGGCACCTTGTAATCCATACATTCATAATCCACTCGACCGCCTCTGGGCTCCGAGACGTAGGGCTGTTACTTCCTCCGAGAAGGGCCTGAACTCGTACATCCTTTGTGCTTACAACCTCTCCATAGCTAGGACCTTGCCTCTCCATACCTACCCCCCACTCTACTGTCAGGCTTAGAACCACGACACTCTGTCCGAAGAAAATCCTCTCTTTCCCAAGTTGCTTCGCTTTCGGTGTGGTTGCTCCACTGAACTCTGAAAAACTTGATGGTCTTCTGTCGGGTCCTCCTTTCAGACTCCTCTAATATTTTTACTGGGCGTTCCCGATAAGTGAGGTCTGGCTGTACGTCAATGTTCTCATGGGATACTTGCTTCTCTGGTTTGCTTACGCACTTCCTTAATTAAGAGACGTGGAACACGTCGTGAATGTCGGACAAGTCTTCGGGTAAGTCTAGCTGGTAGGCTACAGTGCCTCTTCGTGCCACTATGCAGAATGGTCCAATGAATCTTGGTGCTAACTTTCCTTTAATCTTAAACCGTTGCAGTCCCCTCATAGGTGATACTCGTAGGTACACGAATTCACCGGGTTCAAAATTTACCCCACGATGTTTCTGATCGTAATAACTCTTCTGTCGGCTTTGAGCGGTCTTGAGTCGGTCCCTGATTAGCTTGACTTTTTCCTCGGCTTCTTTGAGCACGTCTGGGCCGAAGATACGGCTGTCTCCGGTCTCTGACCAATTTAGCGGGGTACGACATCTCCGTCCGTATAGGGCTTCAAAAGGAGCCATTTGCAGGCTGGCCTAGTAACTGTTGTTGTATGCGAACTCGGCATATGGCAGGCTTTCTTCCCAATTGGTTCCATAGGTGAGGACACATGCTCTCAGCATGTCTTCTAAAATTTGGTTTACGCGTTCAGTCTGTCCATCAGTCTGTGGGTGGTATGCGGTACTGAAGGCTAGTTGGGTTCTCAGAGCCTGTTGTAAATGCTCCCAAAATCTTGAGATGAACTGAGTGCCTCTGTCGGATATTATAGTCTTCGGGACACCGTGCAGACAAACTATGCGGGAAAGATAAATCCTGGCAAGCCTCTGAGTGGTGTGGGTCGTCTTTATTGGAATAAAGTGTGCCACTTTGGTTAACCTGTCAGTGATGACCCATATGGCATCATTCCCGTGTCGTGACCGAGGTAGTCCGACAATGAAATCCATCCCTATTTCATCCCATTTCCACTCAGGTATTTTGTTCGGTTGCAGTAGTCTGGCTGGTCTCTGATGCTCAGCTTTTATGCATTGACATGAGTCGCAACATGCAATGAAGGTGGCTATGTCCCTCTTCATACCGTGCCACCAAAATCTTTCCTGAATATCTTTATACATTTTGGTTCCTCCAGGGTGAATCGAGTATGGGCCGGTGTGGGCTTCAGCTAAAATTTGCTGTTTAAGGTCTTCTATGTTTGGCACGCAGAGCCTTTCTCCGTACCATAATATTCCTTCATTGTCTATGACGAATTCCGAGGCCTTGCCCATACTCAACTTTCTTTTGATGCCTTCGATGCTGGTGTGACCGGGCTGAGCTCCTTTAATTTTCCCCACAAGGTCGGGTTGTATTTCCAAGTTTGATATGGTGCCTTCTGCTACCATTATCAAGTTGAGCTTGGCAAATTCTTGTTGGAATTCGGGCCTCAAGCTGTGCAGATTGTTTTCGTCGGAGCTGGGGTTCTGACTAAGGGCATCGGCCACTACATTTGCTTTCCCTGGATGCTAATGGATACCAACATCATAATCCTTTACCAACTCCAACCAGCGTCGTTGCCGTAAGTTTAGTTCTGGCTGTGTGAAAATATATTTGAGACTTTTGTGATCCGTATATATTTCACATCGATTCCCAAGTAAGAAATGCCTCCATTCCTTGAGTGCATGAATAACTGCTGCCATTTCTAAGTCATGAGTGGGATAATTTTCCTCATGCTTGCGAAGTTGCCTTGAAGCGTAGGCGACAACCTTGCCTTCCTGCATCAACACGCATCCGAGACCCCTTCAGGACGCGTCACAATATACTTCAAAATTCTTGTGTATGTCGGGTACAATTAATACCGGTGCTGTTGTTAACTTCCGTTTTAGTTCTTGGAAACTTTTCTCGCAGGCTTCTGTCCATTCAAACTTCTTATCTTTCTTGAGTAACTGCGTCATAGGCTTGGCTATGGTGGAAAATCCTTCAATAAATCTGCGGTAATATCCTGCCATTCCCAAGAAACTCCGTATGTCCGTTACGCTGGCTGGTGACTTCCAGCCAAGTACGGCCTTGACTTTCTCTGGGTCCACTGCGATACCGTCTTGGGTCAGTACGTGGCCTAGAAAGCCTACTTGTCTTAGCCAAAATTCGCACTTGCTGAACTTGGCATACAATTGGTGTTTTCTGAGCTCTCCTAGCACAATCCTGAGATGTTCTGCGTGCTCTTCTGGTGTCTTGGAGTATACCAGAATATTGTCGATGAATACCACGACGAACTTGTCCATAAACTTCATAAATACTTTGTTAATGAGGTGAACAAAATATGCTGGGGCGTTAGTTAATCCAAATGGCATCACTGTGAACTCGTACAGTCCATATCTAGAGGTGAAGGCTGTTTTGGGGATATCTTCCGTTCGTACCTTCAATTGATGGTATCCTGACCTTAAGTCAATTTTTGAGAATACCTTGGCCTGAGCGAGTTGATCAAACAAATCGTTTATCCTTGGCATCGGGTATTTGTTTTTGATTGTGACCATGTTAAGTGCTCGATAGTTAATACACAATCTCAGCGTTCCATCCTTCTTTTTGGCAAATAAAATTGGTGATCCCCAAGGTGAGGAGCTGGCTCGAATGTATCCTTTGTCTAGCAATTCCTTTATTTGTTTCTTCAACTCAACTAATTCGGATGGTGCCATTCGGTACGGTTTCTTGTATATGGGGGTGGTTCCTGGTGCGAGCTCAATGCTGAATTCTATCTCTCGGTCTGGTGGCATGCCTGGTAGCTCTTCAGGGAATACATCTGGAAATTCACACACTACTGGAACCTTGTTTAGCTCAGAAACGTCCACCTTATTTAATCTCGGTTGCCGGGGTATTTTTCCTTCCTTGGCTGATACTCTTATTGTCTTCCCTTGGTGGTGTGTGAGAATTACGGTCCTGTTGAAACAGTCGATAAACCCCTTGTTGGTGGTTAGCCAATCCATCCCTAGGATGACATCCAGTCCTTTATTTTCCAACACAATAAGATTTGCGTGAAACTCCAATCCTTCGAACTCAATGACCACATTCTGACAGTAATTCTGAGTAACTTGCTGAATCCCAGGGGACTTGATGATCATGGATTTCTCCAAAGGAAGCATCGAAAAATTATTTTGCAAAGCAAAACTTTTCGAAATGAAAGAGTGAGAAGCTCCAGAATCAAACAAAACCATTGCAGGTATTGTGTTGACAGGAAACGTACCGAGTACGATATCCGGAGCATTTTGTGCCTCCTCTTTGGTTACGTGGTTCAGATGACCCTTCCTGTGGTTATTGTTGGGATTGAAATTGTTTCGCTTGGGCGCGGAATTGTTGCCGCCGTTGTTCGGCTTTGGGGTTGAGTTCCTTGGCTTGGGGCACTGTTTGGCATAGTGCCCTTCTTCTCCACAAGCGTAACAAGTAACGCCGGGGCGATAGGTGAATTCCTTGTCCCTTGCATGAAAATTCTTGATTGGGCGTGAGACATTGGATGAGGATTTGTGTGTCCCACCCTTTTGAAAATCTGTCCTGCTTCGGTGATTGCGAGCATGATTAGTCTGGTCCCTTTTTCGCTTGCGGATATCTTCCAGACTGCGTCTCTCATTTTCCAGAGTAATGGCTTTGTCCACCAGTGTTTTAAAATCAGGAAAAGTGTGCACGACCAGTTGGCATTTAAGCGCGGGCGCCAGACCGTCAAGGAATTTCTCCATCTTCTTGCTTTCAGTCATACGTTCTTCATTGGCATAGCGGGACAATAGAGTAAATTGACCGTTGTATTCTGACACTGTCATGTTCCTTTGTTTGAGGTCATCGAACTCTCTTTTCTTAATTTTCATAATACTCTTGGGAATGTGTGCACCACGGAAACCTTCCTTGAAATCATCCCAGGTTATATCATTTTCGTTGGGGTGCATGTGCAGAAAATTCTCCCACCATGATGCAGCTGCTCCTGTGAGATAGTGCGGAGCATATAGTACTTTCTCGAGATCTGAACATTTTGCAATAATTAATTTTCTCTCCATATCTCGAAGCCAATCCACGGCTTCAAGAGGCTTGTCAGTATGAGAAAATGTTTGAGGACGTGTCTTCTGTAGCTCAGATAACTTGGAATGCTGCTGATACTGTCCATGGTGATTTCCCATGTTGATGACTTGGTTCATCATTTCACGATGTTGTTGCTGACTCTGTTCATAAAGGCGGCACATTTGGGAAAGTGCCGTTTCATTGTTCTGTTGACTCGACTGCCCTTGTGTGAAATTGTTGCCTGGTTGAGTGTCATAATCTTCCTCTGGTGGAGTAGGCATGGAGCGAGTCCAAGGACGAGACATTTTTTTCACTCTGGGGATATATTTTGTAAAACTCATAAGAAAAGCGAAGATGGTCGCAAAAACAAATCCAAAATTGCACAAGGATGGCAAATAATTTAAATGACCAAGATCACTTAAGAAAACAAATCGAATTGCGCACGGAGAAGGACTGCTCATTACATATCTTACACGCGGGCGATAATTATACAATACATCACTCAGGATATGCGTACATAATCCTGACATGTTATTTAGGCTAGTGCACTTCTCCATATCCTACATGATGCGCAAACAGGCTATTTCTCACAACCTATGCACATATAAACATATTATACAAGGCGGTACATTACATGGCGGCTAAGCGTACTCAGGCGGAGATGTTGACGACCTCCTTTGCCCTGCCGAGGGCGAGGCGTAGCGAGGTTGGGGACTCGACTTCCTCCTCGCTAATAGGCTCCATACGTGTAGTGTTGCGCAGAGTGGACGGAGCGGTTGCCAGGGGCGGAACAACACGAACAGGAGTGGGCGCGAAGGGTGGTGCAGTGCGCGCTGGAGTGGGTGCAATGACTTGGTTGAATTCTTCGGTAGAAGGTAGGCGACGAGTAGGCGTATAAGATGCTGAGGACGAGACCAAAGTCAGTGGCGGTGCGGTGGGTAGGAGCTCCCTCCTGTTGGCAGCACAGCCATGAACTGAGTCCATGCGGGCAGCCACGAAGTCGTCCGCCAGGTTGTCGAAGGCTGCCTCCAGGGCCCGGAGATACTCAATGAGCATCTCAAAAGCCTCGTCTCGTTCTCCTCTGGGGCAGGAGTATGCGTAGTGACAGGTGTAAGGCACATGGCACGGAAGATAACGGTAACGACGAGTCTTCATCACGGGGAGGACATCCCTGAGACGAGCTATCGCCTCGCGGGCTGCCATCTGCATAGCATGCCTCTCCGTAGGCATGGCTCTTCCCAAGAACCGGAAGCGGCGTAACTCACCACGCCCTCCCTTGAACTGCACCGCGGCCTGGTGCATGGTCAGACTGTCGTTGACTCGGTGCTGGCAGAGTGTGAAGACTGGGCGCACAGATGGCCCCATCGCGACCTGAACGATGAAGGAAAGAAGCTTGACGAACCCATCGGGCACGTTGGCGAAGGTCTGAGACTCGCAGCTGTTGTCGGCCATCTACAAAAGTAGGCAAAAATTCTGCATGGTCAGATCATAAATTTATGCTGACTGACAGAAAATGACTACAATCAAGAAAATATGGAAAGGCTCAATCATGCTAATAACCAATTAGCGATCGCACCTAGTGGCTTCCTACAGTCAGCCTGGCTCTGGTACCAAGCTTGTCACGACCGGTTTTCCAATAAAAATATTTATTGAGAAACCAATCTTTTGAGTCCAGTATGAAAGAAATCCTCCTCACTGGTAGACAAATTCTTGATACAATAAGCCAGTAGCATAGGATATATTACAGGGTTGAGCTAGGGCTGCTCAACAAATTATTACAAGCGCGCCAATAATTATACATAATGGCGGATATAACACAATGGTGTGGTGGCATACTACTGACTCGAGAATAAAGTGATGGTGGAATAACACAGTGGGGAGTGTGATAACACGACTCTCAAACTGGCATCTCATCGAGCGTCGAGGTGAGGCTCTATAAATTTATTCGGGTTGCGGAAGCGGATATAATACAGTGACCAAATCCAGGGTCGCACGAGACTGACTGGGATTCCTCTAGGCGTCGGACTCGCTATCAACTCTTCATCCATGAGATCGCCTTCGTCAGCATCTGGCCAAATCAACAAGCCAGTGAGTACTTTGAAAGTACTCGCAAGACAGTTCGGACGTAAGATATAACAAATGCATGCATGAATGCGTCATGATTAATTCACCAATGTACATTCAAAAATTAGCATAACGAGGTAAGTAAAAGGGAAGCGGCGGTAGTCCGCCTGAAATCCCACAAAACATAAATGAAGACCGATCGGGTGTCTGAAGCGACGCCTCGAAAGGTGAACAAATAAATATAAGGAAATGATGCCATAGTCGGGCGTCTTAGCGACACCACATAAAGGGCTTTAAAAGAAATGCCACAGTCGGACGTCGGGGCGACATCACAGAAAGGGCTTTAAAAGAAATACCACAGTCGGGCGTCTTAGCGACACCACATAAAGGGCTTAAAAGAAATGCCACAGTCGGACGTCGGGGCGACATCACAGAAAGGGCTTTAAAAGAAATACCACAGTCAGGCGTCTTAGCGACACCACATAAAGGGCTTTTAAAAGAAATGCCACGGTCGGACGTCGGGGCGACATCACAGAAAGGGCTTTAAAAGAAATGCCACGGTCGGACATCGGGGCGACATCACAGAAAGGGCTTGAAAAGAAAGTAAGGTACAACAATGCCACAGTCGGACGTCTGAGTGACATCGCAAAAAAGGCTTTTATTCACAAGTAAATAATACTCATAATAAACATTCAATTTATGAGAATAAATGGGTTAGTCCATTCACAGGAATAATCATTTAACCGGACTTAGCACTCATGCGATTCACCGGAGTCTCTGTCATCAAAACTGACATTTGATCACGATAAGATAATATCGATCTTAGACCTGGATTAGATGATTTGGAGGAATATATGATTCTGCAGAGTTTGTACAAAATTTTTCCCACAGCCAACGGATTTCCGTAGTCCCGAAGGACTAGTTCCGTTTACGATTTTTCGGGAGAAAACACAGCTAACCAGTACACACCCATTCTACCTCTCGATGCTAGGAATCACCCTAGACATCGTCCAAGAAAAACTTTTGAGACGGGGAGATCAGAATCTCGAATAGCATGGGATCAAATTTATATACGCGCGCTCTAAGGGGTGCCCCCCTCTCGGTCCCAACCGGAAACACCCATGCCTCCTGACCGGATGACTGGCTTTAATCCAGGACCATGGAACCATCATCACGGCCTCTCCTTTTTGGTGTGTACCAGGAAAGCGGTTTACAACTTACTAAGCCATATTCCTTACGGAAAACCTGTGGTAGTACAAGGAAGGAAGAATGGAAGGACTGGAATGATACGAGTTGACATTGAAGTCACATAGTCTGGCATAAGCCTGGCATGCTACAACACTGCCATCTTACTCATCCTCATGCCAACACATGGCCATGCATACTCACATCCATCCACTCATGGAACTCACTTGTCTCATCGTCTCAGGTAACAGGACATTCATCGGTATGTTCATCAACATGCCATAAACTACTTAATGCAAACATGCCAAAACAATCATCATATCAAAAGTTCAAACATGCTTGCCTGGTTCAGAGTAGTCGGAGCCTAGCTCGGTGAAGTTCGCGGCTCCGTCACCTCCTTCGGTATCTACGGTATAAAGAAAATATACGCGCTATCGTAAATACCAAGGGGTGCACAAAAAGTATTCCAAATATTTTTCAAATCTGATAAAAAACTAGAATTTTTTTTAAAGAGAACAGAAAAAGAATCAATCAAAAATACCTTTCTGTTTAAAAGTTATAAAGGTTTTTGCCCAGGGACTCATCTGTAATGAAACAGAAAGTTCCCAGGGGCTAGCTTATAAAAACAGAAAACGCTTCGGCAGAAACTACGCCAGCCCAAAGGGAAAGCGCATTTGGCAGAAGGCGTTTTCAGAAAACGCTTCGTTTAGAAAGGACAGAGAGGCTGACAGCAGGTCCCGCCTGTCAGGTTTGAATATACGAACGGGGCGGCAGATTTCGCCGGTGCCCGAGAGATGCGGTGGTCGCCGGCGGCGATCCACGGCGAGGCAGGGGGATCGGAGGGTACCTCCGTGATCAGGGCACCTTCCCGCATCGGTTGGTGGTGGTGGTGGTCGCCGGCGAGTACCACGTCGACGGCGAGCTTTGCTCCGGTGGACGGCGGCTCGGGTGGTCGAGGGACTCGTCTGAGAGAGCTGCGAAGGACAAATTGATGCTGGTGTTAGCTTACTGGGTGCTAGAGGGAGTAACTGACGGGGTTTGGGCGCCGGAGACGGCCTCACCGGAGCGAATCGTGGTGGAGGCCGAGGCGGATCGGGGCGGCCGGAGTTGGGGGAGGAGACCTCCTCGAGGTCCTCCGGGTGGCTTGGCAGAGCTTTGGTGAGGTGTAGAGGTGGTGCGTGCTCGAGAGTGAGCTCGGGGGCCCTTTTTATAGGCGGCCCGAGGCGGTGGCCGTGAACGGGGGTCTCCGGTGAAGGTTATGGCGAAGCAGGGCTTGGTCGGGGGTAATTAGGACGTTGGGCGTCATCGTGGAGGTCCACGGTTCCGTTTAGGTGCTAATCGAGCTGGGATTTGGTGCTATGGGCGAATTCGACAGAACGGGGCGGCGCAGGCCCGTCGGCGGCAGTGAGCACGTTCCGTGCTTGCCGGGCCACGGCGACGGTGCCACGGGTGTGCGCTGGCATGCATGAGGCCACGCGGAGAGCAGAGGGGCGTTGGGCGGCGCCGAACGGCGTTGAGCCGCCATTCCGTCCCCTGTCGGCTGCCACGGGGGTTCGGCCGCCGCAAGACACGCCGGCGCGGGCGGCCAGGGGCGCCACCGATGCTAGGAAGACGCCAAGCGCGCGTGCGGGGGTGCTGGCCAGGGAGAAGAAGCCGCGTGCAACGCGCCAAGCGCACTGTCAACGCGTGAGTGAAGCTGACGGACGAAAAACGACACTGAAGTCTGAATTTTCTGAATTTGCAAAGGAACAGTGCAGCTCAGGTGTTCGACAGAATGTTTTTGGCCTCTGGGGATTTTTCCTTGAGTTGATTTTTGGTGGAGTGGCTTCTCATTTCTCCAGTAGGCTGCCTGATTTTTGGTGAAATTTTTGGAGAAGTGTAGGTATGAATTTCACCAAATTTGGCAAATCTGGTCCAAACTTGCAGACACTGAATTTTGAAAAATTTGAAAAGAGGAGGAGTGGATCAAGATAGTTCTGGGTTGTGGGTACAAAGGACTATCCAGGAGAGTTGGTTTGAGGTCAAAATTTAAATGAAAAAGGGTACTTGCTTTGAAAAACTCTCAGGCTCCAAATAATTTGCAGAATTGATTTGAGGGGAAAAATAATTAGAATAAAATCCCAAAACTTGCTTGGATTAGTTGGGACAGAGAACTTAGGTTGATTACAAGGAGGAGGGGAGGTTTTGGAGGGGTTTTACCACATGGGCAAAATACAAAGTCGTGGGTGGTTTTCAAGATATGAAAATCCCAAGTTTTTCATAGAGTTTCTTTTTAAATGAAAAAGATTAAACTCCCAAAATAAATTTGAGAGGGAACCAACAGAGAAGAAGTTTCAAAGGATCAAACACCATAGCTTGAATAAAAATAAAAACCTTGCCAAAGAAAAGGAAGTTTTTAAGAGGAAGGTTTTCTGGAAAAAATTTAAATGGCCTCTTTTCAAAAACCACAAAGTTTTTGCTGAAAACCAAATAAAAAATTTGGAGTGTCACAAGTGCTTTCGCTGCGGTCGCACGGGTCACTTCCAGAACATCTGCACCTTCAAGCCTCTGTGCGTGGTGTGCACCATGGAGGGGCACACGTCGGCGCAGTGCCCGACCCGCGGCAAGCCTTTGCTCCTCCAAACCATGGGGCATGCCATCTCCGGCGAGGGCTTCTTTTGCCTCTAGTACCCAGATGATTCGAGGGAGGAGCCACAGATCCAGCTGGGGGCCAACGCGGCTGTGCTCTCCATGCCTTCCGGTGCGCTCACCCAAGCAATTCTGCAAGTGGAGCTGCCACACATCTTCGAGGGCGAATGGGACTGGCAGATCTCACCTATGGAGGGCGGGGCGTTCTCAGTGGTCTTCCCTAATCCGGTGATGCTCCGGATGGAAACAAGGAGCGGCAAGTTGTTCCTCTCCCTCAACAACCTCATGGTGGACATCTGCGACGCGGTCCTCGACGCCCCCAAGGGAATGGCGATGCCAGAGGTGTGGGTCAAATTGGGAGGAATCCCACCCAAGCAGCGGCGCTCCGACCTGCTCATGGCGGCCACCACCATGCTCGGCCGTCCCCTGCTGATAGATGAGGAGTCCCTCATTCGTCCAGGGCCTGTCCGTATGCATTTCGCTTGCCGCAATCCCCGTAAACTGAGCGGAGTGGTCCAGATCTGGTTCAATGGCGAGGGTTTCAACATCACCATCGAGCCCGAGTTTCCCCCGGAGCAAATCGTGGCGCCTTCCTTGCCCTCTCCAAATCCTCCTTCTCCAAATGATAAAGGTATGGATGGGGCGGGGCGTGATGGCAACTTGGGCGGCGACAAGGAGGCGGATGCAAGCATGGAGGATGATTCCATCGATACGGCGGCATGGGAGAAGCTGGGCATTGCTGACAAGGGCAGGGCGACGAACCGGGTGCCGTTTCCTTCGATGGAGCTGCCGCTGGCAGGGGGGTCCATGGAGTTGGACCTCTCCATCCCCAACCAGTATGGCTCAAACCTGGGCTCGGTCACGTCCCCCCCGGTGCGGTCGGTGGCGGAGCCTGGTGCAGGCCAGATGGAGGAGCCGCTGGGGGAGGCGCGCACTCCTATCGCGGTGTCCATGGAGTCGTTGTCGCTCGCCTCGCGCTCTCCATCTCAAGGTGGCCGCAGCTCCAACAAGCTCGGTGCGGTGAAACAGCTCAAGAAGGTGGCCGTGCGCAGGGTTAGCGCGGAGGCCGGACGTACAGCGGAGCTCCAGGGCGCGCCGGCAACTCCCCGGCAGGCGGTGATGGCGCTGGCTGTGCCCACCTCCGCTCCGATCGCGCTGGAGGTGGCCAAGACGGTGATTGTCCCGAAGGCCAAGCGTTCCAAGGCCGTCGTGGATGGGCAGGTGGCCCCTGTTCGGGTTAGCGCAGGGGCGAAGGGAGCCAAAGGGAACATGCCTTTGCTCCAACACGCCCAACTCCTCCAAGCATAGAAGAATCTGGAAACCTCAGGTAATCCCCTGCCCCGCTTTGCGATTTTGGATTCTTTCTCGGACGAACACCTAGGCGAGGTGTTGGTGGAAAGTGGGGTTGAACCGATGGGGGAGGGCGGGGTTAGCGAGCTAATCTCGCTGGTGCGCGCTAAAGAGCTTGCTCAGGCGGCACTCGCAACGGCGGCTGCTCAACACGCGGAGCGTCTGGCTGTCGAGGATGAGCCCTCGACGTCGCTAAGACTCCGGCCCGAAGGGGAGACAGCAACAGGGGTTGCTGCTCCTCCCTCGCCTCGTTGCGGCAAGGTGAGGCATGTGGCCAAGGCGATCACCTCTAGGGGTGTGCACCTGCGAAACCACATCATATAGATGCGGATGCTCATTTGGAACATCCGTGGCTTCGGCCACGACGGCGCACCCAACTTAGAGACTACATCAGGAAAGAAGGGATAGATATAGTAGGGCTCCAGGAAACCATTAAAGTCGATTTTCGTCACCAAGATATCGTAGCCATAGACCCTCTGGAGCGTTTTATTTGGCAGCACAGCCCGACCATTGGGCATTCGGGTGGCATGCTGCTAGGCTTTTGCAGTGCCATCTATGAGGTGTTTTCCTGGGAGGTAGGCACCTTTTTTATTGCAGCCAATATTCGCGTGAGAGCTTCGCTACGCGAGCTCGTGATCCTGCAAGTCTATGGACCAGCAGATCACTCATGTTCGGCAGAGTTTCTGGGAGAACTCGAAGCCAAGGTGCTGGCAGTCGCCGCATCCCAAGTCCCGCTTCTAGTGGGTGGAGATTTTAACCTCATCCGATCGAGCGCAGACAAAAACAACGACAACATCAACTGGTCAAGGGTGACCATGTTCAATAGTGCAATTGCGTCAATGTCACTTAGGGAAGTGGCAAGGACGGGGGCAAGGTACACTTGGACCAACAAGCAACTAGCCCTGGTGCGATCCGTCTTGGATCGCGCTTTCATGTCTCCGGAATGGGAAGTGGTGTTCCCATTATGCTCGCTCCTCGTGGAAACAAGGATCGGCTCGGACCATGTTGCACTCATCTTATCTTCAGGGGAAGATAGGATACGTCGCAGCCCACGTTTCTTCTTTGAAACAGCGTGGTTCGAGGTCCCTGACTTTGACAACATCTTTCGGGAAAAATGGTTGAGGTGTGTTCAAGCCATGGGCCAGCAGTGCGGCCCTATGGAGTTTTGGACAGCGGTCGGGGGATGCTTGCGTGCAAGCCTCAAGGGATGGGGCGCGAACCAGGGGCGAGACGAGAAAGTTTTGAGGGCGAGACTTCTCGACGAGATTGCAATTCTCGATACTCAAGCAGACTCGCGTCCTTTCTCGGAGCAAGAATGGGCGCACCGATACGCCTTGGAATGGCAAGTCGAGGCATTGCTTCGATCCGAGGAGGAATATTGGAGGCGTAGAGGAGGCCTTAAGTGGACGCTCAAGGGCGATGTGAACACTGGTTACTTCCACGCGTACGCGAATGGCCAACGCAGGAAATGCCTAATCCTTAGACTGCAGACGGAGAGGGGCTCCTCCTCCAGCAATCGGAGATTAGCAAACACATCTACGACTTTTACATCAGCCTGATGGGGACCGACGAGCCTCAGCGCGCTAGGCTGAGTGAGGACGCTTGGCTCCCAGCTCAAAAGGTCTTAGAGTCGGAGAACGAAGAGCTGGGGCTCGCGTTTCTCCCCAAGGAGATTGACGATGCTCTCCAAAGCATGAAAACAGACACGGCCCCGGGGCCCGATGGGTGGCCGGTGGCGTTGTTTAAACACTTCTGGCCAGTGTTGCGCGATCCCATCTTCGCGGTGTGCAATGGCTTCATGCGTGGTTTTGTGGACATTGCTAGGTTAAACTAGGGCGTGCTCTCACTAATCCCGAAAGTGTCTGGTGCGGATAATATCCGCCAGTACAGACCAATAGCGCTCATTAATGTGCCCTTCAAAATATGCGCCAAGGGATGTGCCACTAGGCTTACTCCGATCGCACACCGCACAATCAGTCGTTCTCAATCTGCCTTCATACGCGGTAGGAACATTTTGGAGGGACCATTAGCGTTGCAAGAGACCCTCCACGAACTTAGGCGCACGCGCGAGCCGGCAATTTTACTAAAATTAGACTTCGAGAAAGCTTACGACCGCGTCAACTGGGATTTTCTCAGACAAATCCTGACGAGCCGAGGCTTCTCGCCGGTGTGGGTGCACCGGGTCATGCAGTTGGTCTCGGGGGGCCAAACTGCGGTCTCGGTGAACGGAGAAGTAGGGCACTTCTTCCGGAACAAGCATGGCCTACGCCAGGGTGATCCCATGTCACCGCTCTTGTTCAACTTTGTGGCAGATGCACTTGCGACCTTGCTACTGAAAGCAACGGAGGCAGGCCATATCAAAGGGGTGTTGGGACACCTCATCCCAGGGGGGATATCGCACCTGCAATACGCCAACGACACGCTTCTGTTGTTCCAACCGGACCTTCACAGCGTGGCCACGATCAAAGCCCTGTTGATTAGCTTTGAACTTATGTCGGGGCTCAAGATCAACTTCCACAAATGCGAAGTGATGCCCATGGGGCTCGAGCCGTCCGAAAGTAGATGTATCGCGGACCAGCTCAATTGCAAACTAGGCAAACTCCCGTTCACCTACCTTGGCCACCCGTTGGATGCCAAACGTATCTCGATTGATGGCTGGGCTCCACTCTGGACCAAGGTGGGGGGGCGGGTTTGTCCATGGAGGGGGAAGTTCCTCTCCTCTGCAGCTCGTCTAGTTCTCACAAACGCGAGCCTGTCCTCGCTGCCGTAGTTCGCGATGGGGCTGTTCCTCTTGGCCGAAGGGGTGCATGCCAAAATGGACACACCACGGTCACGTTTCTTTTGGGAAGGTGCGGGACCCAAACGCAAGTACCATATGGTCAGATGGGACGCGGTGTGCAGACCCAAGGACCTAGGGGGGCTAGGGATCACAAACACTCGGATCCTCAACATTGCACTTATGTGCAAATGGATTTGGAAGTTGTCGCAGGGGGCGACCGGTCTGTGGGTGGACCTGCTGCGCGCTAAATATTTCCCCAACGGGAACTTTTTCGAAGGCAGGCCGCGGGGCTCACCCTTCTGGAACGACCTACAAGCGGTGCGCCCGGCCTTTGCCCTTGGCGCCAAGTTCGTCGTAGGAAATGGCCGCTCGGCCCGCTTCTGGCTTGACCTATGGCTGGGAGCGCAGCCCCTTTGGGCCCAATTTCAGGACTTGTACTTCCTGGCGGTCAACCCGAAGATGACGGTAGCGACGGCCCTCGCCTCCAACCCTCCCGCGATCCACTTCCGTATAGAGCTAACGGGCCCTGAACAAGCACACTTAGAGGAGCTGCTTGGCCTGACACAATCGGTGACGCTGTCCACTTCCGCTGACACGGTCACATGGGCTCTCACCCCGTCCGGAAAGTTCACGGTCAAATCCCTGTACCGCAGGCTGTGCCAAGATCAGGGACCGGCCTTCCCAATGCCGACGGGTTTGTGGAACGCTCGTATTCCGCTTAAAGTCAAGGTGTTCTTTTGGCAACTTTTCCGCAATAGACTCCCCACATCGGCCAATGTTGCAAAACGCAATGGCCCGTCTTCCAGCTTATGCGCCATTTGCAACACCATGGAAGATGCGAATCATGTGTTCTTCCGTTGCCCTCTAGCGCGTTTTGCCTGTAGTGCAGTTCGTGAGGCCACCAACACCAATTGAGACCCGCAATCGGCCGCCGACCTGGCGGCCATAGTTGCGTCGATGACTGGTGGCAGTAAATGCGTGCTTTGGAGCTGCCTCGGTGCCTTAGCCTGGGCTATGTCGCTTACAAAGAACAAACTTACCATCGAAGGAATCTTCCCATCACACCCTGCTAATATTCTTTACAAATGCAACTTATGCAGCAGTGGAGTCCGTTGGTGAAGCACAAGGATGCTGAGAGGATGAAGCAAGCTCAAGATCGTCTTCGCCAAGTCTACGTTCTGGCTAGGGAGCCGTCCGCCGCTTCTACGACGTGAATTGGTTTCTTTTGTCTCGCGAGCGAGCCTGCGTGCTCTATGCTCATGGCCTTTGGCCTGTAATGAACTCGCTATGATTACTTTGGCCTACGGCCTGCCGTGACCTCGCTGTGCCTGCGCGCCAGCGTGACCTGAGCCTCCATGCTCGTTCCATTTGTCCTAGACCTCGTCTGTAAATGCTGCCTAAGTTGTGGGCTTTATTAAGTTAAAGTTGGACGTTTTTAGCGTCTACGTTCTAAAAAAAATCATTAGGAGATCAAAACTTTATGCTAAGTTAAGGTAAGAAAAAAAATCACTGAAGGTCCTCATACTCGTTGCGTTGGCCAATTTAATCCCGGTACTTTTAAATACCTAAAATACAGTCATTAAACTTGTCTCAGGTGGTCATATATGGTCCATTGTATGATTTCTTGTACGTATGCGCTGATCTGGCAGTTGACTGACTTGTCCACGCGTGCGTTGAGCGCCAACTCATCGGCACCTGGTCTTGATCGATCGATTCAGGGGAATGCGGAGGGTGTTTTGCAAAATCGCCGTATCTAACGTTTCTCCCCCCGTCTGGTCGGTCGCCCGTCGGAGCCGCGCGGCAGTGAGCGTTGCATCGTACGTACGCTGTTTCCAACGGCCGGTTAGCCAAGATCATGGGTGCATGGGGTGGTTGCAATCTTATCCCTATCTCTACTCATCATGCATGCATGCATGCATATGGGCTGCGTGGGTGGTATTTGCTTAATTTGAGCACTACGATCGATCAACCCATGCATGCATCCGTCCATCCAATTGGTTGTGCACGTATGACCCATGCATGTACTCCCTCCGTTCCGAAATATAAGTCTTTCTAGAGATTCTAACAAGTGACTACACACAGAAAAAAATGAGTGAATCTACACTCTAAAATATGTCTACATACATCCGTATGTTATAGTCCATTTCAAATGTCTAAAAAGACTTATATTTAGGAACGGAGGGAGTACTATCGAATCCCGGGCGCCACCCAACCTCACTGCAGGTTTGAATTCTCAACGCCGGCGACGAGCAAGTGCTCAGACGACCACGTCCGCGTTAGAGACGTAGGCACGTAGCCGTGCAGTGTGTGCCGCCGGAGCAAGCATGCATGCATGTTGGCACACTCCCGACCAGGCGGGCGTTGAGTACGGCGATTTTCAGATCTTGGATGCAGGGAGGAGCGGGTGCGGTCCGACCAGACGGGGGGAGAAATGTTAAATATGGTGATTTTGGAAAACACCCCCTGCATTCCTCCGAATCGATTGATCAAGACCAGGTATTGATGAGTTGACGGTCAACGCACACGGACAAGCTAGTCAACTGTCAAATCAGCACGTACGTACAAGAAATCGTACAATGGACCATATATGACCACCTGAGACAAGTTTAGTGATTGTATTTTGTAGGGATGGCAGTTTTGTCCATGGGTATGGGTACCCGCGGGTACCCTGCCCGAAAATAGTGGGCATGGGTGAGACATTCTGCCAGTTCATATCCATGGGTAATGGGTATCCATATCCGTAAAATGCATGGGTACGAGATTATACTCAGGGTAACCCAATGAATACCCAGAAAAATTAATAAAAAAATTAAACCCTATAATATCTGGATAAACCTACAGTAATTAGCATTGCAAGTTACAAACTTGATTTTTTTTTCAAAGTTAGTTTGTTATGGAGATTAAGGCATTTGTGTGTCAATCGTCATTATGAAATTTTAATGTCAGTGTGAGCCAGATTGTGATGGCCGAGTACCTAACTTTAGTTTTAGGCCCTTTTCTTGTCTTACCTTTATCATGCCAATGTTATATATTGTACCCATCCCCGATGGGTATGAGCATGGTTACCAATTTATACCTATAGATATTGAAATGGGTGGGCATATAAAAAAATTGGGTATGGGTTTGGGCACAAAAAGTTTGTACCCGCCCATACCCTCCCATTGCCATCCCCAGTATTTTGGGTATTTGTAAGTACGGGAATTAAATTAACCAACACGATAAGTATGAGGACCTCCAGTGAATTTTTCTCTTAATGTAAACACTACTTCCTCCGTTCCTAAATATGCATTAATAATATAGCTGCAAGCATCGTTCAGAGTCCGGGGTAATTCTCCTTTTTTTAAAGGTCCTTTTAGAGATTCTAATATAGACTACATACGAAGCAATGAGTCTATCTACAATTCTACACTATAAAATATGATTGTATTCATTCGTATGTAGTCAATATTTGAAGCAATGAGTTCGGCTTCCAACTCACGGAAGGGGCGAGCGAGCTGGGCCGGGCCATGAACGCGGGTGGCTACAACCTCTTTTTCCTGTTTTTTCTACGTCTTGTACGTTTTTGTATTTTTATTTATACTTTAAAATATTCAAAAAATGCATATTACAAAAAATACTCTTCAAAAAATAATTTAAAAATGTTAAAAAAGTATTTGAAAAATATTAAACACGTATTTAAAAAATGATGAACTAGTATTTCAACAAATGTTGATCATGTATATAAAAAATGTTAATCAGGCATTTGAAAAACAATTTAACAAGTATCTGAAAAATGTTAATCAAGCATTTGAGAAATGTTAAATGTGTATATAAAAGATGTTGACCATGTATTGAAAAAATGATGATTATGTATATAAAAATGTTAATAAAGCATTTAAAAAAAAGTTGAACAAGTGTTTGAAAACTGTTAATCAAGCATTTGGAAATGTTAAATGTATATAGAGAAAATGTTGACCATGTATTAAAAAGTGATGGATTTTTTTTATCATGTATATAAAAATGTTAATCAAGCATTTAAAAAATGTTGAATAACTATTTGAAAAATGGCGATCAAGAATTTGAAAAAGAAGGCTGTTGCATCCGCGCTCTAGGCTGGCCCACTCGGTCTCCCCTTCAGCGAGGGTGCCTGTCCATCTCGCTGAAGGCGAGACATAGTCGCGCCCGAGGAGATGGGCGGAGATGTGTGCAGGCCTAATTGACCTTCCTCGTACACTTGGGCCAAAAGTGAAGATGTGGGCTACCGAGCGAGGACGCATTTGTTTAAAGCAATCAAAAAAGAGAGTGACTCTACAAAGTATTTGAAGAAAGTAGATGAAAATTTAGAGAAAAGACGTGCATGCACGAGATCAGAATCGAATTAAGCGTGTAAGGTGTGCCACAACAGCTCAGAGGTCAAAGTGGAAGTACCAGATGACTCACGTACTAGATGACACAACTCTATATCCTTGGCTTCTGACGGATACCATTGAATCGATACACAGCATGTTCTAATTCAAATATTACATATGTTATAATGAATTTGTGATTCACCCAAAAATATGCAATGAAGTGTTTTTCTTCTAGCCCCGCGTTCATCATTTACGGGTAGTTTTTACCACTGACATAGACACGATTAAAGCATTTTCTTCTTCTTCAAAAAGGAACATTGAAGCACCTGCTGGTATCCTTGTTGCACACATGGCGTTTCTGTTTTAAGTTACAAGGCACACAAAATATATCAAGATGGCAATAATTACTCTTATAAATATTAATAGAATTAAGTACGTCTAGATTGTACAACAATGGTAAAATATATGTCGCTCAAAATTCAAAATTGTGCATTTGCTCTAGAAAAGGAGATTAAACGCTTCAAAAATAAACTTATGTTTAGATCAACGCTTTCATATACAAGAAAACATATGTACTACAACTTCTATATATTCTAGTAAAGCAAGTATGCGGCTACATGCCAACCAAGTACAAAGCCAATGATAAAGCACAAAAACTCACTGGTATTTGTTGTGCTGTCAGATTAATTTGGATTACAATAATACTAGACCCGTGGATAGTTTCTTATGGATTAAACTTATGGTCGCATAGAGAAGTTATTTTGAGGGGAACAAAGAAATAGGACGCATAGGGTCCATAAGTTTAATCCATAAGAAGCGTCTATAAGTCTATTATTATTGTTTGGATAATGAACATGATATATTGGAGGAAAATTTAATCATGTTATAAGTAGTTGATTAGGAAATAAATACAGTGCCATGATTAAAATTATGAAATTTGTTAAGGACCATGAATAGTTGTGAGGTTTGCAGTTAAAAAGGAGCAAACTGGTCATGTCAGCATCATAATCATCATATAATCACTAGTAGAAAAAGGGCCTATTGTCCCGGTTCGTAAGGGCCTTTTGTCCTGGTTCCTGAACCGGGACTAAAGGGTCGGTACTAATGCCATGTCCTTTTAGTCCCGGTTCAATCTAGAACCGGGACAGATGGGCCTCCACGTGGCCTGTGCGCGGAGCCCAGGTAGGAGGGCCTTTGGTCCCGGTTGGTGGCACCAACCGGGACCAATAGGCATCCACGCGTCAGCATTTCTGTGGCTGGGTTTTTGTTTTTTTTGAAAGGGGGGGGGGTTGGGGGGTTTTGGGGGGTTAATTTAGGTGTTTCATATATTGTGTTAGCTAGCTATAATTAATAGAGAGAAGTGTCCTCTCTTATGTCCGTGCTTGGTCGACGCTACGTACTATACATACGTATAGAGAGGACTAGACACGCTAGCTAGCTAGTAAGCAAACGAAGGAAACAGAAGATCGTCATGAACATATATGCATACAGAGAGAAGTGATATCGACCACCTCTCCTTCTCCGAGAGATTGGTCGAACAACAAGTTCTCGTATATCTATCCGACACTACCGGCTACATATATACAATAATTATCTCTTACAAATATAATCTCCTAACATACGGACTCATGGTCCACATAGTATTCTCCGTCTTCAGCGATCACGTGGTCAAGAAAGAATGCCGCCAATTCCTCTTGAATTGCTCGCATGCGAGCTGGTGCTAGGAGTTCATCCCGCTTCCGAAACATCTAATTTGAAGAAGGGGGTCAATACATATATATATATATGAATGAATGAAACTCAACACAAATGATGGTAATAAAATAAAATTGTGAATGTTGTTATTTACGCACTTCATATTGTTCGTCAGAGTAGCCCCGCTCACAGGTCGTGTGGCGGATGGACTCGCAAACGTAGTATCCACAGAAATCATTCCCTTGTTCCTGCCACAACCACTTTACAAGAAATAGAGGTCAATCAAACTGATAAGCAAGAATGCCAAATGGTATTGATGAAACTAGCGCTTGAATCAATAGGAGATGCGCGGAACATGCTACTATAGTACTTACTTTCGGGTGTCTAAATTGCAGCTTCTTCGGGAGTCCCGGAGCTTTTTTGGTGAATTTTTTCCAAACCCTGCCAGACAAAGAAAACAATTACTTGATATATCAGGAAATGAACAAAGTTGCTGATATGGTGGATAATGATCGATTTAACTTACTTCTCGAGCATTTGAGTCATGTCCGCATAGTCCTGGGGATCTTTTCGTCTTGAGTCTAAGACGGTTACTAGTCCCTGCTCAAGCTTAATCTCTAGGAGAATATAGTGGAAACTGCACACGCATGCATAACTCATCAATTACATTACTATAACCTTGACTAATATATAAGGGAAACCGAATATGCACAAGACAGTAACACTCACTTGAAGTTGTAAGGAAAGAGTATTATATCTTTGTTTTCATTTATTACCAACGATCGTAGCAAGTTGGCCTCGGTATCTGCGGCATGAAATTTAACCTGAGTTGCATCTATGAGATTTGTGTTAATGAACCCAATATCACCGATTTGTCTTTTCTTCAATTCGACGATCTTCAATCTGCATAATATAGTGAGGATAATTATAAATACATGCAATGAAAGAGCTGAGCTATATAGAGAGACTTAATGACAGAAGTAGTACTACTTACAGACAGTAGCAGGTGACCGTTGCTTTATCGAGGGCCAATTGATTGAAAAACTGAAAGAACTCCTCAAATGGAACAGGCAACAGATCAATTCCAACGAGGTCATGCTCCTTTTTAACTCTCACATACAAAGTACTCCTCCCCCCAGACTCTCTGCAGATTTTCAAGTACCAATCATGCAATCTTCGCATCATCGTTGATAGAGATCTTTCATCTTTGACGAGAGGCTTCCCGTACTCGTATCTTTGTATCTGCACCTCCATGAAATCATAATGTACATCGTCGGGCAGGTAATCTCCAAGATTGCTATAACCGGGCACCATCCTCGGATCATTAGCGACGATGTCGCTAGGCACCTTGAGCGGGGGGCACGATTGCTTCGCTTGTTCGCCGAGCTGGGCAATTTGTTTCCCAGCTCGTCGTTCTTTCAGCCTTTGATCACTGACAGTACTTCCCGACCGCTCCGCTTCGGCAAATTCCTTTCCAATAATGCGCTCATAGTTTCCTTTCGGCGGAGACTTGGGTGGTTTTGTCAGGGCAGCCAGAGTGCGCTTCGCTTTCACCGGATCTACCTTCTCCTCCGGAGGTGGATGTTTCTTTGCTTTCACCCCTTCAAAGAAGTTCCTCACTTCTTCTCGCGCGATCTCGGCGTTCTCCTCCGGGGTCCTCTCGTATGGTAACTTCTCTGGAGTCTTCAGAGAAGGACCGAATCTGTATGTCCTCCCGCCTCTGGCTGTACTGCTAGACGCCGGCAGAGCAGACGGAGCGGTTGTCTTCTTTACTTGCTTACGAGGCGGAGGAGAAGGACTACGACGCGCCGGAGCAGCCGGAGCGGCGGCAGGTCTCTTCCGCCCTTGCTGACGAGGCGGAGAAGGAGGAGGCTGGCTGCTCGGGCGCGCCGGCGCAGGCGGAGAAGGAGGCGGAGTGCCGCCACGCGCCGGAGAAGGAGCCGGCCGAGTGCCCTGATCGTCACTCGCCGGAGGAGGAGGCGGTGGAGGAGGCGGAGTGCCCTGACTCGCCGGAGGAGGAGGAGGAGGCGGAGGCGTCCAGTTCGGAAGGTTGATGAGCTCCTTCCGCCATAGGCATGGAGTCTTCAGAGCAGAACCCAGCCGAGTCTCCCCTTCACCGGTAGGGTGGTCAAGCTGGAGGTCCTCAAATCCCTCCGTTATTTCATCCACCATCACCCTAGCATATCCTTCTGGAATCGGCCGGCAGTGAAAAGTTGCGCCGGGTTCAGTAGGAAAAACAGAGCCAACAGCCGCCTTGACCTTCATATTAATCCATTGCGTCATAAGGTGGCAATTTTGAGACTCCGTGATAGCATCCACGGGATAGCTGGCAGGAGCCGTCAAGACATGCTCCGGCTGAAGCAGCTCGGTGGAAGCCACGCTGCTTCTCCGCTGAGATGGCGGGGTAGCTTCGGGGGAAGCTTCGGCAGTTCGTTTGCTGCGATTTGCTTCTCGTTCCTCTATCGCTTGTACCCTAGCGTGCAGCGCCTGCAGTTGGGTCTGCTCCACTTTCTTCCTCCTCTCGTGGCATTTGTAACCGCCTGCGTCCGGAAACCCAACCTTCCACGGAATGGAGCCTGGCGTGCCTCGTGTCCGTCCAGGGTGCTCAGGATTCCCGAGGGCCATTGTGAGCTCGTCGTTCTCTCTGTCTGGAACGAACGTCCCTTGCTGCGCTGCTTCGATATACTGCTGAAGCTTCTTGACTGGTATGTCCATTTGATCGTTCGTCCAAATGCACTTCCCTGATACAGGGTCCAAGGTTCCGCCAGCCCCGAAGAACCAAGTCCGGCAACGGTCTGGCCAGTTAATTGTCTCTGGTTCGATCCCTTTATCAACCAGATCATTCTCAGTCTTGGCCCACTTAGGCCGGGCTACGAGGTAGCCACCTGACCCCGTGCGATGGTGATGCTTCTTCTTCGCAGCATTTTGCTTGTTTGTCGCCGACATCTTCTTACTCTTTTCCGATGTCTTGTGGGCCACAAATGCGGGCCAGTGATCTCTGATCTTCTCATATCTGCCCTTGAATTCTGGTGTCTCTTTATTTTCGACAAACTTATTCAGCTCTTTCTTCCACCTCCTGAATAGTTCTGCCATCCTCTTAAGAGCAAAAGACTTGATTAATTGCTCTTTAACTGGCTTCTCCGGATCATCCTCTGGCGGTAGGGTGAAATTTGACTTCAGCTCAGTCCAAAGATCATTTTTCTGCATATCATTGACATAAGACACCTCAGGGTCTTCTGTAGCCGGCTTTAACCATTGCTGGATGCTGATCGGGATCTTGTCCCTAACCAAAACCCCGCACTGAGCAACAAATGCGCTCTTTGTCCGGAGGGGTTCAATCGGTTGGCCGTCGGGCGCGATTGCTATGATCTCAAACTTTTCATCCGAGCTCAACTTTTTCTTCGGGCCTCGTCTCTTTACCGAAGTTGTGCTCGATCCGGAGGGCTAGAAAAAAGAACAAAGACTTAATTAATATGTGTACATACCAAAACAATGAATGCATCAATTAGCTAGTCAGCAGAAGCTTAACTAATATATATACCTGGCCGGACTCGGTTCGGTCACCGGAGACGTCATCACGGTCTCCTTCTTGCACCGGCATTGGGTCACCGGAGCCGTCCTCACGGTCTCCTTCTTGCACCGGCATTAGGTCACCGGAGCCATCATAATCATAGCCAGCTGCTTCCAGACCATCGGTGTCGTTGAGAAACAACGAGCAGACGGCATCACTTCCTCGTGCGATTATGTCCCCCAACAACTCTTCTTGTACTTCGTCTCGGGCGGTGTCCATAGTTTCTACAAATATTTACAACATGGCAATTATTATTCAAACATGATAGATGGATATATTAGTGGAAAACGTAGAACTAATATTAATTAGTGGTCTTGACGCTGCTTCTCTAGGGTTTGGGGTGGCCTCGACGCTGCTTCTCTAGGGTTTGGGGTGGCCTCGACAACGCTTCAAGGATAAAAAAAGAAGAGGAAGAAGAAAAAAAGAGGAGAAGAAAGAATAGAGGAGTAAGAACTCCTCTATTCTTTCTTCTCCTCTTTTTTTCTTCTTCTTCCTCTTTTTTTATCGGGAACGAGGGTCGTCGAGGGTCGCCGAGCGGTAGAGGAAACCCTAAATAGCAAGTATCATGGGTGTGAGATACATGTGGCCGTCGGTGTCGGACACTACATCCACGTCCCACAAGTGACGCGGGTCGACGCCCGCGTCACTTGTGGGACGTGGATGTACTGTCGACACCGACGGCCACATGTATCTCACACCGACGATACTTGCTATTTAGGGTATATCGACCCCCCCCTCGTGTTGAAGTTATCGGGAGGTGGTATATATATCGACCCCCCCTCGTGTTGAAGTTATCGGGAGGGGGTATATCGACCCCCCCTCGTGTTGAAGTTATCGGGAGGGGGTATATCGACCCCCCCTCATGTTGAAGTTATCGAGAGGGGTATATCGACGACGACAGACCCGATAAAACATAAGAATACGAAGAAGAAATAAAAAGAGGAGAAGAAGAAAGGAATAGAGGAGAAGATCGAAGAAAAAAAAAAAAAAAAGAGGAGAAGAAGAAAGGAATAGAGGAGAAGAACGAAAAATAGAAATTTTCTATTTTTTTCTTCTTCTCCTCTATTCCTTTCTTCTTCTCCTCTTCCTTTTCTTCCTCCCCTCTTCTTCTCCTCTTCCTTTTCTTCCTCTCCTCTTCTTCTCCTTTTTCCTCTTCTTATTTTCCTTTTTCCTCTCCTAAATATATAAAACTTTTCTAGAAATGAAACTAACCTAAAATGTACTAAATCAGAGAACATATATAGATAATCCTTTTCTAAATATTTAAATCTAACTTTTGCATATATGAACATATATACACACAGAACATGCAAACATATATACATTTTTATAAAAAAGCAAAATACAAAATACAAACATATATATGAAAAAATCTGAAAAGAAGCAATATACACAATATATATACTGACATATATACATAATATACACAAGAAGCAATATACACAATATACACAAGCATATAATATATGAAAAAAACAGGGGGCCGGACCAACGGAGGGGCAGGGCGACGGCGATGGGCGGGCCGGGTGACGGCGACGGGCGGGCGGGCGACGGCGAGGGCGGGGCAGGGCGACGGCGACGGGCGGGGCAGGGGCGGGGAGACGGGCGGGCGGGGCGACGACGACGGGCGGGGCAGGGCGACGACGACGGGCGGGCCGGGGCGCGCGACGCGCGTCGGGGCAGGGCGGCGAGCGGCGTCGGGCGAGGGCACGGCCGACGGCGAGGCACGGGCGACAGCGACGGCGCGGTCAGGGGCGACTGCAGGGGCGGCGGACGGCGTCGGGGCAGCCTGGCGGCGTCATCGGGGGCAAATGGTCGATGAGAAACTGAAATTTTCACAAGTCCTGGTTATACACCAAGAGCATTGGTCCCGGACCAATGCCACCTTTAGTCCCGGTTGGTGCCACCAACCGAGACCAAAGGCCTCTTTTCAGCAGCCCAAAGGGCGGGAAGCGGTGGCCTTTGGTCCCGGCTGGTGGCACCAACCGGGACTAAAGGGGGGCATTGGTCACGGTTTGTGCCACGAACCATGACCAATGCCCCCTTTAGTCCCGGTTGATGCCATCAACTGGGACCAAAGGCCTGCGCCTGCCAAAGCCGCGGTGCGGTGGGATGTTTAGTCCCACCTCGTTAGCTGAGGAGCGGTCGCACCTGTTTATAAGCGCTGCCCCGCCCTCTCCATTGAACTCCTTAGAACTGCAGGCCTTTGAGCCTAATCTCACACTGCTATGCCTGTGGGCCTGCTGGACCTTCTGCGGGCCTGAATCCTGGCCCATGGATGGACTTAGTCGTATTCAGGCCATGGTGGCCCAGTAGGTGGCATTTTTTTACTATTTGTTTTTTCATTTCTACTTAGAACTAAATACTTATAGTTTTTAGTGATTTTTTTCTTTTAGGTCACAAAAATTATAAACTTTCTGTTAGTGCCATTAGTTTTAAAATTTGAATAGTTTAAATTTGAATTTTTTAAAATTTGTGTGAATCACTAGTTTATGAATAACTTTACTATAAAAATTGATTTTTGAGTCATTCTTTTTCCTGCTATTTAATATTACTGTGTTTTATCATTATACTCAATTTGGTAATTTTAGTTAGTCATAAAAAATATTATAGGCATTTTTTATTTTTTTGCTATTTATTTTTTCATTTCTACTTAGAACAAAATACTTATAGTTTTTTAGTGATTTCTTTTTTCTTTTAGGTCACAAAAATTATAAACTTTCTGCATTATTTATTTTCTTTTGTTTTTTGCTTTATTTTTTAATTCCTTTTGCTTTTAGTTTTAGAAAAATTATAAACTTTCTATTAGTGCCATTAGTTTTCAAATTTGAAAACATTTTTTAGTTTTTTTTTGTTTTCTTTGTTGCTTTATTTATTTTATTTTGTTTCTACTTACAACAAAATACTTATTGTTGCTATTTTTATTTTTTTCAGTTTTTTGTTTTGTTTTCTGTATTATTTATTTTCTTTTGTTTTTTGCTTTATTTTTTAATTGTTTTTGCTTTTAGGTCAGCAAAATTATAAACTTTCTGTTAGTGCCATTAGTTTTAGAAAAATTATAAACTTTCTGTTAGTGCCATTAGTTTTCAAATTTGAATAGTTAAAATTTGAATTCTTTGAAATTTGTGTGAATCACAAGTTTGTGATTAACTTTACTAAAAAATGAACATAGATGCACCTATAGAGAAAATTCGACCTAAATTCATTGTTTTCAAATGAACTCTGAAAAAGTTGGCATAGCATACTCGTGTGTTACAAAGTTGGCATGGTATCATCATAATAGTTACGGGAGAAAGTCTTCACTTTTTCTTCGCTTGTGTCATTTGCTTATTGCGTCGTAACCATGGATAATCTTCATCGTTTATCAGGATGCTTGGTTCAGCCTTGACATTGAAGGGAGGAATTTCATGAAACTTTTCATAATCTTCAGACATGTCTGTCTTGCCCTCCACTCCCAGGATATCCCTTTTTCCTGAAAGAACTATGTGGCGCTTTGGCTCATCGTATGATGTATTCGCTTCCTTATCTTTTCTTTTTCTCGGTTTGGTAGACATGTCCTTCACATAGATAACCTGTGCCACATCATTGGCTAGGACGAACGGTTCGTCAGTGTACCCAAGATTTTTCAGATCCACTGTTGTCATTCCGTACTGTGGGTCTACCTGTACCCCGCCGCCTGACAGATTGACCCATTTGCACTTAAACAAAGGGACCTTAAAATCATGTCCGTAGTCAAGTTCCCATATGTCCACTATGTAACCATAATATGTGTCCTTTCCGCTCTCGGTTGCTGCATCAAAGCGGACACCGCTGTTTTGGTTGGTGCTCTTTTGATCTTGGGCGATCGTGTAAAATGTATTCCCATTTATCTCGTATCCTTTGTAAGTCAATACAGTCAAAGATGGTCCCCTGGACAACAAGTACAGCTCATCACAAACAGTGTTGTCACCTCTGAGACGTGTTTCCAACCAACTGCTGAAAGTCCTGATGTGTTCACATGTAATCCAGTCGTCGCACTGCTCCGGGTGTTTGGAGCGCAGACTGTTCTTGTGTTCATCGACATACGGGGTCACCAAGGTAGAGTTCTGTAGAACTGTGTAGTGTGCTTGAGACCAAGAATATCCGTCCCTGCATATTATTGAGTCACTTCCAAGAGTGCCTTTTCCAGTCAGTCTCCCCTCATACCGCGATTTAGGGAGACCTATCTTCTTAAGGCCAGGAATGAAGTCAACACAAAACCCGATAACATCCTCTGTTTGATGGCCCATGGAGATGCTTCCTTCTGGCCTAGCGCGGTTACGGACATATTTCTTTAGGACTCCCATGAACCTCTCAAAGGGGAACATATTGTGTAGAAATACGGGCCCCAGGATGACAATCTCGTCGACTAGATGAACTAGGACGTGCGTCATGATATTGAAGAAGGATGGTGGGAACACCAGCTCGAAACTGACAAGACATTGCGCCACATCACTCCTTAGCCTTGGTACGATTTCTGGATCGATCACCTTCTGAGAGATTGCATTGAGGAATGCACATAGCTTCACAATGGCTAATCGGACGTTTTCCGGTAGAAGCCCCCTCAATGCAACCGGAAGCAGTTGCGTCATAATCACGTGGCAGTCATGAGACTTTAGGTTCTGAAACTTTTTCTCTGGCATATTTATTATTCCCTTTATATTCGACGAGAAGCCAGTCGTGACCTTCATACTGAGCAGGCATTCAAAGAAGATTTCTTTCTCTTCTTTCGTAAGAGCGTAGCTGGCAGGACCTTTATACTGCTTCGGAGGCATGCCGTCTTTTTCGTGCAAACGTTGCAGGTCCTCCCGTGCCTCAGGTGTATCTTTTGTCTTCCCATACACGCCCAAGAAGCCTAGCAGGTTCACGCAAAGGTTCTTCGTCACGTGCATCACGTCGATTGAAGAGCGGACCTCTAGGTCTTTCCAGTAGGGTAGGTCCCAAAATATAGATTTCTTCTTCCACATGGGTGCGTGTCCCTCAGCGTCATTCGGAACAGCTAGTCCGCCGGGACCCTTTCCAAAGATTACGTGTAAATCATTGACCATAGCAAGTACGTGATCACCGGTACGCATGGCGGGCTTCTTCCGGTGATCTGCCTCGCCTTTGAAATGCTTGCCTTTCTTTCGACATTGATGGTTGGTCGGAAGAAATCGACGATGGCCCAGGTACACATTCTTCCTGCATTTGTCCAGGTATATACTTTCAGTGTCATCTAAACAGTGCGTGCATGCGTGGTATCCTTTGTTTGTCTGTCCTGAAAGGTTACTGAGAGCGGGCCAATCGTTGATGGTCACGAACAGCAACGCCTTTAGGTTAAATTCCTCCTGTCTGTGCTCATCCCACGTACGTACACCGTTTCCATTCCACAGCTGTAAAAGTTCTTCAACTAATGGCCTTAGGTACACATCAATGTCGTTGCCGGGTTGCTTAGGGCCTTGGATGAGAACTGGCATCATAATGAACTTCCGCTTCATGCACATCCAAGGAGGAAGGTTATACATACATAGAGTCACGGGCCAGGTGCTGTGATTGCTGCTCTGCTCCCCGAAAGGATTAATGCCATCCGCGCTTAAAGCAAACCATACATTCCTTGGGTCCTTTGCAAACTCATCCCAGTACTTTCTCTCGATTTTTCTCCACTGCGACCCGTCAGCGGGTGCTCTCAACTTCCCGTCTTTCTTCCGGTCCTCACTGTGCCATCGCATCAACTTGGCATGCTCTTCGTTTCTGAACAGACGTTTCAACCGTGGTATTATAGGAGCATACCACATCACCTTCGCAGGAACCCTCTTCCTGGGGGGCTCGCCGTCAACATCACCAGGGTCATCTCGTCTGATCTTATACCGCAATGCACCGCATACCGGGCATGCGTTCAGATCCTTGTATGCACCGCGGTAGAGGATGCAGTCATTAGGGCATGCATGTATCTTCTCCACCTCCAATCCTAGAGGGCATACGACCTTCTTTGCTGCGTATGTACTGTCGGGCAATTCGTTATCCTTTGGAAGCTTCTTCTTCAATATTTTCAGTAGCTTCTCAAATCCTTTGTCAGCCACAGCATTCTCTGCCTTCCACTGCAGCAATTCCAGTACGGTACCGAGCTTTGTGTTGCCATCTTCGCAATTGGGGTACAACCCTTTTTTGTGATCCTCTAACATGCGATCGAACTTCAGCTTCTCCTTTTGACTTTCGCATTGCGTCCTTGCATCGACAATGACCCGGCGGAGATCATCATCATCGGGCACATCGTCTGGTTCCTCTTGATCTTCAGCAGCTTCACCCGTTGCAGCATCATTGGGCACATCGTCTGGTTCCTCTTGATCTTCACCAGCTCCCCCCGTTGCAGCATCACCGTATTCAGGGGGCACATAGTTGTCATCGTACTCTTCTTCTTCGCCGTCTTCCATCATAACCCCTATTTCTCCGTGCCTCGTCCAAACATTATAGTGTGGCATGAAACCCTTGTAAAGCAGGTGGGAGTGAAGGATTTTCCGGTTAGAGTAAGACCTCGTATTCCCACATTCAGTGCATGGACAACACATAAAACCATTCTGCTTGTTTGCCTCAGCCGCATCGAGAAACTCATGCACGCCCTTAATGTACTCGGAGGTGTGTCTGTCACCGTACATCCATTGCCGGTTCATCTGCGTGCATTATATATAATTAAGTGTCCAAATTAATAGAAGTTCATCATCACATTAAAACCAAAGTACATACATAGTTCTCATCTAACAACATATAGCTCTCCAGAGCATCTAATTAATTAAACCATACATTGAAACTATGTAAAACATTTCAATGCGAAAACAAATGCGATCATAATCGCAACCAAGGTAACAATTGATCCAACGGCATAATGATACCAAGCCTCGGTATGAATGGCATATTTTCTAATCTTTCTAATCTTCAAGCGCATTGCATCCATCTTGATCTTGTGATCATCGACGACATCCGCAACATGCAACTCCAATATCATCTTCTCCTCCTCAATTTTTTTTATTTTTTCCTTCAACAAATTGTTTTCTTCTTCAACTAAATTTAACCTCTCGACAATAGGGTCGGTTGGATTTCCGATTCACATACATCCTACATAAATAAAATCTATGTCACGTTGGTCGGCATAATTTTCATAAACAATAAATGAACCAATAGTTATAAAGATAATATATATACCACATCCGAATCATAGACAGGACGAGGGCCGACGGGGGCGGATACCAAAACCATCGCACTATATAAGATGCAATAATAAAAGTAAGAAAATAATACAAGTATCTATGTAAACATACAAGTAAGAATATTTTTCCTTTCAAAAGAAGATAAGAACAAGAGGCTCACCACGGTGGTGCCGGCGATGAGCTCGGCGCGGGTGATCGACGGCGGTGAAGACGGGGACGGGGCGTGACGGACCGCTAAACCTAGACAAATATTGAGGAAAATGGAGCTTGGAGTCGAGCTTGGAGAGGAGAAAGCTTAAGTAGTGTGGCTCGGGCATTCCATCGAACACCTTGTGTGCATAGGAGGTGAGTTAGAGCACCACCAAGCCCTCTCCCCCTCGGCCAGAAAAAACGGAGCAGTGTGCTCTGCTCTTCCGCGAGGGGGTATATATAGGCACCTCATTGGTCCCGGTTGGTGGCATGAACCGGGACTAAAGCGGAGCCTTTGGTCCCGGTTCAAGCCACCAACCGGGACCAATGGTGGTGGGCCAGGAGCGAGGCCCATTGGTCCCGGTTCGTCCCACCAACCGGGACCAAAAGGTCCAGATGAACCGGGGCCAATGGCCCACGTGGCCCGGCCGGCCCCCTGGTCTCACGAGCCGGGTCCAATGCCCCCATTGGTCTCGGTTCTGGACTGAACCGGGACTAATGGGTTGACCCGGCCTGGACCAAAACCCTGTTTTCTACTAGTGAATGTAGCTAAATATAGGTGTGGCGACTCTAACAACATAATGAGATAAAATTACAAAAGAAATAGTCTCTTCTAATTAAACCATGTAAACTAGAATTACTGCTTGCATTCTCAAAAAAAAAAGAAATTTACAGCTTGCAGTAGCAAGCAAGCATGGAACTTTGTTTTAAAGAGCACCCAACAAGCTATGTGATAATTACAAAGGAAGGTGATAATATAACTAGGATGTAATAGAAATGTTTACCACTTCATATTTTCGATGGTGATAACAGTGATGGTGGATAATTAGTATATACGTGTGTCCAGGATATGCCCGAATCGGTTTGTTTCTTCTTGCACATCCTGTCAACCTGCAAAGTCTTGACATCTAGTGCGAAACATTCATAGCCCGGGCACTCCAATGATGAGCTGTCATATGATTTGTTTTCTTCCCCTATCAATATCATGTACCTCTCAGTTGCACCCACGATATACTGTTGGCACCTTGAATCTACTGAAATTGTCTTCTCCAACCGCCACTCGTTTGATGTGGAATCCTCACTTTTACTTTGCCTAATGCTATAACAGAAGTCAGATCTGCTGTTCCCTTCATAATTGAACATTCCAAGTCTGCCTTCCCCCACCTCCACAATGGTATACCCAATGGTTTTGGGTGGTAGGCCAATCGTGGAGAACACCATGCCTAGGGTGTTAAGCACGAGCATGACATTCCAAAACTCTATCTTCCAAGAGAAGCATCCATAAGCGTAGTGGCGTAGGGATAACATAGGAGGTCTTGAAGTTCTCAAGAGCATACCTTTGTAGACTAGCAAATCGCTCCAAGCATGTCCCCTAGCCGCTCGCCATTGTTGGGTGCTCGAAGAGAAGACGAGGGCAACTGGTTTAGTCTGTCAACTTGCTAACAAGATCACTTGGAACGAAATCTCATCATCCGCCACTGCTGCCAACTCCTCGTCGTGGGGAGTGAGGAAGGGATCACTTAGCACACAAATTGGATCCTCCGCCGATGCGGATAGGTTGTCGGGAATTGGAGGAAGCAAGATGTATCGCTGGTGCAATGGGTCGCACACCACTCGATCGTTGAATATTTTGCGGTCTTTCTCACCAGTGTGGCGGCGATTGAGGAGGACACGGCCGTCACGGATATCCTGGACAATCCAGCGGGCGGGAGGAGGGAGAAAGGAGAAGGAGAAGTCAGCAGTGAAGGCAATGGCCCGGGCGGCACATGCAGAGGGGTGAGGTGGGACGACGGGGTTGAACCCGGTCTCATCTAGGAAGCCTAGGATGGACGGGGTGTGGAGCTTGCGAAGGCGCCGAAGGACAGAACGGTCGGTGATTTGTCGGTGGAAGGACATACAAGTGGTGGATGCACGGACAAGATCGGCTGGGGTTGGTAAGCGGAGGAAGATCTCCGGCAAGAGGTCGGCCAGGCGGTCATCGGTGATCGTTGTCGCTGTCGAGATCACCATTTTGCAAGGGGGAGAAGTGTTTTGGTGATCATCCATGAGTGACCACTTCACTTCGATAGAAGCAGGGAGCTGCTGTTTCCTTGTTGAAGCAGTTTTATTTGTTAGAAACACATATATAGGCAGCAGTAGCCAGTAGATGGTTGCTCCACATCGAAATGCGGTCAGCCCAGCTGTCGTTTAAAATGAAAGTTTTCTTGTCAGCGCGCGCTTGTATTTCGATATAACCAAAGAGTGCAAAATTAAGTGGCATCCTCCGCTTGTCCGGCCGGCCGGCACAACAGTGACGTGTTTACTGCTCCGTAGTCCGGGCAGCTCACGGCCGGCGTCAATCGGCGCCGCCTGCTCCTCTAGTGGAAGTGGAACCATTAATTTTGTCTTGCATGCCACCCGCAAAAAAAAAAAATTATCTTGCATGCAGTGAAGAGTCTTTCTTAGTTCAGTCCTGTGTAATTATTCAATGAAACCGAAAAAGGCTTTCGCCCCGCTTTATATATAAAGCAAAGATCCACAGTGCCCGAAACACAGCCGCACTCACCCAACACAAACACACACATACGCACCCAAGGCAGGATACATAGGCGCTGAGCACAGCAACACACACCCTAGCACTATAAGAGCCGCCGGGGGCTTCATCCGAAGAAGTGAAGCCGCATATGACGAACCGTGGGTTCCAAGGCGGTGCCTTCAGGAAGGATACGGCACCGGAGCGTCACCACCGCCCGATCCGAGGATCAGAGTTTCCCCTGGAGCACCACGACGGGCAGTGATAGCCGCAACGACGCCTTCAAGAAGGGAGCGATCTTCGCCGTCACCAGTCCGTCCGAAGATAGAGTAGGTTTTCACCCCGGCCAACATTCACCGCCACCAAACGCCACACCCCGGCTACCACGCCGCCCACACGGCCGTGGTAGCCGGGCAGCACCGAGGCACGAGCTCTGCCCATGAGCACCGCGCCACCACCACCAGGGCCGCCGCCCCGGAATCCAAGACCTTGACACCAAGTCCCCTGAGCCCCACCGCTACCCCCACCGCAGAGACGGGCGGAAAGGATCCGCCTTTCACACCCCTGGCCGGACACAACGCTGAGACCCAATAGGTCGGCCACAACAAGCCTCCATCGAGCCGTCCTGCTACACCGGGCGCGAGACGAGCGCAGTCCTGCTGCCGGGCGCGAGACGGGCCGGTCCTGCTACCGGGCGCGAGACAAGCGCAGTCCTGCTGCCGGGCGCGAGACGAGCGCAGTCCTGCTGCCGGGCGCGAGACGAGCCGGTCCTGCAGCCGGGCGCGAGACCAGCTCGATCCTACGGCACCGGGTGCGAGACGGATGCTGGACCGCAGCCGGGAGAAGGCCAGCCCTCCGGTGAGAGAAGCGAACGAACGCCGAGGAGAGGGGTCGAAGGCCGATACAGGCAGCCTACAGACGGGCCGACGCCAGGAAAATCTGGCCGCCGCCGCAATCAACCTGCCACCACCACATCACCTGCGCCTCCACGCCCTGGTCAGCACCAGCCGAAGCGCCGCCACCCTGTACCAGCAACGCGGACATCGGCCGCCACACCACCACCACCACGGGGTTGCCGGCCACCCCCGTCAACGAAGACCCGCACATCCACCGGATCTGGGCCAGGATGCCCAGATCCGCCTCCAGCACGACCTCGCCCACCGAATCCCACGAGCAGCAGGGGAAGGGAAGGAGGAGGCGCCGGCGGGCCACAAGGGCGCAGGGCGGAGCACCGGAGCAAGAGCCGGCCGAGACCCGACGCCGCGGGCAGGAGGGAGGCGGCCCGCGACGCCATCCATCTGCGCGCAGGGGGAAACCGCCCCGCCGCCGCCTGGCCACGCGGCCTTTGGCCGGCGGCGCCCCCGGCGGCGGCGAGGGAGGGGGAGGCGGGGCGGAGGGCCGGAGGGGAGGCGCGAGGGTTGCCTCCCGACGGCGCTCGCGGGAGCGCCTCGGGAGGGAGAGAGGAGCCTTTCAGTCTTTTTTCCGGATGTCGATGAAAGCTTCCTCGGCTACATCGATCATTAGGAGATCAAAACTGTATGCTAAGTTAAGGTAAATACTACTCCCTCCATTTCTAAATATGTATTAATAATATGGCTGCAAGCATCGTTTTAATGAAGATACCGGGGTAATCCTTCTTTTTTTAAAGGTCCTTTTTAGAGATTTTAATATAAACTACATACGAAGCAATGAGTCTATCTACAGTTTTACACTTTAAAATACGACTACATTCATTCATATGTAGTACATATTGAAACAAAATTTTCTTTTGGAGGCCGAGCTCTATGAAGGCCTCCTTTTGCAAAATTCAAAATTCATCAAAATACATACTTTCACATTTCAAAAAATTCTTAAAAAATACAGATATACATGAAGGCCGAATGTACATGTGTGTAAATTTTCAGAACAAAATACATTGAAATGAGGGATGTGCAAAAAAACAAATCAGGGGCTTTTTAACATATGATACTATTCATCCCCAGAGTCCATAAATTTATTTATTTTTTGTACAGGTCGCATTTCAAGGTATTTCATTCTGAACTTTTACACACATACATTTCATCCATGTATAGTTGCATAAATTTTTCAGGCTTTTCTGAAATCATAAAGTTTGAATTTTGAATTTTTCAAAAATAAAGGGCTTCATGAAGCACGGTCACCAAAATGCCAAACTTATATTGAAATATCTAAAAAGACTTATATTTAGAAATGGAGGAAGTAGACAGATTGCTTAAAAAAGGTAAATACTACTCCCTAGTGATAGAACTGTGGATCGTATAGGCTTAGGGATTAGCAATAGTTCTACCTTCTTGAGCTCCTGGTGCCGGCCATGGTGCCGGTGATGGCAGAGAGTAGTGGGGTGGATGCGGCTGAGATGTATGGGCAGTGGCGGCGGCGGAGCTTCCCATCGCTTCAGTGCCTCCCTCTGGATCGGATAGGGTTAGGAGTAGGGAACAGTGGCGGTGACGAACCTCGTACCCTGTGCCCCTGGTCTCCACCTCCTCTTTATAGCACTGCGCGATAGGGCCCCACCAGCCTTGCTTGGGCTGGACGCCCCCGATCAGGGCGTGGGTCAAGGGCCCAATGAGCCGTTGGGCCCATTGGTGGAGAGATCAACCTAACATTCTCCCCCTTGATCCCATCATATACTTTTAACTTCTATACTTTGAAATAACTCTTTTCAAAGTACTCGTTCCATCACAGATTTGCATGTAGAGCATGTCTCATCATCACAGTTCATTTCCGATAGAATCAACACCTACAACACACTCCTATGTTTTGAAACAGATTCTTTAACCTTGCGTCCTTTTATTGTCCGGAAATGTTAGACTATACCATAAAATCCATGTCGACTGTGTATTCTCCGAACACACTGGGCGGTAAGCCTTTAATAAGCAGATCTGCAAACACTTGTCTGTTACTTTTATGCTTCAAGCATTTCTACATAATTCCAGACTTTCTCCTTTACAACGCATAACACTATGTCAGTGTGTTTGGCATCAACACTTGACTCGTTATCATAGGAGCGAAAAACTAAAAATGGTTATCATTGTTGTCAACCATTATCAACTCCGGGTACAGGTCTCCTTAACCATTTTGCCTGTACATCAGCCTCATATCAAGCTATAAAATATCTTTGCATCACATTGATGATAATTGTTTCATTCTTTGGAGCTTTTCCACACAAAAACCTCCAAGTATGAAAGTTAGCGACAATTGTGAATTTCACTATACATTTCACAAGTCATGTCTTTGTACTCACAATCTTTTGAGAGCACTTATTTCTTTCAGCATGAGGCCGATATCTTTGACTCCATTCCAGTGATCTATATATGGACTGGACATTGCCAAAACAACCCGGATATGTGAACTGTGTCAGGGCAATATATTGAGCTTCCAACAGCTGAAGCATATGGTACCATATCTGTTTTCAATCTTTTCTCATCAACTTTTGGAACACCATAGTTTCCAGTTCTATTACCCTTACTATAAGAACAGGCATAGGTTTTCTCGCATGCATACTTTAGAGACATTTCTTAACATGTCCATGCGACATTCCTAATACCCCCTTTTATTCTTTTCTTGGTGAATCTCGATAATTATAACGAGAGACACTCTACCGAGAACATTCTTTTGACTTTGAGGACAAGAACTTATTTTCTCCTCCTGCAGTAGATTGACATGACCACTAGCAAGTAGGACGCCATCCACATGCACAGGATTAGGAAATGAATTTCCCATTCTATAACTTTGCATGAATACAATTGTCCTCTCATTTCTTTAACCCAAAACAACATTTGATTGCTTTAGTCCATAAAAGACTTCTTCAGGCAGTATCCCATGTGTTCTTTACTTTCATCTGATGTAACTCAGATCATAATATCTTTCATCTGATGTAACTCAGATCATGATGTGCTACCAACACTCATTGTAATCTATTCGGTGCAAAACGCGCAAAAACCTTTCGATTTAAGTCGTGTTTTACACCTTTACGTATTTCCTTTGGAGTCAGATTGAGCTTGTAGACTCTTTACAGCCTACTGTTTTGGCTCCATTGGAAATTACTCATCAGTCCCAAACATCGTCGGGATTCACTAATTTCATTTCATCTCACAAAGTCTCTTATCATTTAGATAAGCAGACACTTCTCAAAACTCGAATGAGCGCTTTAAATGAGGTGGGATCAACCTCCATTTGAATTTCACTAACATAGACTTTATAGTAATCAGAAGTATCTGATTTTCTCATTCCTTGAGACCATCAGTGTCTCAGGTACTGGCACTTCTTTCATATGGGGTTGTAGTTGCTCTGTCATTGCAAGAGGCAAACTAATTCTATAATCTTTCATTTCCAAGAGGCAATAGTTTTTACAGGGACCTGTATCACAAGATCCATGTTTACTCATTCATCCTTTATAGAGCTAACAACATGTGTTGTATAGGTCATACAACATGCTCCCCCAGATTACTCCATCTTCATTAAAAATGGCGTATCTTCAAACTTTATAATTTGGGTTTATTCTGTTAAAACTTTCTTCTTTATGGCACTTTAAGCACCGTCTTAGTATTCCTTACTCTGCTTTTGGAACTGTAAAAGATCCAGAAATACAACTATTTTTTTTTCTTTAGGGGTATTAATATGACCGTCATACTCCCCCAGACGATCACATTCTTCATCACATTATCTAAAGTATAGGGGAGTTTCATCATTCTTAATTTATCTCATATATCTTTCTCCCCCTCGAAATGTGGTAAGAACTTTTCTGCCACAATTTCGAAAAACCATCCATAACTCTTGTGAATGAGGAAACTTCGATTATCTACTTCATTTATCTGGAGTACCTTTTCCTCATTCCATTTCAGAAACTCAACAGAGTTCTTTATCATTAGTACTTTTGCAAGTCACACTTGCATATCATTCTTATCTTTAGGTTCGTCTGTAACTTTTATTCTCTTTGGATTTATTGAGTGCTTAATGACCGTTACACATAAGATGTACGGTTGATACTAGGAAAGCATAATAGCTACTCCATACTTTTCTCCCAGAGTGGGACACATTAAAAGCACATGAGTCATCATGTCTTTCTCCTGTCATACAGGATAAGTCTGAGAAAATTTCTGCCGCCATACGGGTTACGCAGGGATTTTCCCAGACTTATCCTGCCATGCGGGTTTTATCATAATCATCTGTTCCCGCCATGCGGATAATTCCCTGTAAGGGACATAAATGCCAGAATTGGCTCTTTTGACTGCATATTCAATCATCAAATTTATAAATAAATCCGAATGCTCTTTGACACACATGCTTGATCCGACGTTGGTCAAATTAAACACACATGTTGCTTGTTTTATCTCAAATCATAGAGAGTACATGAAAGACATTCGTCAACCAAGACTCTCAATGATCTATCTCTTTTCTTTTGAAACCATTCTTTAGAGAGAACATACTATCTCACGTTATGACCTTTCTTGGTCATCTTTCGGGTCACAAGTACCCAACCATTCGCTTTCATGAATGAAAGCATGGAAAACTTTTAGTCTGAGAAAACTTAGCAAATAATCGACAATAATGAGCATAAAAATAACCCTACGTTGGTCTGGTTAAAAATATGCACATTAAACTTTTGCAAAACTTCCTTTTTATACTCTAAATCATCGTTGTGGTAGAATTAGAATAAAACTCATTCTTGTACATTAATTCCATATCACCGTTGGGCGGAAATGAAAATAATGCATATAACTCATAAAGAATGTGATGATAGTATTTCTATTAAACAACTTTGCTCAGAAATAATCATCATCATCAACTTATTGCAACGGAAAACTTTTAATATACATTTCTCAATCTCTATCAAATGCTCTGAAAATTGGTCACTTTGATAGAAAAATTATCAGAGATTTGAACTTTTAACTATAAGACTCATTGAATTATAATATTGTCATCATCAACGTTGGTCAGAAAATAACAATAGCATAATTAAACTTTAATCAAATATCTTTCTACTGTCATAGCAGAAGCTATCTGAATCTGATTTCACCCACAAGTGAAAAAAACTTCTCTCAAAAAACTGTTCATCCAATTAAATTTTCCCATAGGTTCCAATTTAATTGGAGGATAATACTTTTTCTTTCTTTGTGAAAGAGTACTATTAATTATTTATGCAGCGGAAAAACATGAATAAAAATTCATGAACTTTTTATTCTTTACAGAAACTTTTCTTTTACTAAAGAAAAATTCATGAGCTTTATTATTTTCTTTATAAATTCATGAACATTTCTTTTCTGAAAATTTTCTATTTTCATTTTCAAAGACTTTTTCTGTTTACTTTTCAAAACATTTTCTTTTACTTTTCTATTTTCTAAACAATTTTTTTTGAATTACTTTGAATAGAAAAACTGTACTGTAATTAGCCCAAAACTGGACAAAAAACAGGAAAAGAAAAAAGAAAAAATGTCAGCTGCGCGCGCTGGGCAACCGCGGCTGCGCCTGCTCTCCTTTCGGCCCAAAAGTCCCACGTGGGCGCCAGCCACTCTGGCCTGGTCCGCAGTCCACTGGCCCAAATAAGATTTTGGCCCAAAAGGCCGGGGCAGAGTTAGGGGTTTCTTTCTGGCCATTGATCTTGATCGGACGATCCAGAGCGATTTTCGCTTGAACAAAACTGTGAGGAGAGGAAGACCCGACCGCAACCCTAGCCCATTCTGTTTCCATCGCCCCTCTCGATCTCTCTCTCGTGACGGCGGAACCACGGGGTTGCGCCCCGGCCGCCGCCGCCGGTGGCGGAAGCCACTGCGCCGCGCGCGCCTCCTTTCCCTTCCCACTTCTCTTTCGCAAAGAGGACTAGGCGCGAGCCCCTCCTCTGATCTGTTGCTCTGTCCCGCACGCCGGGGCATCGCGCTGCTCCGGTTGCCGTCAACAGCGACGAGCGCAACCGTGCCTCCCTTCCTTTCCTGTGGCAGAGAGAGAGGGTCGGGCTTGCGCCCTCCTCTACTGCACTTGCGCCTCGACGGCGCCTCCATCTCTGTTGGAGTAGAAGCTGGGCACGGCTGCGCTAGCCGCCGGCGTGGACAGCAAACCACCGCGGCGCGCGATCCCCTTCCTATTTCCCTTTCTTTTCTGTTATTTCTCCCTCCACCACCATATAAGGCTTCGAGCAATGGAGATTCAGGAAAGAACGGCGCCCCTCTGGCCCCCTTGCCGGCGTGTGCGTGCACCCGTAGATGGGCGCACCGCCGTCAAGCGGTTCAGCGGCGGCGCCATGTTTCGGCGACCGCGTGGTCTCTTTGCCCCCAAAGGGGGGTGGTGTTCTTCTTCTCGATGCCTCAGCTTGCCGATGCACATCGAGATCGAGAGGAACGGTGCGGCCAAGACGGCGGGACTCTTTACCGGCGGGCCCAAGGCCCTGCTCCGGTGATCTTCTTTGCCCTGTCTAGGGTTCTTCGGGAGGGGAAAAGATTTTCTTTTGTGTTCTTTTCTACTGAAAATCCTAAACCAAACCTTGTCTGATACCATTGCTAGAACTGTGGATCGTATAGGCTTAGGGATTAGCAGTAGTTCTACCTTCTCGAGCTCCTGGTGCCGGCCATGGTGCCGGTGATGGCAGAGAGTAGTGGGGTGGATGCGGCTGAGATGTATGGGCAGTGGCGGCGGCGGAGCTTCCCATCACTTCAGTGCCTCCCTCTGGATCGGATAGGGTTAGGAGTAGGGAACAGTGGCGGTGACGAACCTCGTACCCTGTGCCCCTGGTCCCCACCTCCTCTTTATAGTACTGCGCGATAGGGGCCCACCAGCCTTGCTTGGGCTGGACCCCCCCCCCCCCCCGATCAGGGCATGGGTCAAGGGCCCAATGAGCCATTGGGCCCATTGGTGGAGAGATCAACCTAACACCTAGCAGTACAAGTTTGGGACAAACTTTTTCGGAGAGAGGGAGTAGACAGTATGGTTTTTCTCTTTGGCATGGATCTGTATAATTTGAGTTTTAAGATAGGATCAAACACTTTTCATGTGTGGAATAATGATCCATGTAGGTATTTGATTTTTCTATAGCTTTTATACTATGACCAAGATCTAACAAGAAGCAGCAGTGCATACTAGCAGGTAGTAATGTAGTCGCAGCCTACTTAAGAGTTAAGAGCACGTCTATTCTCAGTCTCTGACATTTAGAGTATAGGAGTATTGTCGGCCCTGTGGATCAGCTCGTCCCAGAACCGAGGCAGTCGAGGAGGGACGAAAATGTTTGTTTGTGCTCCCCTTTTCCCCTCCCGACCATGTCCTCACCCGCCTTCTCACCAGGAGGAGGCCGGGGCGGCGCGCGGCACCTTCCCTCTGTCCCACTCCTCCTCCCTCAACCCCACCCCCCACCCCCCCCCCCGCCTCTGCCGCCGCCGGACGCCCCCGAGCTAAGCCCGGGTGGTGTCGGAGGCGGCGGGAGCTTCTCTTCCCGCGCGCAGCCCTCTTTCTCGGGACAGGAGGTCGGCGGCGATGTGGCTTGGCATACAACAGTCCGGCGGCCGGAGAGGTGGTGGCGGGGTGGCCTGGTGGTGTGGGGCTGGCCGGTGGTGCTCCCCCGACAGGCCCTTAGGGCCCCACCTGGGTCCGGGTGGGCCGGCTCCAGCGCGGCCTCACTGCTTTTTGCATGTAGAGGAGGGGCGGCGATGCCAACGTTGTGTCTTCTGCGGTGCGACGATGGGGGCTTTACGGGCATCTCGGCCCGGCTGGGCCTATGGGTCTGCGGGCCTGGTATACTCTTGTTATAGCATCCGGTCAGTTACAGTCGCTGATGGTGGAGGTCGGTCCCTCCCGCATGTCGGCGGTGCTGCTACCCCTAGTCCATGGCGGCTCTTCTTCTTCGTTGTGGAGGCCTCACTTCTCTGTATTGTGGTGAGACAGTGTGGGTGGCTTCACGATCATGTTGGCGCAAGTTGGTGGTCGGTATGGTGGAGTGCTCCAGAGCGCCCGGGGTGATGGTTGGGATCAGGAGAAATCCATGTCGGCCTGACTGACACCGACGTGGTGGCGCCTGAGGGTGCCATCGGTCCTTTTTGAAGGGCGTCGAGTGTTACCCTTCCTCTCTCCTCACCATGTACCGGGGAAACCCTTCACAGCAGCGTCGGCATCGTCACGTCCCTTTTTGAAGGTGTTGTTTGGTACCAGCCTTAAACAATTTATTTGGATCATGTTTATTATAAGACGGTTATTGGTTTAAGTCTGAAAACAATGGTTGTTTGATTTATATGAATAATATTTTTTATCATCATGCTCCCTTATGAATGGTTGATTTATTAATCTTGATTGTGGTATATGGACACATAACACCAACCCTAATTGTCGCAACACAAATGATTCAAATTCCACTTGTTTATGGCACGGGTCATATTGGCAAGAAGTGTGTGAAGAAACTCCATAGTTATAGACTTTTGAAGTCATTTGATTATGTCTCATTTGACACTTAAGAACATTGTTCAATGGGTAAAACAACAAAGACGCCATTCACAGGACATATTGAACGGCTGACTGACTTGTTGGAGGTCATACATACAGATGTATGTGATCAAATGAGTATTGTTGCACATGATAGATTTCTCTACTTCATTACCATCATGGATGGTTTGAATAGATATGGGTATATCCAATAGCGGCGGCAGAAATAAGCCAAGACCCGGGCAGCCTTTGGGACGCAGTAGCACTGTAGTTACAGTACCGCTACAGTGTACAAAGGAAATGCATCTCCCGCCCAGGCAGCGGCCCGGGCTGGCTAGGGCCTGTCTCTGCCATTGGGTATATCTATTTGATGAGACATAAGTCTAAAATATCTGAGAAGTTTAAAAAAATCAGCACAAAGTAGAAATCTATCATGAAAAAAGCATGATTCTGCAATACAATCCCGTAGGGGAGTATTTGAGTTACGAGTTTTGTAAACATCTGAAGAGTTGCATAATTGCTCCACGGTTTATGCCTCACGGAACGCCATGGAGGAATAGAGTGTCCGGGAGATGTAAATGGACCTTGTTAGACACTATAGAGGGCCGGACAGAGTCACAGTTCCCCACTTCCTCTGCTCGCCCAAGCCGCTCTCGCGGGCGGCAGGGCGAAAACCTAGCCGCCGCCCGCCAGCTCCCCCTTCCCGCCTCTCCCCCTCCCCGCCACCGCCGGAAGGCGCCACCGGGCGAAGCCCGGCTGGCGTCGGTGGCGGCGGGGTTCCTCTCCCACCTCCTGGGGCCCTGTGGCGCGAGACACATGGGTCAGGCGAGGTGCGGCGCTGGCGCAGGGCGGCGCGGCGGCGCCCCGGGCTGCTGCGCGACGGGTGCAGCGAGTCGACGACGCGGCGGCGGTTGCGTGGAGCTGGTGGCGGGGTGTGCTGGCTTGGGGGCGGTGGGGCAGTAGTGGCTGCTTCGTCAGATCCGGTGGTCGGCGACGAGGGCTGCGGCGGCGCGGGCTGGGGGCGGCTACCGGCTTGGCTGGGCCGGCCCCTGGCGTGGTGGAGCTGCTCATCCATGGGGTGGCTGCGTCGGGCGGATCGCGCGGGATGGCCCCGGTTGGATCCCGCGGGATCTGGCGCTGGGATTCCTTCCAGCGGCGAGGGCTGAGGTCAACAGGAACCGCGGGCGGCCGGCGTGGCCGTGCTTAGGGGTGGCAGTGCTGGTGGCGTGGTTGTGGCGGTGGTGGGGCGTGTGCGTCCTGGGGTCCGACCGGGTCTCCTTCCCGGCTTGGGCGTGCAGCGTGCGGCTCTGGCAGGCTGTTTGTGGCTCTTCCTTGAATGCGGTGGCGGCGGTTCTCTCCCCTTCTTTGACGGACGCGCGCCGTCAGTGGCCTCTCGCTAGTTGGTGCCAATCGCCGTGGTGGGGCGAAACAGAGTGCTTCGGGTGGGAAGGCCGGTAGGATGGGGGCTTCGACGAGGTCGAGCCGCCCGTCGCCGGTCGAGGCCGTGGGCCGCTCCTTCCTTCCCACTTCCCCAACCTGGTGCTTGTTGGTTGCTGACTCGGTGTTCTGAGGCGGGACGGTCGTTGCAGTTTTCGGCGATGGTTGGGGTTTGCACTGGCCAAAGCTTGCTCCTTTGATGATTCCAGGACGGTCTAGATGCAGGGCGGCGGCCCTGGCGGTGGGAGGCGTGTTGATCTTGGGCGGATTGCGCGGCTCGGGTGCGGGCGGGCAGACATGGCTGCTCGGGCGGCATGGATGCGGGTGGTTGGCGGAGTGAGGTTGCGTTGGAGGGATTGGTACACCGGGGAACATCACTTGTCCAGTCTCTGTACTGGCCGACGGTGGCGGCGTCCGTGGATGTCGTACCCTCCCTACAGGCTCCGTCGCGGTGCTCCCTCTTCCTTCAGGTTACTCCGGGTGAAAACTTGATCCGCCGGATCGGACGGTGGCGGCTTTGGTCGTTCCCTTGTTGGAGGCATCGTTTTGGAGTCCTCACTCCGCCGTTGGCCGTCTCATTTCTCCTCGGTGGATTGCTCATGGTGATCTCCGTCGGCTCTAAGCGACGCTTCTTTGTTCATCTTTTTGGTGCTTTGTAGTCGTTGGAGTGGTGGGTTGGTGCCTGGCACCCTTGTATCTAGCCTTGGGTGTGCGGTGTGTGTAGTGGGGTGTGTGTTTGTATCGGCTCGCGGTTGTAATCGGTGGTGCTTTATAATATAAAGCGGGGGAAACCCTTTTTCGTAAATAGGCATGGGATGCTCAGCCGGAAAGAGTGAATGTACTACCGGATCAAAGCGTCCAACCCACAGGCACCGGCCAACATGATCTAGCTTCGTCCTAGATCGCCAAAACCAAACGTTGGGTGGTGGGGTGCTCACTGTCGAAAATGCAACGGTTGCTAAGCCGACAGATAGACGATGCCATTAGGATTGCAAGCGAAGCAATACCCTTCCGAAGGCCGGTAGGCAAGACGTCGATGATGGAGGCACACCAGGGGAGCAAGTCCTTCTGGCCGGCAGGCACAACGGCGATTGCACGGCATCAGGTGAGCAGATCATGCCAGACCTGCTGAGAGAACAGATAGCCGATGATGATGTGATGTACTGCTGTATGGTTTCAGGATCTTGGTCGAAGACAGCGCAATGGTCAGCATGATGCAGGCCATGGCGAGCAAGCCTGGCCAAGGTCCAAACATTACGCGCCAGAGGCGGGCAGGGATGGAATGGAACCGGTGAACAGCGCATCATAGCAGGAGCTCGCCGAGTAGGCTCCGTTACTGGTCCAGCGCCAGGAGAGTTGGTCGTGCATGGACTAGCACCGTGCGACATGCCCCAGCTGGTCCTCAGCTAAGCGAGCTCCAGGAGAGAAGCTTGTCGGCTGGCAGTCTATAGCCCTGTTTGGTTCATAAGTTACTTTTTTAGTGCTAACTTACAAGTCTCAAGTCCCTAAAAAGTCCCTTCCTGTTTGGTTCTGGAGACTTAACTGTAAAATATAGGGTTTGGGAAACTGGCTCGACACCCTAAAACGAGGTGTGGTTATCTCATTATATAGATGTACCAGGAGGTACAATACAAGACATGTACAAGACTACGTATATACAGTATAACACCCTCCCTCAATCTTAATTGTAGCCTGAAGTACAGAGTAAGTTAAGATTGCACCTACAGCCTACAAACTGTGGTTGTGGAAGAGGCTTCGTGAAAATGTCAGCAAGTTGATCTTTTGAGGAGATGAACTTGATACAAAGCAGTCTCTCTGCAACTCGTTCCCGAACAAAGTGATAGTCAACCTCAATGTGTTTTGTCCTAGCATGAAACACCGGATTAGATGAAAGGTATGTAGCACCGATGTTATCACACCATAGAACTGGAGGATGACCAGGAGAGATCCTCAACTCCCGCAATAAAGACTTCACCCATATGATCTCAGTGGTAGCGTCAGCAACTGCTTTATACTCAGCTTCAGTACTGCTACGAGACACGGTGGCTTGCTTGTGAGCATTCCAGGCGATCAAGTTAGGACCAAAGAACACTGCATATCCCCCCGTGGATCGCCGATCATCGGGACTTCCAGCCCAATCCGCATCAGAGAAAGCCGAAAGTTCACAAGACGGTGCAGACTGAAGCAGCAAACCATACGAAGCAGTGGAAGAGACATACCGCAGAATGTGCTTAACTGCCGAGAGATGAGTGGTACGAGGAGCATGAAGGTACTGGCACACACGATTGACTGCATAAGAGACATCAGGCCTGGTGATAGTGAGATATTGCAGACCACCAACAAGACTGCGATACTCAGTGGCGTCATCAGTGGAAAGAAGATCTCCATCAAGAGCAGACAACCGATCAGACACAGACATCGGAGTGATAGCATGCTTGCACTTGAGCATCCCAGCACGGCGCAACAAATCCATAGAATACTTTTTCTGGGTCAGAGTCAACCCTGTAGACGACCATGATACCTCCAAACCAAGGAAGTAATGAAGAGCTCCCAAATCCTTGACAGCAAACTCCTCACTCAAGGCAGACACAAGGCGATCAACTGCAGCATCAGAAGAACTGACCATGATGATATCATCAACATAAACCAGTAGATACATCGTCACCTCAGGATGCTGAAGAAGAAACATTGATGTGTCAGAAGTGGAGGGAATAAACCCAAGAGCCCGAAGAACAAAACCAAGGCGTGCATGCCACGCACGAGGTGCCTGTTTAAGTCCATACAACGCCTTGACTAGACGACAGAGATGATGCGGACGTGTAGGATCAACAAAACCCGGTGGTTGACGCATATAAACCTCTTCCTCAAGAACTCCATGGAGGAAGGCATTCTGCATGTCAAGCTGGCGAAGAGACCAACCACGAGTAACAGCAAGAGACAGTAGTACACGAATAGTAGTAGGCTTGATAACTAGACTGAATGTGTCTTCATAATCAAGACCATACCTCTGCTTGAAACCCTTGGCAACCAGCCGTGCCTTATAGCGCTCAATCGAACCATCTGCATGTCATTTGACCTTAAACACCCACTTGGAGTCAATGACGTTGATACTAGAGACCGGAGGAACAAGTTGCCAAGTGCCATTTTTCAGCAAAGCCTGAAATTCCTGCTCCATCGCAGCACGCCAGTGAGGAATACCCAACGCGGCCTGAAAATGACGCGGCTCGGCCGTCGGATCCGCAGCAGCTTGAGCCACACACGCAGCAAGCCATGCCACAGTCCCGTCTATGCGTTCCTTGGGGCGAAAAACACCAGACCGGCTGCGCGTGTGCGGTCGATGAGAGACCACAGCAGACGGTGCCGGCAACACGGGGATCGCCACAGGAGCCGAGGACGAGACCAATCCGGAGCTGGAAGAGCCAGGCTCATCAGACTCGGCGCCAGATGACGTGGCCGAGACGGGGCTGTCGAGCCCAGCCGACGACAAGGCCGGCTCGCAAGGTGTCGAGGGGGCCGAGGCGGGGCTGGCCGACGTAGCTGCCGTGGCCGCTGGGCCTCCTACCACTGGGTCGTCTGCCGCTGGGCCAGGCAAGGGTGAGGCCTGTGGCGCGGCGAGCGAGCCAGGCGAGCCGGGCGATGAGGCGGGCGAGCCTGACGACGAGGCGGGCGACGCGGGTGCAGTTGCGGGCGCTGCCGACGCCCGCGGGGCGGCTGTGGATGCACCGGGCTGGCAGGCACGACCCGCTATGCATGGCCCATGCACCGGATCCACATGATCAACGTGAGCGTCATCATCCAGGAGTTCAAGACGGGCACCACGTCCAATACCTGCAGCATGGTTAGGAAGCAACACAGGAGCATTTGCAACATCCACAAATTGATCAGGCGAAGGTGTAGTGGAGTGCACAGGTGGTAAACTAATGGTGGAGTGGTTCGGAAGGGCACGAAATGGGAACACATTCTCATCAAACACAATGTCACGAGAAATATAGACACGATTGGTAGGAACATGAAGACACTTGTACCCTTTATGGAGAGAACTGTACCCAAGAAAGACACACTTCTTAGACCGAAACTCCAACTTGCGCTTGTTGTACGGCCGCAAGTGCGGCCAACACATGCACCCAAACATTTTGAGAAATGTGTAGTCTGGGATATCATTGAGCAAGAGTTCAAGAGGGGTTTTCATTTTCAGTAGTCGTGAGGGAAGCCGATTGATCAAGAAACGGGCAGTGGAAAAAGCATCACTCCAGAACCGAAACGGGACGGGGGCATGAGCTAGTAAAGTGAGTCCAGTCTATACAAGATGCCGATGCTTACGTTCAGCGGTGCCGTTTTGCTGATGTTTATGAGGACAAGATACACGATGCGAGATCCCAAGATCCCAAGCTTGTTAAAAAACGAGTTGAGGTTGTGATATTCACCCCCCCCCCCAATCGGATTGAACATGAATAATTTTGTGCTTAAGGAGATGCTCAACATGTGCTTGGAACTGAATAAAAACATCAAACACATCAGATTTACGCTTGATAAGATATTGCCAAGTAAACCGACTATAAGCATCAATGAAACTGACATAATAGTTGTGACCACTAACAGACGTTTGGGCATGACCCCATACATCAGAAAATACAAGCTCAAGAGGATGTTTCACAACACGACTAGACTCTGAAAAAGGTAGTTGGTGACTCTTGCCCTGCTGACAGGCATCACAGATAGTTTCAGCACTTTTATTGGATACAACTGGAAGTTCATGGCGATGCAACACATGACTAACTATAGGAGAAGCAGGGTGACCAAGGTGCGCATGCCAGTGCATAGGCGACACACGAACACCACTGAACACCTGAGGAGATGATGGCGGAGGAGATGCAGGCGACGCGTCAAGTGCATATAAGCCATGGCGAAGACGACCACTAAGCAGAACGGCCCTCATGTCCCGATCCTTGATAAAGAAACGAAAAGGGTGAAACTCAGCAAGGACATTATTATCACGAGTAAGTTGAGGAATAGACAACAAACTACGCGTGGCAGAGGGAACTCAAAGGACATTGGAAAGATGTAGTTTGCGAAAATTATGTGCAAGAAGTGATGCCTGACCAACATGGGAGATGCGCATACCTGCTCCGTTGGCGGTGTGCACCTGATCATGTCCACGATATGGCTCCTGAGTGGATAGCCTGTCCATCTCGTTGGTGAGATGGTTCGTCGCTCCTGTATCCATATACCACGCCGGATCAAGAGAATAGGACTGGGTGCGCCCGTGCTCGTGCCCCGTCACAGCAGCTGCAGCCTGCTTATCATTCCCTTTTCCATTGTTACCAAGGCCAAGGAAGTCTTGCTTGTAGCGTCGGTGACAGCGAGAGGCAATGTGACGATCGATGCCACAAAGCTGGCAAGCCTGAGGAGCACCGCAACTAGAACAGCAGGCAACCGGGCGACTCCCTCCAGTGATGGTCGGCGCGTTGCCCCGCGAGGCTTGCGATGAGGAAGCCAGTGGTTTGCCACCGGAGACGGCCGGCTTCTGAGGTTTGCCGCGTGTGGCGGCGTTGGCGGAGATGAAGCTGGGGGAAGCACGGCGCGCCTTGATGCGCTGCTCACGCCCAAGGAGACGCCCATAGAGCTCACGACGCGGGAGCGTATCCTCTCGACCATGGACGTTCTCAATGAGATTGTCATAATCATCATCGAGTCCGTTAAGGACAAATGTGTTGAAGTCCTCGTCCTAAAGCGGCTGACCAACAGAGGCCAAAGTGTCGGCGAGACTCGTCATCTTCGTGAAGTACTCCGTGATGCTGAGATCGCCAAGCTTCGTCTCACCCAGCTCGGTGCGTATAGAGTGCGCACGCGCCTGAGACTGAGAGGCGAAACTAGAGTGGAGGGCCGCCCACGCCTCCCTAGATGTAGCGGCGAAGAGTACCATCGACGAAACACTCGGCGTGAGCGAAGACTGGATGGCGGAGAGAATGGCCTGATCTTGCGCCACCCACGTATGATATGCCGGATGGTGAGGGGGTGGGCACGGGATGGACCCGTCAACGTAGCCCTCCAAGTAGCGGCTGCGGAGGAGAGGCAACACCTGAGCACGCCATGACAGGTAGTTGTCCGGTGCAAGCTTCACCGGCAGCAGATGCGAGAAATAAAACGGCGGTGGCGCCGCTGTTTGAGCAGTATACGCCTGCGCCAGTGGTGCATAGGGATCCATGACGTAGGCGCCAGGCGAGGAGTAGGACCCGGTAGCGGTGACAGCCAGGGCACCGGGGTCGGGCGCCGCGGGAGGGCCGTAGATCGGCGCGACGTAGGGGCCAGCACCCGCAGCAGCCGACGCGCCTTGGCTGGGCGCCACAGGGGCACCATACGGCGAGGTGGCGGCGCCCCCATAGGACGGCTGCGGCGGCGACTGGTAGTAGTGGTGCGGTGGCGGCAGATGCGGTACCGCCGCGTAGGGTTGCGGCGGCGGCGCAGGATGGGCCGATCCCGGCCATGTGGACGACTGCGGCGGAGGCGCACCATAGGAGGGCGCGTTGGCGCCGTACCACGGGTGCAAGCTCGATGGAGGCGGGCCGCCAGGAGCTGGCAGCGCCGCGTGCTCAGTTGGAGCGATCGGAGCGCCGGGAGACCCCGAAGTCTATGGGGAAGCAGGCGGGGGCGGCACAGCGCCGTAGGTCGTGCATCGTGAGGGGTCGGGAGGCCATGAAGGGCGAGGTCGAGGCGAGGGCCGGCGCGGCGGCGGCGGTCGCGATCGGCGCGGCGGTCGAGATCGGCGCGAAGGCGGCGGGAGAAGGTGCAGCGGAAGTCATCGTAACCTAATCTGATACCATGTAAAACATAGGGTTTGGGAAACTGGCTCGACACCCTAAAACGGGTGTGGCTATCTCATTATATAGACGTACCAGGAGGTACAATACAAGACATGTACAAGACTACGTATATACAGTCTAACATTAACATGGATTAAAAGACTATATTACAACTATAAGTCCCTATAAGTCCCTCTTTGAGAGTCTTATTTCATAAGTCTTAAATGTCCACTTTAAGTCTCCCTCCTGTTTGATTTAGATGAAACTTACAGAGATTTTTTAAGTCCCTAAACCAATAAGTCTCTAAAAACAATAAATCTCTAGAAACAAACGCCCTCTAAAAGCATATTGGTTTGATTCCAGAGACTTATTGATTTAGTCTCTATATAGGTGGGGGTCAGTTTGATTTGCCCAAGAAGAGCTAGCGCCTCTTGCAACATGGGTTACATCCCTATCTTGCAAGTCATCATCACGATTAGCTTCATGGTCAGGTCCATCATCGTGGCGATTCCAAATGCGAGGAATTAAATCGTCATTCATGACGTAGTAATCCTCATCAAGCACATAATGGAATTGGGTGTAGCCGTTGAACTTAACAAACACGTCCGTTGAAAGAGAGACACCATTAGAACCAACCCTCTTTTGGAAAATGTCTTAAGTTAGTACTACCACCTGAATTCCCAAAAATTTAGAAGCATAGTAAATTTAAAGATTATAGGAACTGACACCAAGAGGAACAAGATGTAGTTTCGTCGATTTCGTGCCCTCCAACATCAGGCAAAAGGCTGCGTCAATCGCGGGGAAGATGGAATCGTCGATTCAGAAGTGCACGGTGATGAAGGTGAAGCAAGGAGCTGTCGCCGACCAGCTCACCAACCCTGCCACACGGAGCCATACATGTGCATCCTATTTTACTGCCACATTTTTTAAAAAAGGGCGCTTTATTACTTAAAAGGTTTAAGCATTATATCCGACCTCTGCATAACTAAGATGCACACGGTCAATAAAATCCACATGACAAGCCAAAATAAAAGAAGAAGACGAAATACAAAGATGAATATCTGTATGACACCTAAACAGTAGGAGGCCCAATCCTAAGATCATGCTGTCACCCATGTTGGGTAAAAGTATCCCTCGCCGCAGCCTTCAATCATGTACGCATCTCCGTAAACAGGTCTCGATTCTCCACTCACTGTAAAGAGGACCATAAACGAAGCGTCCCGGTACATCTGTAGATAACCTGCATAAGAAAAGTACTTTTATCATTAAAAACCTTATCATTTCTACATAGCCAAAGCGATCAAATCACGGCAAGCGCTCCCACCCTGAGAAGAATTCTAAACTTGTGACAATCCCATGTAACCAGTTGCCAAATATATTAGCAACACTACACGGAAAATACAAGCCAGAAGCTATTGGGGATCAGATCCGTCGTGCTTCTGCATAGGCACGACTTGCTGTGTGTCCCCGTCCTGCCTTAGGATCTCTGCTACCGTGGAGTTGACGGCTGCTTCTGGTGGCGCGGGTCAGCTAGGTCGAGCGAAGATTCGTCCAGATCCAACAGGTAGCAGCGTGTGCCCATCAGATCCTACGCGTTCCAGCCTACTACTTTGTGTGGTGGCGTCGATCGGCCAGTTCGGCATGCTTGGCACGTGGCGTTGCTGCCGGCTGCGGCGTCACTTGTTGGCCGGCGGGACGGTGCAGCGGCCAGGCTGGTTGCAGCGCCCTGCCTCTTGGCCGCCGGACAAATTTCCGTGGCTCAGATCCGTCCGTGCCAAAACTCGGTCGACGGATCTTGGCAGGGCTCTCTCCAATGAGGTGGCAGTCAATGGTGGTTTGCTCTGCCGATGGTGTTGGTCCGTGGTGACCACTCCGATCTTTGGCGGCGGCCTCACTACGGATTGTGGTGGTCACCGAAAGATCTTTATGAGGGTTTCTCTCTAGATCCGGTGGTTGTCTTCAGCGGTGAGATGCAATTTATAGACATCGATTTGACGCAAAGGATATGGTTGCGCAGCGACGGCGGATGGTTTGTAACCCATCGCATGTAACTGCTGAGATTGTGGAAAAATGGTGGCGGCAACACATGATTTGACTTCGATGATGGTGCTTTTTGAGTACCTAGCCTCGAGTTCCGGGGTGAAAGCCTAGGTCATACCTGAGTTGGTTATACCTGGCAATGACGATGTATTTGCGTCGTTACCTTGTTGAAGGCATTGCTCGGATATGCTCGGGCTGGTTCTTCGGGGTGAAAACCTAGAATCTGATCGTTGATGATTGGATCCGGTGACAAAAGCGCTTGAGTGACGCTCCCTTCCTGAAGGCGTTGCTGTTGAAGAACATCATTGTCCTTGTGGTGTCATGATAGTTTGTGCGGATATGGTCATTGCTATAGATTGTCCATCGTGGATTTGATCCCTTTGGGTTTTTTTCTTTCTGTTTTCTCGCTTAGCCATGGCTTTGGTCTTATATGACTTTGCTATTGGCCGGCGTGTTTTAGTGTGTGTTGTGGTGTTGGCTGTGTGTATTCTAGTTATGCAGAGGCCGGGTGTGTACTCATTTGTGTTTGTATCCTCTTGATGCTTCATTTTTGAGTTAATAAAATACACCCTTTGTCGAAAAAGCCAGAAGCTATCTGAATGACTGACCATATAGAACGAGCCAATTTACAATGAAAGAACAAATGTTTTATTGTCTCATCATGCGGACAAAATACACATTGCGTGCTTCCATGCCAATTCCTCTTAATAAGGTTATCTTTAGTAAGAATGACTCCGCGACGAAGATACCACGCAAAGATTTTATTCTTAAGAGGTATCTTCATCTTCCAGATCTTCTTATTATTATCAACTGGCACATCTGACTGGATCATAGCTCTATACATAGACTCCACTGAGAACTGCCCATTCCCTTGTAGGTTCCAACGAAAGATATCGGACCCTTGTGACAACTGTACCGTGGTTAACCGTTGAAGCAGTATGTTTCACGATTGGAGTCTAGGTCCAATTAAATCCCTTCTGAATGTCACATTTGGCGGAAATGATTCCAAAACCTTGGCAATACTATCGCCCTTGTGACGCACAATATTGTACAGAGCTGGATATTGTTCCCGGAAAGTAGCACTACCTAGCCACTTATCCTCCCAGAATCTAATTTCTGAGCCATCCTTAATTGAGAAGGAACCATAGCGAAGAAATATTTCTTCGTTGCCATTAGTCCGGCCCAAAAATAAGAGTCCCCAGGCTTTCAGTATACTTGAGATACCACCTTAGAACCCACATATTTTTTTCTTAGGAGGGTTTGCCATACATCATCTTCCATCAACAACTTAAACAACAATTTGCCGAGGAGGGCCCTATTCTTAACCTCAAGGTCATGAATGCCCAACCCGCCTTGGTCCTTGGGACGGCAAACTACACTCCATTTAGCCAGCCGATATTTTACTGCCACATGACGACGCAGGCGATGCCAAACTACGCTTCACCGATGGTCGGAAAGGACGGCACCGCGGTGGAGGCCGTGGTGGTGTGCCACGCCGACACGGCCGCATGCAACCCAAGGTATGTTGCCTTCTAGGCTTGTGCTGCACCAGAATTACAACCCCTTATACGCACATCGGAAATCCTGCTTTTTAGGTTCGTGAATTCCTCAACGAGGATGTCGGCGAGGGCAGGGGCGGATCCAGCTATATGGCGAGGTTTGGCAGCCGCCATACCTAAAATTTGGCAAAAGTATTGCATATATATACTGTATGTATGAAGCTTTGAGCTGAGTCAATGGATTTTTGGTCAGTTTCGTCAATTTGGAGGATGAATACTCGCAGGGGGCAGGCAACTCATGGCCTCGAATGTATTTCGCCAGGTAGTTGTATTGTTACCTACGTGTTTCTGCCTCATTAGAGGCCTAACTGCCGCTGAAGGAGAGAATTAAGCAATATAGGTGACTTGCATCACATAAGCCCATGACCCACAAGCCCATGTTCTAAACGAGGACACCATTGGCAGTCAATTGCAAATCAATTCACATGTACTCCGGTTAATTGGACATGCTAAAAAAATGTACTAGTTGATTGGAGATACACGAGCTGTTTCGTTCAAGCACGGTTGATCAGGAATCGCCTTGCAGCCGCCCCTCAAGCTTGTCTCTAGCTGTGTGATGAGCAGTGCCAACTCCGCGAAACCCAGAGCCTCACCGCTTTCCGTTTCTCCGGTGAAGAAACTAGATCTAATCGGACTCAAATCGTCTGAGGTATTACAATATACAACTAGGAGCAACGGCTACTCCTCCAAACTCATGACAATGTATGTCTTGTTGTGATATTTGTCCCTACTACCGACCGACCGACCGACCCCTAGTCGGCTAACCCCTATGGCATGCAACAGAGGCAGCGATTACAGAGCAATCACGCGATCTTTAGTCAGCGTGGTGGGCATGGCAGCGATCACCGTCAAGAAAGGCAGCAAGCAGGAACGTCACATAGTTATATGTTACTACATTGTTTTTTCCCCTCACAAACTCTGCCACACCTAAAAAATATTCCTGGCTCCGCCACTGGCGAGGGACATGTAGACGAGGATTCCGGCCACAGCTTAGCGGAGGCCGCGGTTGGGAAACTCACTCCGGTTGTAGTAAAATTCTGCTCTCTACAATTTTTGGCAGAACTGGAATTTAACCCTTTGATGATGGTTACTAACGCAAATGCCAGTTGCAGGGTGCATGTATGGGAACAACCTATATAACACCTTAAGCTAGATTTGGTTTTCTCCAAAATCTCATAGATTCCTAAAAAAAAGAGAGTGAAGGTGAATCTTCCATCACCCCATAAGCGCTATAAGTGATCTTGTGTGCGAGCTTAACTACTGGCAATGGTAGTTTACCTTGCGAAACGTCTGCATATTTATAGCTGGACTCTCGGGTAGGATAGCATCCGCGCGTACATGCAAGATGCATGCATTATACTGTAAAACCAAAGCAAATTCATATATTTGCAGAGTGGGCTGCACACAACAGGAATGATCCATCCACCAAGCATCTCGCTTGCATCTCATCCGAATGATATGAGCACTTTCATGAGGCTTTCCAAGCCAAGGAGACATTGGAATGCTATCTTCTCGTGTGTTGGGAGCCTATTAAGTCTTCAAAATACTTTTGTTTTTGAAATAGAAGCATTTTATTCATTCACCGGACTGTCACCTATTACTGTTTGGTTTTTATAAAACATGAAAACAGTAGGGAGTTTCTGCATTTCATCATAGAAGAATAAAGATTTGACGAATAGATTTGTGAAACCGGTCAAAAACAAAACAAATCAACCTTACATGTAAAGAGGTCTGTGAGATCTTTTTTCAATAGGAGCATTTTATTGATTTCTTTGTCACTTATTACTATCTATTTTTAAGAACCTAGATACAATAGAGGGGGGAGCTCCAGCAGTTCTCTTCCTTTGCTATAGAAGAATATATATTTGCCCAATTAATTTGAACAGCGCCAGAGGGGGGCTGGGATGGAGCCGGTGAACAGCGCACCGTAGCAGCCTAGCAGGAGCTCGCCGAGTAGGCTCCGTTGCTGGTCCAGCGCCAGGAGAGGTGGTCGGGCATGGACTAGCACCGTGCGCATACCCCAGCCCAGCTGATCCTCAGCTAAACGAGCTCCTGCACAGGACGCGTCCAGAACATCAAACCAGCTTGCTGGCTGGCAGTCTGTATAGGAGGGTATCCGTTTTACCCGCAAACAAAAAGGAGGGTGTTCGTTTGATTGCCGAAGAGAAGAGCTAGCGCCTCTTGCAACTTTTCTTTTTGAGTGTGGCTGTTCTACATGCTACACCCACAATCGAGAACTTAGCAAAACAAATCAAAAACATCTGAAACTTTGCAGATCCAACTATAACCAAATGTTTTAGGTGCTTGCAAAATTTTGTGCCGAAATGACATTCGAGGAGATCTTAAAAAAAAAAAAGCTTGTGCTCAAATATAAAATCTGAAACATGGGTGCAAAGCGAGAGTTTGTATTTCAATTCATATGAAGATCATTCAATGCTGTTTAGCGACCAAACTATGCAAGGTTGTTAAAACATTTGCTCATAATCAATGCCACGAAGTTTCAATATATTTTTTTCTAATTTTTTACTGTTCATTGCGTGGGTGCACCAAACTTGGGTGCAGCCACTACTTCCATTTTTTCCTCTCTGGGTTACACCCCTATCTTGGAAGTCATCATCAGGATTAGCATTCATGGTCAGGTCCATCATCGTTGTGATTCCAAATGCGAGGAATTAAATCGTCATCCATGACATAGTAATCCTCTTCAAGCACATAATGGAATTTGGTGTGGCCGTTGAGCTTAACAAACACGTCCGTTGAAAGAGAGACACCATCAGAACCAACCCTCTTTGGCAAATGTCTTAAGATTTCATAGTACTACCACCTGAATTCACAAAACTTAAGAAGCATATAGTAAATTTAAAGATTATAGGCATTGCCACTAAGAGGCACAAGATGTAGTTTCGTCGGGAAGAAGGGGTCATCAATGCAGGACAGCAGGAGTACGCAATGATGATGGTGAAGCAAGCAGCCGGCGCTGACCAGTTCTCATCGCCCTGCCACGTGGAGCCTGTATAGGATATTTTACTGCCACATGACCACACCGGCTTACGCTGCGTCGATGGACGCCAAGCGCAGTATCGCACATGGAGGCCGTGGTGGTGTGCTACGCCGACACGGCCGCATGCAACCCAAGGTATGTTGCCTTCTAGGATTGTGCTGCACCAGAATTACAACTCCTTATACGCACATCAGAAATCCTACTTTTTAGGTTCGTGAATTCCTCAACGAGGATGTGGGCGAGGGACATATAGATGAGGATCCCGGCCACAACTTAGCGGAGGCCGCGGTTGGGAAAGTCACTCCGGTTGTAATAAAATTCTGCTCTTTGCAATTTTTGGCACAACTGAAATTTAACCCTTTGATGATGGTCACTAACGCAAATGTCAGTTGCAGGGTGCATGTATGGGAACAACCTATATAACACCTTAAGCAGGATTTGGTTTTCTCCAAAATCTCATAGATTCCTAAAAAAAAGTGAAGGTGAATCTTCCATCACCCCATAAACGCTATAAGCGGTCTTGTGGGCAAGCTGAACTAACTACTCGCAATGGTAGTTTACCTTGCGAAGCATCTGCATATTTATAGCTGAACTCTCGGGTAGGATAGCATCCGCGCATACATGCAAGATGCATGCGTTATAAAACCAACGCAAATTCATATATTTGCAGTGTGGGCTGCACACAACAGAATGATCCATCCACCGAGCATCACGTTTGCGTGCAGCCCTCACTCATCCGAATGATATGAGCACTTTCAGGCTTTCCAAGCGAAGGAGACATTGGCTTTTTATAAAACATGAAAAGAGTAGGGAGTTGCATTTCATCATAGAAGAACAGATTTGACAAATAGATTTGTGAAACCGGTCAAAAATATAAGAAATCAACCGTACGTGCAAAGAGGTTTCTGAAATCTCTTTTCAATAGGAGCATTTTATTGACTTCTTGCAGAGTCACTTATTAGAATTTAACTTTTAAGAACCTAGATGGAGGGGAAGCTCCCGCAGTTATCTTCCTTCCTTATAGAAGAATATATTTGCCCAATTAATTTGTGAAATTGGTCAAAAATGAAGGAAATTAACCTTGCATGTAAAAAATCAGACTCACTATCCGTCCGCGGACATGGGTACAGGAGTCCGTCATTCAATTCTATATCTCAAATGTCCGTCTCTATTAAACCTAAAAAATTAGCAGCGGCAATAATCTTCCGCCAAATAGCAATAGCCTTCCGCCAAACAACAACAACCTTCCGCCAAATTGTAGCGGTCACATCTAGGAACGATCACATTTTATATGGGTAAGAGAAAAAAAAGAGTGAAACAACTACGTAATTTTTAGAACAAGGTGATTAGTATGCTTGGCGTTTGATTGGGAACCCTAAACACAAGCTAACTTACTAGTTAGAACACGCTAGCACGTGATGCAAGCCAAGTTTGGTTAGTGGCTTCCGCCAAACATGAAGCAGGATAATTAGTGGCTTCAGCCAAACATGCTAAACATGCTAGCAGCCTTCTGCCAAACGCCAAGCATGCTAATCACGTTCAACCAAACACCAGCAGAAAATAATAGCTGCCTTCTGCCATCCAGACAAAGAGAGAGAGAGAGGGATACGTGGTGCCTTCTAATTGGACAGACGGACATACGAACTCCCGCAAACCTTTCCTGGGTTTGCTTCCCGGTTTGCGGGAATTCAGACATGTGGACTGGTACGCAGACGTTTGAGGCTTGCGGGACATCGTTGGAGATGCCCTAATGAAAGCCCTCTATTGGTTCCTCATGATGTTACTCATGACACTTATTGCTGTGTGCATCTCTTATTCATATAGAAAAGCAAGTTGGTGATGATGGTGTCTCTGCTTTCGCATGATCCGTACCGTTCAATCTAAAACATAAGGCTGAGAAGGGTTGCCTCTGGCCCGCTTGCAATTTTGTAAAAAGAAAACACACCACACAAACATCTGGACGCGAGGTTCTCATTTTTCCTTCTCTCGCGAAAGAAACCAAGTCCTTGAGAATCCCTCCCAGATTCCTCGCCGGCAGCCAATCCCCTTCCTTCCTTGGTGTCTGCCGGAGTTGGGCAAGGGTCCCTCCCCTTTGTAGTTGCTGCACCCCGTCCATGGTTGAGGCACTTACAATAGGATGGACTACCCGTCAAGCTCGTTCCAGAGTCCAAACCCACACCGCCCAATGCCGAGTGGAGGCGATGCAACATCTTGAGAAGAAGACATTTGTTAGGGGGGGGGGGGGGGGGGGGGGGGGGGGCACCGAGCCCTTCCTCATCCTTAAAGCGGCAAACACGGTCCCAGACCCCCAAGTGTTGGGCGCCTGAAGCACGCTCCCCGAACCCGCCGCAACGCTTCAAGCCCTTTGACCATCAAGGGGGGAGAGCCATCGCTGCCATGGCATGGCAGCATAGGTGGGGATGGCATCAAGCACGGCGTTGATGAGGACCAGGTAGACTGCGGGGGAGAGAAGACGAGATCACTAGCCGGACAGGTATATATTTGTCAACCTTGGCGATCATCGGCAGAAAATCCGCCAACTTGAGCTTGTCCCATGACAAAGGCAGCCCAAGCTTCCATGGTGAAACTCTCCACTGTGCACGCAAGAGCAGCCACCACAGCATCAAGCTCGAGTGCGTCGACGTGCATGGGGACAAGGGTGTTGTTCTAAAGTTGATGACGAGCACAGCATCAAGCTCGTGGCAATGGCTAAGTTGTTGAGAATACGACAAAGATGAACGACCACAAAGATGAACGACCACCACATGACAGGCTCGAACGATGATGAGTGTGTCGTCAGCGTACTGCAGCAACAAGAGGGGAGGGGTGCTGAAGCACATTGTCTTGCCTGATCATCTGTTGGAGGAAGTCCACGACGATGAGGAAGATGTAGGGGGAAAGAGGATACCCCTGCCTGAGCCCACGGCACACGCTGAACCACTTCCCCTGGATCCTGTTGAGAAGGACCGTGGGGCGAGAGGAATGGCAGATGAGCTCCATCCAGAAATTAACACCAGAGCGTCGAGAAAACGCACACCTCCATGACCTGCCGCAAGCTGCACCAGTTGATGGAGTCGAACGCTTTGGCAAAATCCAGCTTCAAAACCATGATGGGGGAGGAGCGCTTGCGGCAGCACTGAGATGCCTACACGAAGTTCTCAGATATGCATGTGCTCCTCCCTGCGATAAAGTATAAACCTTGATTGATCCATGTCGACAACCTGGCTGATTTTTGTCTCTAAAGCGGTAAACCCTGGTGATTAGGCCACGACACAGGATCTTCACGTCGCCATTCTGAAGTGAGACCGGCCGGAACGCTCCCGGCGAGGGGATGCCGTCGCCCTTGGGGAGGACCACATAGGCCCTATTCACGCCGGTGAGCTGAGCAGTGCAGGCGTGCACCTCGTCAAAGAGGCGCTGAAGGAGAGAAACATGAAAAACATGGACCAACTAAGAGGAACGTGCCAACAAACAAGGCCACCCTAAACACTGAGAAGCCTACCACTGGCAGGCCGTCCAAATCAGAACATATATTCCCTAGTAATCCATTTGAGCTTCTTTCATCACAATTCCTTTTTCTCTAGAACAGGCAGACTCCATCTAAGCATTGCCAGAAATTTGAGAACATCGAAAAGAAAGACAAGATGACGGCTTATCAGAAAGGTAAGGCAAGAGCGCTTAAATCTCCAGCATTAGTGTAAGATCATCAAACCTATTATCTCATTGCAGGGCCAGCAGCCGCTTGTATCTCCCCTTCTTGCTGCTTTTCTTCTTCTTCTATCTCAAGTGCACTTCCCTCTCCAGGACAGGTCGAATCATCACCATTCGAACCCAAGCTTCTTCTCCTCCCATCACGACGGTTCTCGAGCTCCAAACACTCCTTAAGCTGCGCCACCACCTCCGCCATCGTCGGCCGCTCTCGGGAGGCGTCTCGCTTGCAATGCAGCGCCAAGTCAGCGGCTTTCCAGACAGAGTTGATGTCATAGTCCCCTCCCATCTTTGCATCCACAATGCTCTCGATGTTTCCATGGTCGAGGCTCTGGTGCACCCACTCCCCGATGTGGATGCTCATGCTGTCGCTAATTGGTATGACAGGGGCATGACCCGTGATGAGCTCCAGGAGGACGACACCAAAGCTGTACAGGTCGCTCTTCTCACTGATGTGATAACTGCGGAAGTACCTGAACAATTGGTAGACACAGGGGTACTTAACTATGACAAAGTAACAACACTTCTGGCAATATTGAAGACAAGTGGATACATGGGAGAAGAGATTGATGATGTGCATGACGTACTCAGGATCTAAGTAGCCCATAGTACCAGCTGGCTCCGTGGTTATATGTGTTTCGGACTCGCTGAAAGCCTTGGTCAGGCCAAAATCAGCAATTTTAGCCCCAAGATCTGTGGTCAGGAGGATGTTCCTGCTCTTCACATCTCTGTGTATCAATGCTGGCTTACAGGCGATGTGCAGATACTCAAGACCTGTCATAGAAAAAAATATCACTTTTTCGTTAGCAGTTATGAGTAAATGAAATTTCAGGACCTAGTAGAAGGCCGCTATGTCCTAACCTTGTGCAGCATCAAGGGCGATCTGAAGACGCTGCTCCCAACTGAGTGGTTTACTAGTAGAAGTGGCTTCGCATGTCAACAGGAATTAAACGTAGTTAGCTTAAAGAAGATATTGGGAAATTCATGGACTTCAGTTAGTAACCCCAGATATTTTAAGGACTATGCAGTTCTCGTTTGAGTAAAATGTAACATTTCCATCATTCGAATTTCAGGATATAGCACATAGCTGATGTAGGGCGCCTAAAACTTTGATTAGCCGATATAAGAATCTATATTTGAATAGCCAAGATAAACAACCTCTCAGATGATCCTGAAGGTTCCCTTCGGGCATGTACTCGTAAACAAGGGCCAAATGATTTCTGTCCTTGCAATAGCCAACCAAAGAAACTAAATTTTTGTGATGAATCCTGGTCAAGTGCTGAGCCTGCAATATAACGAGAGCACTGTCTTTCAGATAATTTAAGCAGAACACATAATGAGAATGATTAGTAAGTGTAGTTTAATACAAAAGCACGGAGCAAAAAATTCTTCAAAAAATCATTCATCAAAATTTGTACACAGATGGCTACACTAAGAAATTTGGGGGAAAGAGATAAATGAAATGATTACACATGAATATTTCAATTGCGACATAGAACTTCAAACTGATTTTTCTTTTACCTCAGCCAGAAACTCTTTACCCCCTTGGGAAGATGACTCGGAACGCACTTTCACAGCAACTGATTTTCCATTCTCCAAGTAACCAAGGAAGACAGGTCCAAACCCGCCCTTTCCAATCTGTTGGCTGAAATTATTCGTGATATGCTTCAGTTCTTTGTAAGAGAACTCTCGGTTCTCAAGTAATGCTGATTCATCTTCATGACCAGTAGCATTTCGCTTAGCTGAATAAATGCACAGAGTAGTTAAAGGCAAGAACTTTTCCTTCCGTATAACAAAAGCCAAAATAAAATGGAAATACTAAAGTGCGTAAGGCACAAAACATAAAGCATCACTTCCTCCATCTGACTGTGTCACCTTTTCCTTTGAGCACTTGGCACAGCAAAAATAGGATAACAAACAGTGCAATGGCAGCAGCTATTGGTACAACTATTGCGGTGAGAAGTGTCCCGTTGATTTTCTTTCGATCTGATCTGCAGGCAGTACCGTTGCCACAAAGATTTACATTATCACCAACCCTGCCAATTCAAAATGTACAAGATTAATCACAATATAATGTGATTCCATAGTGTTCCAAATAAAGAGAGATGTCTCATTATGAATGATGGTAGGAGCTAGTACTTCTCTATAAATATACTGATCAATCAGACCTAATAATTAACTGTCAGATGTAACACTGAAACTACTTTTAAAGGTGCTTTCATAACGAATGTTTTAAAGAAAGTGAAACTACCCATTAAATGCACTGGGACAAAGGAAACTGATATATAATAATCTTCCATGCCTTTCTACAGAAATCCAACCATAAGCATATTATTTTGTTCACTGGAGTTACCGGTCCTTGTTGTAGTATCACTTACAGTTGATAACTGACGATGAGATAACTTATCTTTCCAATTAACTAGAGGTACTACACTTTACTGAATGAAGAGTCAAAGAAATTGAAAAGCAATAGGCCCAAATAGCAAAGCATAAAAGTTTTAGTTAGTTTTATATTAAATTATCACTTATAAAAATATTACTGACATCATTCAAAAACGTTAAGCTACTTAGTGTGTGTATTTTTCTTCCAAAAATATATTTAAATCTAGTTAACTTTCGAAATAAAACATACCTTAGTGATAAGGACCCATTTTGGGACCTTTGTAGAAGGCTGTAAGGAATTGGTCCACTCAGATCATTGCTGGACAAATCACTATGAAGGAAAACATTGTGTACATACCATTGTCAGAAAAATGTTGTGTTGAGATTCAAGGACGAACAGACAAGTCATAAGACTTACAGAAACATCAGTGATGAAAGTTGCCCAAGAAAATTCGGAATGGGACCAGACAAGTTGTTGTGTGACAAATCCCTGGAAGGAATAACAGATCTTGTGAACTATAGCTAGTAAGTAAATGGGGAAATACAATGTTTTTGGAAGTTCTGTTTTCAGCTTCAGTGCATGCTGAATACAAGAGGCAAAAGTATGCAGCTAATCACTGCATGTAAATGAAGAGAATTACGTTTCTCTTCCAAACTATATCATTAGTGTTCTGACAGTATATTTTTCCTGAATGGTGAAGACAAATGGGGACGCACAAATCATGTGTCCAGAGCTTCTATATGGAGATACAGAGTTCTTTATTTTTCCTGAAAACTGATGGATAAGTCTGTGTACTAGGGTCGTTGTGGGGCTGCAGCACATGGTCCTTGTGGCAGTTAGGATAGAGTTCCTGACCATCAAGGACTGGCAGTTAGGATAGCATCTTAGACTAGCATCTTAGACTGGCATCTTAGACTAGCATCTTAGACTGGCATCTTAGCATATGCTTGGCTGGCTAGCAGCCTATAAGTATGTATCCCCAACCTCTCAGGTTGGCATGGCATTGTGTGAGAAATAAACCAACGAAAATTGTCCCAACTCTCCTAGTATTATCCACAACTATCAATGCTCAGGTTCAAAGGTCAGGGTACAAGATAACGAGGCTCTGATACCACTTGTTAGACCTTTGAACCTGAGCATTGATAGTTGTGGATGACACTAGGAGAGTTGGGACAATTTTCGTTGGTTTATTTCTCACACGATGCCATGCCAACCTCAGAGGATGACACTAGGAGAGTTGGGACAATTTCCGTTGGTTTCTTTCTCACACAATGCCATGCCAACCTGAGAGGTTGGGGATACATGCTTGGCTTGTCCCAACTCTCCTAGTGTCATCCACAACTATCAATGCTCAGGTTCAAAGGTCTAACAAGTGGTATCAGAGCCTCGTTATCTTGTACCCTGAGCATTTCCTGTGAGTAGCCTAAGTCGGTAGCAGCAGCTGCTCCGTCTGCCTCTGGTTACCTTCCTCCCTCCGGACTGTCGAGCAGCAGTTCGTCTTCAACAGCCTCCTCTTCACGCAACAGCCCCCCAGCAGCGAGCCATCTCTGCAGGTCGCTCTCAGCACACGGCTACCTCGAGCATACGGCGCCGGCAGGAGGCCGAGCGCGCCGTGGCGGAGGAGCGTGAGCGAGCAGCTGTAGCAATAGCTGCTGCGGCAGCAAGGGTGTCGAGGCTGGCTGCAGCGGAGCTGGCAGTGGCCAGAGCGGAGGTAGAAGCAGCCAGGGCGGAGGTAGAAGCAGCAGCAGACGCAGCACGTGAGGCTACGGCGGATGCCAAGGCACTCCGCGGCGGCTCCGGCAGCTCCAACAGCTCCGCGCCTGCGGACGACGGCGCTGACGTAGACCGCGCCAAAGTGGCGCAAGAGCGGACGGCGTAGTGGGCAGCCGAGCACGCCCGCGCTCCAGGTGGAGGTGCGCACCGCGACGGCGGCTGCAACGACCAGGACCGCGGCCTCTACGAGGTCCGGACTGTGGTCAGGGATGTTGGTCCCAGTGCTGGGTGGCCTACCCTCACTAAAACCAACTACGTCGAGTGGGCCGGGATCATGAAGATCAAGCTCCAGGTGCGGCGCATGTGGGAGGCAGTCTAGGACAGCAACGTCGACCACCAAGAGGACCGACGGGCGCTGGACGCCCTCATCGCTGCAGTCCCGCCCGAGATGCAGTTCTCGCTTTCCAGCAAGCGGACTGCCAAGGAAGCTTGGGACGCCATCGCCGCGGCACGCATCGGCAGCGACCGTGCTCACAAGTCCACTCTGCAGGCACTTCGTAAGGAGCAGGAGAGCCTGGGTTTCAAGCCAGGTGAGGACGTTGATGACTTTGCTCTCCGTCTCAACACTTTGCTGCAGAAGTTGGTGAAGTTTGGTGATGCCACCTACACCGAGGAGAGAGCTGTCGAGAAGCTTTTTCGGTGCATCCCCGAGAAGTACAAGCAGATGGCTCGATCGATCGAGTCTTTGTTGGACCTCTCCACGATGACAATCGAGGAGGCGATAGGTCGCCTCAAGGTCGTCGACACCGACGAGCCACAGCCTTCCTCGGGGCCCATCACCACCGGCGGGAAGCTGCTCCTAACTCGGGAGCCATGGGATGCCAGCCTTGGTGACAGGAAGAAGGGGGGGCCTTCTTCCACGATGGGCGGCCGCAAGCGTGGCAAGCAGCGTAAGACGCGAAGAGGCCCCCCCGGGCAGGGCACAAGGACGTGCTGAAGGTGACGCCCGCGGAGGCGCCAAGGACGGCGCTGCTAGCAAGCCCAAGCCGGCACAAGACAACAGTTGCCACAACTGTGGCCGGTTTGGCCATTGGGCCAATGAGTGTTGGCAACCACGACAAGGCCAGGCTCACGTCGCACAGGCGAAGGAGGAGGAGACGGCTCTGTTCATGGCGCATGCAAGCGTTGAGCTATCTTCAGCGACACCAGTCGCAAAAGCTCTCATCCACCTCGACGAGCCAAAAGCACACGCTCTTCTCGGTGATGGCTCCGGGAAAGACAAGACTACGGGGTGGTGCCTTGACACCGGCGCCACCCACCACATGACCGGCCGAAGGGAATTCTTCGCCGAGCTCGACTCCGATGCGCGAGGCTTCGTCAAGTTTGGGGATGCCTCCGCTGTGGAAATTAAGGGCGTCGGCTCCGTCATCTCCACCGCCAAGACGGGAGAGCACCGGCTGCTCACCGGTGTCTACTACATCCCTGCGCTAAGGAACTCCATCATCAGATTGGAACAGTTGGATGAGAACAGCTCACGCGTGCTGATTGAGCATGGGGTCCTACGCATCTGGGATCGCCAGGGTCGCCTTCTCGCCAAGGTACCCAGAGGTGAAAATCGACTTTACGTCCTTGATGTGCAGGTGGCACAACCGGTCTGTCTCGCTGTCCGTCGGGACGACGAGGCGTGGCAATGGCATGAGCGCTTTGGGCACCTTCATTTTGAGGCCCTGAAGCGTCTAAGTGCCAAGGAGATGGTACGAGGCCTGCCATGCCTCGACCATGTGGAGCAGTTCTGCGACATCTGCGTACTGACGAAGCAGAGACGACTCCCCTTTCCCCAACAGGCGAGTTTTCGGGCCAAGGAGAAGCTGGAGCTCGTGCACTGAGACTTGTGCGGCCCGGTGACGCCAGCCACACCAGGAGGTCGACGCTACTTCCTGCTGCTCGTCAACGATCTCTCTCGCTACATGTGGGCGATGATTCTCGGCAGCAAGGGAGAAGCGGCGGACGCCATCAGACGCATGTAGGTTGGTGTGGAGGCGGAGAGCGGCCGCAAATTGCGCGTGTTGCGCACTGACAACGGCGGCGAATTCACGGCGGCTGAATTCGCGTCGTACTGCGCCAATGAGGGCATCCAGCGCCACTACTCCGCGCCGTACAGCCCGCAGCAAAACGGAGTCGTCGAGCGGCGCAACCAGACGGTTGTGGGGATGGCTCGGGCTCTCCTCAAGCAGAGAGGGATGCCGGCTGTTTTCTGGGGAGAGGCGGTGCTGACGGCCGTCTACATCCTCAACCGCTCGCCTACTAAGGCACTCGACGGCAGGACACCGTACGAGGCCTGGCATGGGCGGAAGCCGGCGGTCTCCCATTTGCGGGTCTTTGGCTGTCTTGCATTCGCTAAGGAGCTCGGCCACATCGGCAAGCTCGACGACAGGAGCACTTCGGGAGTCTTCACCAGCTACGCGGAGGGCTCAAAGGCCTACCGCATCCTTGACCCAAAGACACAGCATGTGCGCACGGCGCGAGACATCGTGTTCAACGAAGGGCGAGGGTGGCAATGGGACAAGGCAGTGGACGACGGCTCGACGCTGACGTATGACGACTTCATTGTCGAGTACGCCTGCTCCAAGGAAGCCGGGGGAGCAAGCAGCTCCTCTTCGCCGGGCGCGTCTACCCCGGGCCCCAAAACTGCATCGACTCCGGTGCCTGCTACTCCGGTGCCTGGTTCGTCTTCATCAGCACCAGCTTACGTAGAGCACAACCCGATGAAGTTCGCTTCCCCGCTCACTCACGACGAGGAGCGTGTCGACGCGTGGTATGGAGGCGAACAGTTGCGGTATCGCACGATGGATGATCTACTCGGCGACCAGCTGGTGCCGGGACTAATGCCACGTGACCTGGAGGCGCAGCTACAACTCGCGTGTGAGGACGGCGAACCACGGTCCTTTGCAGAGGCCGAGAGAGATGCGGCATGGCGCGCCACGATGCAGTTGGAGATGGATGCGGTCGAGCAAAACCGCACCTGGGAGCTCGCTGACCTCCCTCGTGGTCACCACGCAATCACCCTTAAGTGGGTGTTCAAGCTGAATAGGGATAGAGCCGGCGCCATCATCAAGCACAAGGCTCGCCTGGTGGCCCGAGGCTTCTTGCAGCAGGAAGGAGTCGACTTCGACGACGCCTTCGCTCCCGTGGCACGGATGGAGTCCGTACGACTTCTCCTTGCGCTGGCTGCCCAGGAGGGCTGGCGTGTCCATCACATGGATGTCAAGTCGGCATTCCTCAACGGCGACTTGAAGGAGGAAGTCTACGTGCATCAGCCATCGGGATTTGTGATTCCCGGCCAGGAGGGCAAGGTACTCCGCCTGCGCAAGGCTCTCTATGGCCTACGGCAGGCACCTAGGGCGTGGAACGCCAAGCTGGACTCCACGCTAAAGAAGATGGGCTTCGAGCAAAGCCCGCATGAGGCTGCCGTCTACCGACGGGGCAGTGGAGGAAATGCCCTGCTGGTGGGCGTCTATGTTGGCGACTTGGTGATCACCGGCACCAAAGATGCAGAGATGGCGGCGTTCAAGGAAGACATGAAGGCCACCTTCCAGATGAGTGATCTAGGGCTCCTCTCCTTCTATCTAGGGATTGAGGTGCACCAGGACCACTCCGGGATCGCGCTTCGACAGTCCGCCTACGCCAAGCGCATCGTTGAGCTAGCTGGGCTCATCGACTGCCACCCAGCTCTCACTCCGATGGAGGAGAGGCTGAAACTGAGCCGCGACAGCATGACAGAGGAAGTGGATGCTACGCAGTACCGACGCCTTGTGGGGAGCCTTCGCTACCTCACCCACACACGGCCGGACTTGGCATTCTCCGTCGGCTATGTCAGTCGGTTCATGGAGCGACCGACGTCGGAACACCAGCAGGCAGTGAAGAGGATCGTCCGCTACGTAGCAGGGACCCTCGACCACGGCCTCCACTACCCTAGGTGTCCGGGGGCGGCACACTTCGTCGGGTACAACGATAGCGACCACGCCGGCGACATCAACACCAGCAAGAGCACGAGCGGGATCCTCTTCTTCCTCGGCAAGTGCCTTGTGAGCTGGCAATCAGTCAAGCAGCAGGTGGTGGCCCTGTCCAGCTGTGAGGCTGAGTACATAGCGGCCTCCACCGCCTGCACTCAGGCGCTCTGGCTCGCTCGACTGCTTGGTGATCTTCTCGTTCAAGACACCAGAACGGTGCAGCTCCTGGTGGACAGCAAGTCCGCCCTGGCCCTGGCAAAGAACCCCGTGTTCCACGAACAGAGCAAGCACATCCGACTGAGGTATCACTTCATCCGCAGCTGTGTGGAAGAAGGGAGCATCGAGGCGAGCTACATCAACACCACGGACCAGCTCGCAGACCTGCTCACCAAGCCTCTTGGGAGGGTCAAGTTCCTCGAACTTTGCTCCAGGATCGGGATGATTCAACTCTCCCACAAGACGACGTACAAGACTTAGGGGGAGAATGATGGATAAGTCTGTGTACTAGGGTCGTTGTGGGGCTGCAGCACATGGTCCTTGTGGCAGTTAGGATAGAGTTCCTGACCATCAAGGACTGGCAGTTAGGATAGCATCTTAGACTGGCATCTTAGACTAGCATCTTAGACTGGCATCTTAGCAGCATCTCAGCATATGCTTGGCTGGCTGGCAGCCTATAAGTATGTATCCCCAACCTCTCAGGTTGGCATGGCATTGTGTGAGAAATAAACCAACGAAAATTGTCCCAACTCTCCTAGTGTCATCCACAACTATCAATGCTCAGGTTCAAAGGTCTAACAAAAACATGGAGACACGGGCAATCCAAGATATTTGCCACCTTGATTCTAAGAAGAAAAGAAAATGTACCACCTTGATTCTCAAAAGAAAAGAAAATGTACAGCCATCTAACCGTGAAGTTCAAAACAGTTCCTCCATACTACTGTTAAATTGTTTCAGATATTGTTGAGTAATTCTCTCCATGTGTAAACATGCTAATCATCTTTAGAATGTCAGTGCAATGGTTTTTTTTTTGGAAATTCGCAAATGTGGTTGTGAATTATGCTGGTCAAAATAAACTTGAACTTCCTTAGAGAAATACAGACATTCATGTTTTAACAACAAGTACACCAATTCCTAAAATATGCTAAAAAAAGCAGGTGGGGAAAAGATCCGCGTGGGTTTATTTTGAGTAGTATAAAAAGGGCATTGGCATGTTAAAACCTACAGTAAGAAATGATGATGAGAAGTGAGAACCTACAGATACTGGAGTGCTTGGAGATCTCTAAAATTAGTAGAGATGGCACCAACCAACCCAAAGGAAGACAAGTTTCTGCGAAAAAGGTAATCCAGAAGAGTTAGCTTCTCTTGTTGATTTGTCCTAAATGTTTCTTCGAAATGTCAAAATATTCAGCATATAAGAACAAGTTCTTTATTTTATTCAAACATAGTTATGAAACTTACAGTGCCGTTATTTTAGAGGCACCTACTGGTGGATATGAGCAGTTTAATCCTCTCCATATGGAAGCCTTCGGAATACATGGATCACCCATCCAGTTTTTTATCACACCAAAATCGTCTTGGATTGCCATCATGGCTCTAGCTGCTTTGCGAGAACAAGGAAGATGGTTAAACCAATCAAATGAACAGACAACCAGGCAAACCTTAAGGTACTCATACACCTCAAATGTGATAAACAACAGTCTAATACATCTCTCTCTATTGCTAAGATGAAGTAGACCTACTTCTCAACCCTGAACTTGCGTCACTGCCATGAATAAAGATATACAACAACAAAAAAAGGGCAACCTGGTGCATGTAGCTCCCGCTTGCGCAGGGTCCAGGGAAGGGTCCGACCACTTTGGGTCTATAGTACGCAGCCTTTCCCTACATTTCTGTAAGAGGCTGTTTCCAGGACTTGAACCCATGACCTCATGGTCACAAGGCAGCAGCTTTACCACTGCGCCAAGGCTCCCCTTCAAAGATATACAACAACAGCAAACAATATAAATTAAAATCCGCCATTTGGATTAAAAAAACTTTCACAAAAAATCCAAAAATAGAAGAAGAAATGGTAGACATATCAATAAACAGAACTTGGTGACATGGCAACGACATGGAAGTGATATGGTGGACACATGGCATACACGTAACAGTAAATCACTTGTGAGACTACCCGAGAGTTGAAAAGACAGACACACGCTTTCAATAGTTTCACATGCCAATCGAACGGTTTTAGAGTTCAGGATTGAAACATAAACTTTTGAAGGCTGGACCATATACAAACTCACTGAAAAAGAGACCCCTCGCGTCGCTCCCGCGAGCGACCGAGGGGATAACCCTAGCCGCCGGCGCGCGTCCCTCCTCCCCCCTCCCCCCCCTCGCCGCCGCCTGTCCGCGCCGCCGGGCAAAGCCCGGTGGGTGCTGGCGGCGGCGGGGCCCTTTCTCTCCCCGCTCGTGGAGGCTGGCGCGGGCGGGCTCTCCCGGGCGACGGCGCGGCGCGGATCCGGGGCGCGGCGGCGCATGGCTGCGCTCGGCGTCGGTGTGCGGCACGGCAGGCCTGGCGCGGAGGGCTGGACGCGGGTGGGTGACGCGCTTGTGCCCGAGACGGCGGTGGCTTCGGCGCGGTCAGATCTGGCTCAAGACGGCGCGGGCTGCGGGCGGCGCGGGCTGCAGGTGGCCACCTCTCTGTCGTGGTCGCGGCAGGTGGTGGTGACTTCGCGGCAGTTGGTGGTGGTGGTGCGGGCCGGAGGTTGGGGACGACGGCCGCGGCGGCTCTTTCGGATCCGACCTCCCGGCTGCGTGGGCCGAGAAGGCTTGGGCTGTGGGCAGCGGCCCTGACCGAGGCCCCCTCGGCTGGTCGGGGTGGCGGCGCACTGGCGGTGGCTGCGGGGGTTCGTTCCCGGCGGCTGCTGTGGTGGTGGCAGGTTGATTGCGGCGGCGGCCAGATTTTCCTGGCGTCGGCCCGTCTGTAGGCTGCCTGTATCGGCCCTCGACCCCTTTCCTCGGCGTCCGTTCGCTTCTCTCCCGGAGGGCTGGCCTTCTCCCGGCTGCGGTCCATCATCCGTCTTGCACCCGGTGCCATAGGACCGAGCTGGTCTCGCGCCCGGCAGCAGGACCGGCTCGTCTCGCGCCCGGCAGCAGGACTGCGCTCGTCTCGCGCCCGGCAGCAGGACCGGCCCGTCTCGTGCCCGGCGGCAGGACTGTGCTCGTCTCGCGCCCGATGTAGCAGGACGGCTCGATGGAGGCTTGTTGTGGCCAGCCTATTGGGTCTCGGCGTTGGGACCGGCCAGGGGTGTGAAAGGCGGATCCTTTCCGCCCGTCTCTACGGTGGGGGTAGCGGTGGGGCTCGGGGGACTTGGTGTCAGGGTCTTGGATTCCGGGGCGGCGGCCTTGGTGGTGGTGGCGCGGTGCTCATGGGCAGAGCTCGTGCCTTGGTGCTGCCCGGCTACCACGGCCGTGTGGGCGGCGTGGTAGCCGGGGTGTGGCGTTCGGTGGCGGTGAAGGTTGGCCGGGGTGAAAACCTACTCTATCTTCGGACGGACTGGCGACGGCGAAGATCGCTCCCTTCTTGAAGGCGTCGTCGCGGCTATCACTGCCCGTCGTGGTGCTCCAGGGGAAACTCTGATCCTCGGATCGGGCGGTGGCGACTCTCCAGTGCCGTATCCTTCCTGAAGGCACCGCCTTGGAGCCCACGATTCGTCATATGCGGCCTTACTTCTTCGGATGAAGCCCTCGGCGGCTCTTGTAGTGCTAGGGTGTGTGTTGCTGCGCTCAGCGCCTATGTATCATGCCTTGGGTGCGTGTGTGTGTGTTTGTGGTGGGTGTGTGCGGTTGTACCGGGCGTTGTGGATCTTTGCTTTATATATAAAGCGGGGCGAAAGCCTTTTTCGGTAAACATAAACTTTTGCCGAAGTTCAGAGTTGAGAAGTACTACAATTTTTCTATTGCAAATTAGACAAGACCCTTAACATAGTAACTGTGGGTGGTTATACCCTCTGTAGTCCAGTACTAATATTGCATCAGTAAATTCATACCATCTCCAGGATCAGTTGCAACCGCAGTTATCGGTTTCACCAAGTACATCTCCATGGCATTGAGGATAGGTGGAAGCGTTGCATTTTTAGTAGCAACAAGTGAGACACTATAATTTTCCATCCCATGCAAAATGCCAGAAAAATAATCTGTGACTTGGAATGTTGGGGTGTAAGGTTGCTTGTTCCATGTCTTGCTATTGATAATGATATCAAACTGCCGCACTGCATTGCTTCCTACAGTCTGCAGCTCAGCAAAGTAGAAAATAAAGAAGTATTTGGAGCTTATGTTCACTGATGGATCAGATGGATTCCATGAGAAATCAATTCTTGAGCTATTAGCAGTCACTGCATTTTGCATAACAGACGATGGCACATCGTAGACATCCCTGAGGTTATTCTGAATTACAGATGTTGCAGATATCTGGATACAGTTTGGAATTGCATTATATGTCGTCCAGATGCGGTCATGGGAATCCGAGGGGTACCTGCTTAGACCAATGAAATATCTCTATCATCTGGCATTATAGTCCGCTGAATTAACTAGAGTCAAAATAACCATATCTCTGTCGAAAAGTACACCTTGCGGACAAAACTTATGCAATACAAGGCTAAAAGCAGCTGGTACAGATTACACTCATCTATAAATATATTTTTTCTTTTAGTCTAATTACTTCTATTGACCAATATATGATAACATAGATTTTCCAATTTAAGATTTGATTAAAACAATTATAAGTAGAAAACTAACCTGATTACTGAACCGTCTGTGGGCCCCATGTGGAACCGATTAGAATTAACCAGCACGAGCGATTGAGTTGCATTTACCTCTGGGTAAAGGGTATTCTTCATTGGCCTCAAATCCAGCCCAGAAATAAATGGATTACCCATACCTTTGTTCACCAAACAAACTTGCAAGTAATCATCAGGAGCCACAACTATGATGTCCATCCAGTTGAATGCTCCTGCATCACTTAAGCTAACTTCATGCCAGTAGTTTGTCCCCAGGTACAGATCAAAGACAGGAGGTTTGCCCAGGCCATCATAGTTTCCATAGTAGAAGGCGGCACGAACAAGGTACTTGTTTCCCATCACCAAGGATCTCAGGGTGTAGCAATTCCTTGCGCCATGTGGAAAGAACCGGAGATTCAGATAGCGTTTCACCAGTGATGGCTTTACGTAATCTGAGGAGATGCCGTGGTTTTCTCCAGTGGTGACGAAACTATAGTCTGATACATATATCATATTTGAAACGGAATCTTGGTAGGTAGAGTTCACTTCGATGCCACAATCGATGCTTATGAAACCTGGAAACAAAATACAAGTCAAAAAGATTTATATCATCGACCTTGAATAAACCTTTGGCTATGAGCAATGCAGGTGCTTCACATTGTGTATTTTCTGAACAAAAAAGCAGTAAGAAATAAGAATTGAGGGGCAACACACCTAGATAATCAGGCTGTCCATGGATCAACTGGAACATGTAGAATAGGAGAGCTGTTACACATAGATTCATGTTTCTTGTGAGCAAACTAGAGGCTTCAGGCTTCTATCCAAGAGAGAGAGAGGGAGAGAGGCAGAGACTGGCATATATGTATATCCATGGGACTAGCAATTGCTTTCATATGTGTATTACGGTTGTCATATTCCACAATTATAGACCAGGAGGGTCAGTGTACAGTTGCCGTGTGTGGCTATGGTACGCTCCAATAAGAAATGGCTGTTTCGAAACAGTTTCATCATGATAATGGTTAATGGAGTATCTCCCACCAATAGAAAGGATACGGCCGCGACATAATTGCAACTTTTAGACTTGACTCCATGATTCCTTTGTTGGCATTAGAAGAAAGGCTGTCCTCTCTTGTGGTCTGGTCATCTCATAGTAGAATGATAAATCAGAATGGCAAGTAAATCCCATGCCTCAAGCATTTCAGTGTATTTATTAAGCTCCGGAACAGAACCGGCCTGAAACAGTGCGCAACAAATTACTCCCTCCGTCGCAAAATATAAGAACGTTCTTATATTTTGGGACAGAGGGAGTACATTCCAACCGATCATGTTGTGGTAATCTTGTCGCCATGGCCTTGGCGCATAACTTAACTGCCATCCGCCATCAACCTAAATGAACTTACGCAGTAAACTAATAAGATGATCTCAACGAATTTTACAAATATAAGTGGCAAACAGTGATAAAGTCAGGGAAGACTTGTACCTCCTTGCTTATCATGCGCTACTGCTAGTTAACAATTTTACCAATTGGTGCATATACTGTAGTGTGTAGAGGGGACCTGATCTTTTACCCAGATTCCATGATCTACCAATAGTTTCAGATGGAGACCCGCAGCTGGAGGGCGACCACGTGCATACCTGGCCAAAACAAGGGTGCGCGACAGCGCGGCGCGCGCCGTCTTCGGAGACCCTGAGGCCAGGTCGGCACGAGCAATCCATACGCTCCCCGGGGCCCCGACGGCGACGTCGCGTGTACGAGGACACGGGTGCGGCCGCGTCAAGACACCACCGCACACAGACTACCCGGCCAGTGGATGGCAGCGAGCGACCAGGGAGTGGAGCCGTCCTTGTCGGCCTCCTCTCCTTGACCTCGGTCTCAGTGGCGGCATGTCGGCACGCACTGCACAGCGCCGAAGGAGGTGCAGTACAGGCAACCGAGGAAGTCATTACGCCGAGCACCCTGCGCGCGCGGCGACCGGAATCGACCCCGGCACGCACGAACACGCGCGCGCACGCGCCGAGAGGAGAAGCGCGGCATCAAGGCCGTCGGTTCCCCCCAGAGTGACGCGCACGGAGGGCGCGACCATGGCTGCGCTAGCTTTGCGGTGACATTTCGCCGAACACACACCGAGCACTGCCACCACCCCGGTTCCGATGGGCAGTGGGGAATTAATTTTTTGTTTTTTGGGGGTAAGGCAGTGGGAAATTGATGGAAATTTCGCGGCAACGCAGAGAGAAGTTGGGCTGCCGGGCCCGGTGTCTCGGTGAGGAAAACTTTGCCCGTCTCTCCTCTTCTTTTTTTGAACTGGAGATGCAGAAAAGAGAATGCCGCCACTCGGATTCAGAACAAGATGCTTGAGCATTGCTTTCTAAGAGCAGCGTGTCTATCAATTTCACCGCACATACACCCTAGCACATGATCCTCAAGCTAAGGCATTCTTTAAGAGCCTGTTCGGCGACACTCCAGCTCCGAACTTCATGACCGGAGCGGGTGAAGCTGTGCCAAACGCAACAGCTCTCAAAATCTAATAATGAAGAGCGGAGCGGCGCACAATGCAATTTAACGGAGCAGCATAACCCTCGCTCTTCGTTTCAGCAGAATCGGGAGCTGGTTGAAATTACCAAAAGTGCCACCGCCAAGTGCCACCAACAAAACGGTACGAGTCTATTTTTTCTCCTCTCCTCTCTCTATCGCTAACCAGTCCCAAAAAAACAAAGACGAGAACCAGCGCTCCGCCGGAGAGCCAGCCGAACGGTCCTTCCACAAGGCGTTTGATTGGGAGAGCGCTTCCTGCACGGGTCGGAGCGGAGCGACTAGTTTTTCTGGAGTGGGTGATTGCCGAACAGGCCCTAAGCGCGCCCTTTTTTTTAGCATTTCGTATTGGTTGTCTTGCGTTTCCTGCATTGACCGCTTGTATATCTTCATGGTTTTCTGCGGATAAACAACTATTGCTTGAGGTCTCAACACCCATTAGTGCATGGTGTTCTTCGACTGATCCACATGTTGATCTTTTTGCTTTCTCAGCGATATGTGCATATCTAAGTAACTGTTCTTCTGTCAAACCGTAATGAAAACACATTTTCTATTTTTTAATCTCATTCTTTATACTTCTTCTTGGCATAATGGCATGCAGTATGAATCTGGTTCACTTTCTTTATAATGTGATTTTTGAAAATAAAATTATAATGATCCTTTGATTTTGATTAAACCGATTTGCTATTGAATCGTTGGCTAGTCTATTTTTTACTTCCTCTATTTCTAAATATAAGCTCTTTTAGATATTTCAATATGAACTACACACGAACGTATAGTCATATTTGAGAGTGTAGATTTCACTCATTTTACTTCGTATGTAGTCAGTATGGAAATATTTAAAAGGTCTTATATTTAGAAACTAAGGAAGTACATATAAAGGAGGAAAGCCAAAGGGTGCTGACATTGGGGGGCAAGATTTTTCTAAAATGAAAGTTTATCGTTCGTCGCAGGAGTGAGACATGATGTTTTGCAAATTGGTGGCTAGGATATCAGGTTGGATGCTATGTTGTTAGATTGGACATGCTGAGCTTTTGCGTCAGTTTTCATCTCCCTTCGAGCTTTCTCTTTGCTTTATTCGCTATGTTTTTTATACTTATGTTCTTCTGTAATTCAAAGTTTAAAACTTAGTCTGGGGTACGTGATTGTGAGTGTGCTCGTTTATGGCACTCCATACTTGTACGTGTTCTCTTTTGGCTTTAGCTTGATTGGGATCCGTCGTGACTCAACCTTCTTGTATGATACATGCTGCTAGTTTGTAATAGGGTTCAAACCATATGGTTTCTTTAATAGAAATCGAAGGGGGTGGCCTCTCTTTTATTAAAAATTATAATCTTTAGAAGATGAATCTATATGCATATGTCATACTGGATAATGTGGTTTCTCTTTGACTTGGATATACAAATGTTTATTTAGATATGCAGAAAAAAGATTAAAAGGCAGTCATGGATTGTGCCACAAAAGGCAAAAACAAAACTGAAAAAGTAGCACACATGATTAACATCTACTTTTACAATGTATTTTGATTTAAAATTTGTTGGATTGTAGACACATATTTCTTTATAGTTTCATTTAGAAGTTTTTTAGTGGTGTGCCATGCACTAGTAGCAAGCTAGCAACATAGTCCCGTTAGCACTAGAAGTCTAGCAAGGATCAAGATCCAAGCAAACAACAACAATACATGATATTAGGAGTATTCTTGGCCCCGAGATCAACTGGAGATTAGGGCAAGTCCAACGCAGATCACCTAAACGCATCGCACAATGTCTAGAATTTTTTAGTATTGAACTAGTGTGGGTGTTTGAAGCCCTACATATTGTCCTCAAACTAGGGGTTTGGAGGGGAGGGCTTTGGGAGAGTTTGGACATCCGAGAAATCGCCAACTTAGCCTCAGGCCCGCCACAAGCTTGCCTTTTCCCTCTTCCTTCATGTCTCTAAGATTTCAAGGTCTAAAAGATAATAAACTAGATTAAAAATTTATTGATTCAACGTTAAATTTAATTTGGTTGGGGTGCACCAGGCCTAGGCAATGATGCAACGCCTAGGCAACACACAAGGGCCCCAATGGCAAGCCATTGTGATGGAACCTCCCCACAAAAAATAAATTTAATATTGTTAGGCACATGACCCAAATATCAGATATTAAATTGATAAAAACAGATACTACACTTGATCTTAGTCAAAAGGCCGAGAAAGGTATGCTTTGAAACGATGTCTTATGCCTTGTTTTACAGCTCCCATCATCCATCTCCTCCATTTTATGTAGACGAGGTGGTACTAAACCAAGTAGGGATTTTTTTTTGTTTTAGGTAAGAACGATAAGTTTGCATTGAACTTTGTGCAACCGGCCTGCTTGGGGCGCCCCTATGTATCGCTTATAGCAAGACGTAGGGAACCCTCGCGTAAGGGCGGCATAAGATGGGCCGGCCCAAATTCGTTGGAGGCCACAACTTCTTTGTTCTGGGTTTTTATTTTCTTTTACTTTTGTTTACACGTCAAAACATTATACACATATATATTACAAAAATATACTTTACATAATGTTTTAGAAAATATTAATCACGCATACGGAAAATGTTTAAATGTGTATAAACAAATGTTGACCATGTATATGAAAACTGAATAACAAAGATATGCAATGTGTGTGAAAAGGTTTGATCATGTATTTTAAGAAACTTAATCAAGCATTCGAAATAAATGTTAAATAAGTATTTGAAAATTGTTAATCAATCCTTTGAAAATGTTAGATGTGTATAGAATAAATATTGACGATGTAATAAAAATAATATTAATCTTGTACTTGAAAAATGTTGATAAAGCATTTTAAAATTGTTAAATGTGTATAGAAAAAAATATATACTACTCCCTCAGTCCCATAATATAAGAGTGTTTTTGACATGTGTCAAAAACATGTGTATGTATTATGGGACTAGTGTCAAACACATGTATAAAAAATGCTCTTATATTATGGGACGGAGAGTGTATGTATTAAAAACGTTAATCTTGTACTTGAAAAAAATGTTAATAAAGCATGCAAAAAAATGTTAAATGTGTGTCGAAAAAATGTTGACCATATATTTAAAAAATGTTAATCCTGTATTTAAAAATGTTGATCAAGATTTTTATTAAATCTGTGTAAAAATATTAACCATGTATTAAAAAATGTTAAACATGTATTTAAAAAATATAAGACATATATTATAAAAATGTACTTGATACATACCAAGAATATACAATGTGTACGGATAAAAGTAGACATCACGAAGGTATAAGATTTCAAAAAATGTTAGACGTGTAATAAAAAATATTCAACCTATATATAATAAATGTTTCTGATGTATATCAAAAATATTAAGTGTGGTCTGAAAACCGAGGAAAGCTGAAAAAACAATAGGGAACAAAGAAAAATAAAAAACAAAGAAATCCGGGAAAGAAACCAAAAACATAAGAAAACTGAGAAAAAATGATGGAAACTGACAAAAACACAAAAAAAACGGAAGAAACCCGTGAAAAACAAAGAAACCCACTAAGAACCGTGAAAAAATGAAGAAAAAAAGATGATATATAAATTAACAATATATATATATATATTATATAAAGAAATTGAAGAATCCAATTAAAACAAAGAAATACAAAAAACCAAAGAAAAAGAAAAAACCAAAGAAAACTGGCAAAGAAACAAAGAAACCGAAAAAAAACGAAAAGAAACAAAGGAACATGCGCAGCAAAAAACAGCGAAGCCACGACCAAAACGTAGGAACAAACCTGCGAAGCGTTTGTCTTGACGGAAAAAAGAACAGAAACACGGGGCGGATAGTCTGACGCGTGAGAGCTAGTCTCTTCAGAGCGAGTGTAGCTTCCATATCTCTTAAAGCGGGATATAGCTGTCGCGGCTGCTTCTACCACCGTGTTGTTTGGGTCTCCCAGGCCCAATAAAAAGTAGCAGCTCCAGGAAATGTTCATATATGTTCATAAAATTGAAGAAAATGTTCGCTAATCCATTACTTGATGAACATTTTTTGAGCTTGACGAACAGAAATTGTATTCAACAACATTGTTTGTTGAAAAATGGATGAACAAAATTTTGAAAGTCGATGAACAAATTTTGAATTTGATGAACATTTGTTGAAAAAAAAGATGAACAAACTTAGAATGATGAACATTTTTTTAGTTCGACAAACATTTTTTGAATTCGATGAACAATTTTGAATTTGATGGGCAACTTTTAATTGGATGAAAAAAATTGAATTCAGTGCACAGTTTTTTTACATTTTTAAAAATTTTTGAAACTGATGGACAAAATAATGTTAGTGAATTTTAAAATAAAATTCGCAAAAAACTGAAATGTATAGTAGAAAAGAGAGAAAAGAAAACCTGAAACAAAAAAAAAGAAAGAAAAAAAAAGAAATCCTGGTTTAGGGAAGGTTGTAGAACCTTCCCAAACCGGGCTAGAATGCACGTAAATATCCTGGAAAAACTGGGCGGGCGCACTGTGTGAACGATTCAGGGTGGGGGCTACGCACTATGCGCGAAATAGGGGGGAGCAACTACTTGGTGAGCGCTCCTTCGAGAGCCTCCCAACGATCATTTGGGGTGGGTTGAGAGCGCGCCAAGTGGCGCGCTCTCAGCCGTCGCCACGTGTCATGTTCTGGGTGCTCTCTCCGGATTCAGTTTTTTTCGCACACGTTTTCGGCCTTTTTAATGATTTTTTTTACTTTTTTGGTTTTCTACTGGTCTTCCTTATTTTTTGGACCAATTTTTAATTTCTTTTGGCGCGAAAAAACATTTTTTTTCTTCCGCGTAAGACACGGTTTTGCTTTCGTGCGAGGTATGGCTATGCCTCTCGGAAACAAAAAAAAAGAATGCACTTTTTGTTTTTCTCTTTCCGCGAGAGGCACGGTTTTGCTTCCACAAGAGATACGGTTGTGCTTTCGCAAGAGGCATGGCCGTGCCTCTCGCAAATGAGAAAAAAAAAATATGTTTTCTATTTTTTTTCCTTCCGCGGGAGGCATGTTTTTGCTTCCACGAGAGGCACGTCCGTGTCTCTCGGAAACGGGAAAAAATACGTTTTTATTTTTATTTTATTCCGTGAGAGGCACGGTTTTGCTTCCGCGAGAGGCATGGCCGTGTCTCTTACGGAAAATGAAAAAACGTAATCTCGGTTTGGTTTTTGGTCCGGTTTTTGACCGTTTTTTCGTGAAAAAGAAATTCGTCAAAACCTATCAATATGGAATCTAATTTTGAAAAACGACACGAGGAATCCAATGATGAAAACGGTTCAAGATTTGGATGCACAATTTAAGAGATAAAACGTTTTGAATAAATAAATATACAGAAAAAGAAAAACTCCCAGATTACAAAAATAAATGATGTCACAAAAATAAATAATGACATAAAAGAGACACAAGAAAGAAAGAAAATGGATATTCTCTTCTGACATAAGGAAACTGCTTGCCCCTGAACGTCTCCTTCAGATTCTGTTTGGATATATACATTTTGATAGCATGCAGCGGCACATCTTCCAAGCTAAGCCAAGATACTCATCTCGCAACCAGAGTTGTTAGGAGTAGTACGTACTGCTTTGCTGACAAGAAAAAGACTAGTGTGGTCTTCTCGAGCTCTCAATCAACGAACTTTGGGTGGCATGGCAGGCCGGCTGAAAGGAAAACCACTCAACGCGGCAGAACAAAGTAAATCAAGTCGTTGTTTAATTAAGGTAATACTAAACATGTGATTTGATATGATTACATTACCTAACACAGATTGCAGGCATGCTGATTTGTATCCTGTGTAAGTTTCGTTGCTGTTGACAGAACCTTTTTCGCTAGAACTATTGACAAAAAATATCCCATCAAAGTTCAGCAGAGTAAGAAACCCATGGTGTTGTAGAATACATTAGTGCTCCTATCAGCAGATGCGGATGCCGACGGGGTTGGTCCGGAAAATCAAGGTAGTTAGGCATTTTCCGGCAGCTAGCTAGCAAAATCAACCCTTTCAATTCCCCCCTTTAATTCCTTTCCTAATCACAAGCAAAGTCAAGTTGGAAGAAGAAAGAACGATGCGATTAATCATGCACACAACACAATCATCCAGTAAACCAAGTGGAGTAAACTAACTAACTGATTAAGTAGTGCACAGAAAGGTGATGCGTGTTCAACCTTTGTGTCCTCCCTTTTCCCACAACAACCAACCCAAAACTTTGGGGTTTGAATATGCACGCACTCATCTGTCTCTCCGTGTGACCATACATACAATCATACTACATACATGCTTCCTTTCCCTTCTTTTTGGGACAGTGTGATCGACCATAGCATACGCTTTCATACAAGAAACTTCTCTTATCTACGTACACAAAGTTCCAAACAGAGCCAGCAGTACTACTAGTGCTCCTGCTTTGCTGCCATGGAATTCAAGCCGACTCAATCAATCAGGCGCTTTGCTTCGATACCCCGTTGTTAGGCGACAATAATTGCGACAACGATCTTGACCTGCTGATGTCTCTTCCTGCCTGCATGTTGCGTGCTTTGTCAATTCAAGTGTTCGGCGTTGAAACCCTAGCATGTTTGAACGCGATGCACACGTATGTGTCTATGTGGTACGTGCCAAATCTTTTGACGTTTCGCTGTACACGGATGGGGGACCTGAACTGAATTGACCAATCGAGTTCGTTAACTAACCTGATCGCCGACGCGTGGGCGTGTCGTGTGACGACCGGATGACGCCCGTGTGTGCAAGGCACTGACCAGCTAGCTGCTCCGAGGAAGCTATACTACCTTATTATAGCTGGCCAGTTCGTGCGATGACTGGGGCGCATGCATGTCCCCTAACGGCGGGCTGTGCTCTTCAAGCTAGACAGACATTGTGGGCACGATCGATCAGTCGATCGAGGGGTTGTTGATTCCGATGATGGCATCTGGCAGCTGCTCGGCTTGCTTGCCAATACGGAATGTAGCTCCGGCGTCGTGCTCTCCGTGGATCGATCATCGATGTGATGTGCACGGTGGCATGGAGCTCCATATCGATCGGTCCCTCCCCGGGGAAGTATATCCTGAAGAAGTTCGAACCATATTCGTCTCTCCCACACAGCCAGGCAGACACGAACACAAGAGTTTGAACAGGCAATTGCTAGCTCAAAGTGGCGTAAAGCAATGCACTATGCCGCCCCGGCGGCCTCTCCATCTGTGTCATGCCGTTCAGCAGAGTTCAGACAAGACAACCAATCGCGCACTAAAGAGTCGTGGAAAAGGAATAATTCTGGTGTCACTGTTCTTCACAAAAGTTGGGGAGAATTATATTCTCAGCCCCTCGATTATTACCAGAGTCTGAATTTGGTCTCTCCATTCTAATACCACAAAGATATGCGACAAATTATGCTACCAAGTCTAGAATATTCTCAACTCTAGAGACTTGTTTTGACGATCAAGTAGTGATGATCTTGTGCACGTGACAAATTATGCTACCAAGTCTAAATATTCTCAACACAGTACAACGCATTCAGCCTATAAACGCACACACATACATCTTATCTCTATGAGCAGGGGCGGAGTTACGTTGGGGCAAAACCAGGCCGTGGCCCGCCCAACGTAACAACAAACAATGAAGGATTGAGGAGGCCATAAAACAAAAGTTTGTGAGTTTAGCTTTAATCTGCCTGTTTGGCCTGCCCAAAGAATTTCTCGTAGCTTCGCCACTGTCTATGAGCACCTCCGAGATAATGAGCCGACACAATATCTTGAGATTGACGAAACCATCAAATGTGTTTTTGTAGTCGACGGGAACGTCTTCTCGCACTGAACGACCATTGGTGGAAACAGACTGAAATAAATCCAGGAAGATGCAAACATCAGTGCTAAGTGTAGAACTTGAACCCTGATGGGCTGCATCAATGACAAGGAACCTAACCCAGTCCAGTCATCACGTACGAAAATAAAACTAAAAAAAGGTCACCTGAGGTACTAGGCGTTTTGGAAATGCAAAGACATACACGGATTTTCTTGAAAAATTCAAAAGTTTTTCTTTTCCTCAAATCATGATTTTTTTGTTTCAATTTTTGATTTTCGGTAACTTCCTTCAATATTCCACTTTTCTTCTAAATTTCCATGTTTCCGGTAGTTATACGTATTTTCTAATGTTTTATTTTTATTTCCTATCATTTTCTTCTTAAAAATTAGATAAAAATGAATTACTCATCTATATTTTTGAAACTGTGAATATTTTGATGTGGTCTTTTCCTCAATATTTCTTCAATGTATAACAAGAGTTTTCCAATATACCATCAATTTTCTGTTTTTTTTATTTGTTGATCATTTTTATTTCATAACAACATTGATGAGTGTGCTACCCACATGTGTGAAATTGCCGACACAATGCCAAATTTCTCGTGACCATGGTGTGTGGAAGTGCCCCTCCAGGTAATATTGTCTTCTTTGGCAAGTGGCGGTGGCACACATGGTGCCTTATTAGTACCGGGTCTCAAGCTCCAGGGTCAAAACCCTTGGTTCGGCCTTCAATGAATGCACCTGGTAGGGGCGGTGTTTTCGCATCCTTGTTGAAGGCATTGCTTTGAAGATTCTTCAGGTGTACCATTTTGGGTGAAAACCCAAGATCCAACCTTCTGTTGTTGGATTTAGCGGCGGAGGCTACTTACGGAGAATCTTTCTTGTAGCCCATATGTTGTAAATTGACGGTGGTTGATGTTGCTACTTGTTTGCTTGTTACGTGTCATTGTCACGTCGGCTCTCTTTAATTTCTTCCTTCCTTTTTTTATCATTTTGGTTGTGTGCAACCTCAATTTCTAGATTGGGTCTCGATATTGTATCGTTGCAGAGGCCATATATAACTGATATCTTCTTGATATCAGTATATTATCCTTTGTCAAAAAAGTCTAGAACATTCTCAACTCTAAAGAGTAGTTTTGATGATCAAGCAACAATGGTCTTGTGCACATGGAAACCCATTCACCATGTACAAAATTAAAACTCAAAATAAGGTCACCCGAGGTACTAGACATTTTACAAATGCAAACCATTTTCTGTTCCTCAACTTATGATTTTCTTAGTTTCAAATTTTAGTTTTTTGGGAACTTCCTTGAATATTGGAAGCAACTATTACACGGGTGGCTGAATTTTTTGGGCATTCAGTCAAATTGCTCTCCACCACTATGCACCACTTGATAAAAATCCAAAGGCCCAACCTTCTTCTTCTTCTTTCTCTAGCCTTCTTCTCCTCCCTATACTCATGCTGAAATAAAATAAAAGTTTTCTAAAGAAGAATAAATTTGTGTAGTGGTATTTAACTTCAAAGAGGAAGAAATTAAAACAAACAATGAAAAAAATTGCACATAATTTGCAAATAAATTTATAAGATGAAAAAATAAATATATGATAGTGAAGTTTTCACACAAATGGTTTTTTCCAAAAATAATAATTAATTAGTGGCATTGGTATTACCATTAAAAAAGAAAGAAAATAAATAAACTAATACCAAATGATGACAAAAAGTGCGCACAATTTATACTGAAATTGCATACATTCTTGCATATACAAAATAAACATATAATTATGCAAATTTCGCACTCTAGAATATACAGATGTATTACGTAATACTTATGTGTATACTTGCGCACGCGCGCGCGCGCACACACACACACACACACACACAACGCACAACATTCACACATACCCATATAGGAAAAGAAAAATCAACTAAAAAATAAATAGAGCAAACACGCTTAGAAAAATGACTGCCCCTTAGACACCTGCTCAACAGCAATGAATTGAATATTTCATTTTCCCTCTAATATTTCATATTTTAAATGCTTTATTTGTTATTTCCTATCCTTTTATTTTAAATATATCAAAATGGTATTGTATCAGAAAAAACGATTTCTTCATATATACTTCTTTTAATATTTAATGTGGACTTTTTCTCAATATTTCTTCAATGTAAACTATAACAAGAGTTTCCCGATAAACCATCAGTTTTCAGATTCTTTATTATTTTTCTTGATTTTCTTGTTTCATAACAGCATTTGGCGAGTGGGCTGCCCACATGTGTGAAATTGCCAACACGTTGCCGTCAATATGGCTTTGACACTTTAAAGATCAAGAATCGTTGATTTTCAGACTTAAGGGAAAGGAAAGAACTTTAGCCCAATTGTGTAGCACTCACCAAAAATGTTTTTTCTTCTTCTCAAGCATCCAGGGTGCTCTCGTAGCCCAATTGTGTAGCACAGCACTCACCAAACATGAAAGCAAAGTAGGGCATCACACGCAGTTTTTGCAAGATACAACCACTGCATCAGGAGGCATGATTCCCCAATTATTTATCTAAGCATTCTAGCAATAAAAAAACATGTTCATGTAAGCACCTACTAGCAGCACTGACAAATAAATAACGTCCTAGAGCACTCGTAGTACCAGTTTGTCTTATTTATAGTGAGAACACAGTTGTAATTTTCACTTCTGTCATGCTAAAAAAAAGCCGATCGGTCAAACAAAATTCGAATCACCAGATTTATCATTAAAAATATTTACAAACTTAATTTTTTAACTAAAAATAATGGAAATCAGTTGACAGGGTCTTGCACTGAAAACCGAGTCAAAACCTCATAGGACAAACATATACACGGCCAGTGCATTGTTATATACGTATACCACTTACATGCGTGCCTGCGTACATATATTATATGCTTGTAACGCAATGTAACGCTGGGAACAAGTCATCGGGCGAACGAGGCGCGACGTCGATCGTTGACGTTCAGCTACGCAACACCACCTGGTGTGTCCGGTGAGCACTCGGTCTCTCCCCCACACGTACCAATCACCGCTACTGTTGCATCGTGGCAGCTTCCAGTGCCTCTCCTCGTCAAAGGTCCCAATTCCGCCTCCTCGCCTAACAGTTTGCATATTCCAGTATTACTCTTCTTCTAAACGTGGGTCGCCCGAATGCCAAACGTGGGCCGCCTGCCCACCAGAACACGGCGGAGCAAGCGTCAATGAAGCCAGTCGCATAATAGTACCGGTACTTTTGAAAAGAAATAAAAAAGCAGGCGTCAATGGAGCTGCTAGCCACAAGAGTGTTTTCGTTCCTTGATTCCAACCGAAGCATCGTCCGGCGATGGGCACCGGCCGGCCGCACGCCGATGTGCTCGCTTGCCGCCGACGGGACCCGTCACACGATTTGGTTAACGATGATGTACCACACCACCTGACGGCGACGCCGCAACGGCCCGGCTCACCTACAACAGAAAGAGCTAGCCACACAAAGTACACACACACACACACACTAGCTTTGCCAGAAATCAAACAACCTAGTAGGAGTAGTATGTGGCTTCCTCCCCACATGCACCTTCCTTCCTTCCTTCCTTCCTTCTCATGGTGATGGGAATGAAAAAGCGGCTGGTTTGTCTATTCGTAGGTTGCGTGAAACTTGGCTTGAGGCCAAGAATTCTCGTTGCATTTTGCTAAATTTGCGCACTTGTGTTCCACAAATTTTGCGCTAGTTAAGAGGTGCGCAAGGAATGAGATCGCAACAGTTCTAGACCAACCGCTGAGAAATGGAGAAAAGGATTCATTTGCATATCTTTTCCTTACACCGGTCCGCTGGTCGATCAGTTTGGACTTTGGAATGCATTTCCTTGAACATAGTTGCACTGTCCTTGTGATGTGTGCCAATCTCTGTAGAAAACCAGAGACAACGGAAAATCGACAACTTATCGACCCAGCAACAAACAACGAAAATGATTTTTAGTAATAAACAATATGATGCTTAATGTATCGAAATATCCATGTTTATCAATTGTTCCTGAAGAAAATATGTTTGTTAGTTGTGCGGAACATTTTTTAGGGAAGGCTATCATGGTGACACAAGCTGTGGAACTTAATTAATGCTTATAATTACAGTTTACATCTTGCTAAATTTGCAGGGTTGCACCATACTACTATACTCAGTTTTAGGCTGGTTATAAATGATGTACTATAATTTCCCCGCAAAATAATAATAAATAACAAATGATGTATAACTTTAAGTGGCTGATATTAAATGATTAAGTTTGTCTATCTTTTATTAGACGGTCTGGTTGTCGACTATGAAGATGCTCAAAATTTCTTGACCGTGTCATGCAACCTATGTGGCTTAGTTTTGCCAATAAATCAAAGAACGTATGTGGCTTCCGCCATGCACCTTCCTCCGTTCTCATGGGAATAAGAAGCGGTTGGTTTGTCTATTCGTAGGTTGCATGAAACTCAGTTTGAGGCCAAGAAAACTCGTTACATTTTGCTAAATTTGCACACTTGCAGTTCCACATTTTTTTTGTGCTGGGAGGTGTGCGACGATGAGATCACAACAATTCTAGGCCAACCACCGAGAAATGGCGAAAAAGATTAATTGGTCTATCGTGCCTTACACCGGCCCGGTTAGCACAGTTTGGACTTTGGGATGCATTTCCTTGAATATATTTGCATTGTCCTTGCGATGTGTGCCAATCCCTGTAGAAACCAGACACAACGGAGAATCGACAACTTATCGACCCAGCAACAAACAACGAATATGAGTTTCATTAAGCAAGAATAGCCACGTTTCTCAGTTTTTCACAAAAAAATTGTGTTTTATCAGCTGTGTAAAACTTTTTTAGGGAAGGCCATCACTGTGACACAAATTGTGGGACTTAATAAATGCTAATAATTTGCAGTTACATTTTGCTAAATTTGGAGACTTGCACCATATTTAGGCTGGTTATAAATGATCTTTTATTACCGATCCTGTTGTGGACCTGGAGGACGCTCAAAATTCCTCGATCATGTCATGCGGCATTCCAACTAGTAGAAAAAGTACTCCCTCCATTCGGAAATACTTGTCTTGGTTTTAGTTCATTTTGAACTAAAAGCACAACATGTATTTTGGAAAGGAGAGGGAGTATTACTCATTGTGTTAAGAAAAAAAACATATTCCGACGACGACATCAGGGCATCTCCAATAGGTGGAATATATAGTCAGCATTGTAATTACGCTACTTCTATGCATTCCCATATCACTTGCTCCACCATGCCTTTGAATTGGCTCCGGGCCAGTCGAGCTACGCACGGCAGGACCGAACCGATCCGCACCGTAGACCGGGGCGATCGTACGTCGGAGGAAAAAACGCGGGAAGCGCTCCCCGTTCCGCCGCGAGGACCGGCCGGGGGGCTGGGCTGGACCGACCAACCACAGCAGCCGGGGCGTGCGTGGGCCCGCGTGGACCAAGCAGAACAACCCAAAAAAACGTAAACGAAGGCAACTCGCGCGCGCGCATGAGTTTTTTGATGATGATTTGCGGACATTGCAAAAAAAAAAAAAAAATCCCGAACTGGAGTAGCAGTAGTAGTAGCTCGTACTGACTTCTCTCGGGACGTCGCTGTCCCTCCCCCGCCAAGCCACCGCACCGCCATGCATGCCAAGCCCCAAAGCATTCTTCCTCCCTCCCTCCCTCTCTTTCAACACAGCCCACCAACCCAACATCGCCATCCGTTCCTACTACTTTGCATATCTGCGCGCGCCCGCGCCCGGCCGTATATAAACCCGTCGATCAATGCACAGCGAAGATATTGTCGAGGAGGGTTAGGGTGAGGAGGAGGTCCGCCGCTAAAGCTGGAAGCCGATCATTAGCCATTTATTTACTACTCTACTCGGGAGCGGAGCAATTACTCCGTCGGTTATCTATCAGCTTCCGTTTCGAGCTTAAATTACCAGGCAGGAGGAGGAGGAGGCAGAGCCGCGGGTTCACTTTTCGGAGGCGGCGCTGACCCGCTTCCATTCTTGGAAACCCGTTACTCCGGCGAGCGAGGCCGGCCGCCGGTGGCCATTTTGGTTTGCGGCGGGCGCGGAGCGATCGAGCAAGGTCGGCCGCACCGTCGGCGCCTGCTTTGGAGTTTCTTTCGGGGGCCGATCGACCGACCGCGGGTTTCTTTCTTGGCGCGCGCGCGGGCGGGACGGGCGGCCGCTGAGATGAGCGATGTCACCGGCAGGTTCGTGCTGGCCGCGGCCGTCGTGGCGGTGTCGCTGGTGATGGCGTCGGCGGCGCGGCACGACTACGGGGACGCGCTGTCCAAGAGCCTGCTCTACTTCGAGTCGCAGCGGTCGGGCCGGCTGCCGTACAACCAGCGGGTGCGGTGGCGCGGCCACTCGGGGCTCACCGACGGGCTGGAGCAGGGGGTGGACCTGGTGGGCGGGTACTACGACGCCGGCGACCACGTCAAGTTCGGCCTCCCCATGGCCTTCACCGTCACCATGCTCTCCTGGGCCGTCCTCGAGTACGGCGACCAGATCGCCGCCGCCGGCGAGGGCGCGCACGCGCTGCAGTCCATCAAGTGGGGCACCGACTACTTCATCAAGGCGCACACCGCGCCCAACGAGCTCTGGACCCAGGTCAGTCATCATCCATCGCCGCCGCCGCCGCCGTCGCCATGACCGGCCGCGCGCGCAGAATGCAAAGTGTAAACACGCACGTAGCGTGCACACGCTGCATCTTTTCTGACCCGATCGCGCATACGTACAGGTCGGCGACGGCGACTCGGACCACTACTGCTGGCAGCGGCCGGAGGACATGACGACGTCGCGGCGGGCGTACAAGGTGGACGCCGAGCACCCCGGCTCGGAGGTGGCCGCCGAGACGGCCGCCGCCATGGCCGCCGCGTCCATCGTGTTCCGGCGAGCCGGCGACGCGCACTACGCGCACCTCCTCCTCCACCACGCGCAGCAGGTACGCTGTCACGTACTAGCACACATTACTTGTCACACAAAATTAATAATTAATAAACGTAAAGCAGAAAAATCAGACTAGATTAGCACCAGCTTAATTTCCCTTTAAGCTTTTGTCAGCCCCCTTTACACACAGAATTCACGATTAAAAAACACGACACTCGATCCACTAGCCACAGCCGGGTCTGGTACGTGACAGCGAGCAGCTCAACGTCCGTCGTGCACACACACGCTTGACGCTTCGGCTATACCGTAGTTCTTTTCTTATCGTATATGTCGTCGTATTTATAATTTATACGTACGTATGTATATTACGTGCAGCTGTTCGAGTTCGCGGACAAGTACCGGGGGCGGTACGACGCGAGCGTGCGGGTGGTGAAGAGCTACTACCCGTCGGCGAGCGGGTACAACGACGAGCTGCTGTGGGCGGCGCTGTGGCTGCACCGCGCCACCGGCGGCCGCGAGTACCTCGACTACGCCGTCGCCAACGCCGACGACTTCGGCGGTACCGGCTGGGGCGTCTCCGAGTTCAGCTGGGACATCAAGTACCCCGGCCTCCAGGTCCTCGCCTCCAAGGTCAGTCTCAGTACCACTCATCACCACTACTGCCATCTCGTCTCTCTCTGTGCGTCTCTCCATTGCTGACGCATGCACGCAGCCCATGCATGCATGCACTGCACCAACCTAGCGACCTTTCCTTGAGCTGGTCAAACTTGTTTACCTTTTCATGCATCATCAGAATGAATTCCTCACAAAAGAAAACAATGATCAGAATGATTCTTTTTTCCACCGCCGATTGCGGCAGCTGTAAACAAATTAGTCAGAGGCATACGTCAACTTCCACTATAGTTAGTTCGAATTTTAGTTAGTTCGCGATTTTTTTTAAAAAATTCACTAGTAGTTAGCAGTGCTGGTAGTTATTTAATACTACGTACTAGGGGATTGCCATATGGGATCCATGCGGTAAATTGATCCCATATACTAGTAATGACAGATGTAGTATGACTTTGTTGATTTGGTTGTGCCACCGGTTTTGTATATATCGTTAGCATGAGGAGCAAGCCGCGTGTTTGGTGCACCCTAGCTTTTGCTTAGCTACCCTCTCTCTCTAGCTTGCAAGCATGGCTACCCCCCTACCGTACCTTACCTAGCATGCTTTCCCGGGGTGCTTCCGCTGGAGTTGATGGATGATGCGCCATGCCCAACAACTCCGCCCGCCCTATGCATCTCTCCTACTAATTCTTCTAGGAGAATGCATATATACATATCATCCCAAACGCCTTTCGAATTTCGATAATACATATTGCAACGTGACTTTTTGCGTAGAGGTTGATTTTCGTCGAGGGGCGCCCATGCATGTGCAAAACCTAGTTAAGCAAGCATATGAGATGATTGATGATGATTCTCAGCAAAAAAAGCTAATCATGGGGAGCAGGCGATGCTCTGCCCACCAAGAGGGTCAAGAAAGTTGAGAGATGCCCAAATTTGTTTTATACTACACAAACACGGGGCCGGCCATGAGACTAGGAGAGATCTTTCGATCTACCCCACCCCACCTGCGCCTTTGTCCTGCGGGTAACCATTTCTAATTCGTTCCTTTCACATGTGCTCCTCCCGGCAGCTGCCATTTATTTATTAAAAACCTTCCAGAAACAGACCGGTTTCCTAACCATGGACTGTTCACTGTCGCCGATCACATGAGGTCTCGTAGGAATGGACTGCCTTCCTAATCATAGCTCCTTTGACCGCACCTTCTGCTTCGCATATGCTTAGAACGCAAGGCAGCATGCGGCCGGCTCCTCTTGCCATGAGGGTGAAGGCTCGTCCATCACATGCCTGCTTCTTTGGTCATCCACAAGCTGTTTTTGTCTCTGTCATGCTTCACTTGGGATGTGATGTTTGAAGCAAGCGATTCAACCAATGATGGATACCTACTCTGGCTAGACAGCTTACTTGCCCAAGTGGAATGGAGGGGCCGAGCGGTCATTTCCTCGGTTGTTTAATGAAAAACACATCAGCAGTTGTTACTGATGTGTATGGGCTTTTCAATTGGAGATGGGAGAAAGGAAAGAGTGGAAGCACATGAGACAGAAAAATACTCAACCGACAGTAGCTGCACGTTTTTTCTTGGGATTCAGTTTTTTTTAAGGGTTTTTTGGATTCGGTGGTTGGATCACAACTTGGGCACTGGTAACTGAGCCAGCAAGGATCATGCGGCCCATTTTCGTTGATGTTCGGCCGGGTTGGTTTATATAACCTGATCAATTCTGCACGGCACTGAAGTTATGTTCCGTGTAACGATGGATGCCATTCGGACATGGCGTCTGTCAGTTGGTGTCAAAGATTCTGCACTCACATACAGTATACCAGACAAATGGAGGACAGGTTGACAACGATCACTGCTCAAGTCAACCCTGCTATTAAGTTTGCATGTAGTTTGACTACCAGCGATCGCTGCTCAAGTCAACCCTGCTATTAAGTTTGGCACATAGCTTTGACTACTAGAAGGTGTTCCTGGTCGACATGCAGCCTCTAGAGCCTATAGGTCAATATATTTTTTAGAGAGGGTCAAAGGTTTTATTTGCAAAAGGTCAAAGGGGTCAAAGGTTTTATTTACAAATTAGCCGTCAATTAAAAACTAAATTAGCCATGCATCAGCTGTTTAATTAGTATAATTTGTGTTTTGATCCTTGCAATTAACATTTCTCTTCCTGGGCCATCGATCAGCTGCTGCTGGAGGAGAAGGACCTGAGCTCGGAGTACCGCGCGGTGCTGGAGAAGTACCGTGCCAAGGCCGAGTTCTACGTGTGCTCCAACATGAACAAGAACCCCGGCGGCGCCGCCCGCAACGCGCCGCGCACCCCGGCGGGGCTCATCTTCATCCGCCCCTGGAACAACCTCCAGTACGTGACCAACGCCGTCTTCCTCCTCACCGTCCACTCCGACCTGCTGGCGGCGCTCGGGGAGCCCCTCCGCTGCACCGTGGACGAGGACGCCGACACCTCGGACACGGGCGGCGAGACGGCGGCGGACGTCGTGGTGCGCGCCGAGGAGGTGCTGGCGTTCGCCAGGGCGCAGGCGGACTACATCCTGGGCACCAACCCGATGGGGACGAGCTACCTGGTCGGGTACAGCGACAAGTACCCGCGGCGGGTGCACCACCGGGCGGCATCGACGGCGTCGTTCGCGGACGAGAAGGGGTTCATCGGGTGCGCGCAGGGGTTCGACTCGTGGTACAGCGCGGGCGAGGAGAACCCGCACGACCTCGTCGGCGCCGTCGTCGGCGGGCCCGACGGCGAGGACCGGTTCAACGACCAGCGCGGCGCGTACATGCAGACCGAGGCCTGCACGTACAACACCGCGCCCATGGTCGGCGTCTTCTCCAGGCTCATGGAGCTCGACGCGGAGGAGCGGCTGCGGGAGCAACGGGACCTGTGAAGAAGCGGCTCCTCGTCGCCGGCCGGTGAATATGTTCAGCTGTAGGAATGTTAATTGAATAACCGAGAAAAATGTGAGAAAAGAAAGAGTGAAGAAAAGGCGATTTTTTAGGACCGTTGGATGGATGGGTGGATTTGTACATTTTTTTGTTGATTAATTCGTATAGGTTTTGCTTTGTTTCATTCGTGTAGGAATGAAATTTCGAAAAAAAAAGAGAATAAAACATCACCAGATTGATGATGGTTGACCTTGAGTTGACCAAGAGGGAAGAGGAAAGGCGGGAAAGGTTTTTCCGTCGCTGACACCGGGCCCCGTAGTCCAGTTTCTCTCCGCGTCCCCACGAAATTTCCATCCCCACTGCCCACCGAGAGGGTGGCGGTGGTAATGCTCGAGAAGCAGTGCCCGATGTGTGTTCGACGAAATGTCATCGCCAGAGCTAGCGCTGCCATGGTCGCGCCCCCGTGCGCGTCACGCTGGGGGAACCGACGGCCTTGACGCCGTGCTTCTCCTGTCGGCGCGGACGCACCGTGCGTGCCAGGGTCGATTCCGGTCGCCGCGCGCGCAGGGTGCTCGGCGTAATGGCTCCCTCGGCTGCCTGCACTGCATCTCCTTCGGGGCAGTGCAGTGCGTGCCGACATGCCCACTGAGACCGAGGTCAAGGAGAGGAGACCGACAAGGACGACTCCGCTCCCTGTTCGCTCGCTGCCATCCATCGGCCGAGTAAATTGTGCGGTGGTGTCCTGATGCGGCCGCACCCGCGGGCTCGTACAAACGACGTCGCCGTCGGGGCCCCGGGGACATACGGATTGCGCGTGCCGACCGCGCCTCAGGGTCTCCGAATGCGGCGCACTCCGCGCTGGCCAGGCACGGTACGTGGTCGCTGTGCAGCTGCGGGGCTCCATCTGAACCTCTTGGCCCAGCATGAAATCTGGTGAAAAATCAGGGCCTCACTGCAGTAACTGCAGTAATGCCAATTGCTAAAATTGTTAGCTAGCAGCGCATAATAAGTAAGTAAGCACTACCTCATTGTTCCCAGACTTTATCCTTGTGTGCCACTTGCAAGATTCCTTAGGATCATCTTGTTAGTATACTGTACCAGGTCATTAGGTTGATGATCACTTAGATTACGGTTCCATTCCGGAGATTCATTCATTCATACATACATACCCTGAAATGCTTGAGCCATGGGGGTTCTTGCCCTTCTGGTTTGTTCGTATTATTTACTATGAGATGAAGATGACCAAACCACATGAGTGGACAGTCTTTTTCTAATGCCAACAAAGGAATCATAGAGTAAGTTAAAAGTTGCAATGACAGAACTGTTTCGAAAAAACCTTTTCTAGACCGACCCTCCTAATCTATCATTGTGGAATAGGACGACAGTAATATGCATGTGAAAGCATTTGCTAATCCCATGGATATACATATATATGCCAGTCTCTCTCTCTCTCTCTCTCTCTCTCTCTCTCTCTCTCTGCCCTCCCTCCCTCCCTCTCTCTCTCTCTCTCTCTCTCTCAGATAGAAGGCTCGTTTGCTCACAAGAGTGAAGCATGAATCTATGTGTAGCAGTTCTCCTATTCTACATGTTCCAGTTGATTCATGGACAGCCTGATTATCTGGGTGTGTTGCCCCTCAATTCTTAGTTTCTTACCACTCTTTCTGTTCAGAAAATACACAATGAGAAGCACCTATGTTGCTCATAGCACAACGTTCATTTAAGGCCGGTGATAGAAATCCATTATGCATAAGTGCATAACCACTTGTGATACAAATCTTTTTGACTTGTATTTTGTTTCCAGGTTTCATAAGCATCGATTGTGGCATCCCAGTGAATTCTACCTACCAAGATTCCATTACAAATATGGTATATGTATCGGACTATGGTTTCATCACCACGGGAGAAAACCGCATCATCTCCTCAGATTACATGGAGCCATCACTGGCAAAACGCTATTCCAATCTCCGGTTCTTTCCGCATGGTCCAAGGAATTGCTACACCCTGAGGTCCCTGGTGATGGGAAACAAGTACCTTGTTCGTGCCGCCTTCTACTATGGAAACTATGATGGCCTGGGCAAACCTCCTGTCTTTGATCTTTACCTGGGGGCAAACTACTGGCATGAAGTTAACTACAGTGATGCAGGAGCATTCAACTGGATGGACATCATACTTGTGGCTCCTACTGATTACTTGCAAGTTTGTTTGGTGAACAAAGGTATGGGCAATCCATTTATTTCTGGGTTGGATTTGAGGCCACTGAATACCACCCTCTACCCAGAGGTCAATGCAAGTCAATCGCTCGTGCTGGTTAATTCTAATCGGTTCCACATGGGGCCCACAGACAATTCAATAATCAGGTTAGTTTTTGACTTAGAATTTTTGTTATCAAATTTTAACATAAATCCGCGTTAGCACCATCTTGATCAACAGAAGTAAAATTTTGGTCGCTGAATATCCTGCGGAAAAATATATTTATAAATGACTGTAGACTGTAACCTCTGCTTTTAGCCTTATAGTATTGCATAAGTTTTGTCCGCAAGGTATACCTTTTGACAAAGAGGTGGTTTTTTGACTCTAGTTAATTCAGTGGACTACAATAGTACATAAAACATATACTTCATTGGTCCAAACAGGTACCCTTCGGATCCCCAAGACCGCATCTGGACGACATATAATGCAATTCCGAACTGTACTAAGATATCTGCAACTTCTCCAATCCACAATAACCTCAGGGCTGTCTACGATGTGCCACCTTCTGTTATGCAAAATGCAGCGACTGTTAATAGCTCAAGAATTGATTTCTCATGGAATCCATCTGATCCATCGGCGAACATAAGCTCCAAATACTTCTTTATTTTCTACTTTGCTGAGCTGCAGCATGTACCGAGCAATGTGGTGCGGCAGTTTGATATCATTGTCAATAACAAGACATGGAACAGGCGACCTTACACCCCAACGTTCCTATTCACCAATTACTTTTCCGGTGTTGTGCAGGGGATGGAAAGTTATAGTGTCTCACTTGTTGCTACAAAAAATGCAACACTTCCACCTATCCTCAATGCCATGGAGATGTACTTGGTGAAACCGATAACTGCGGTTGCAACTGATCCTGGAGACGGTATGGATTTAGTGATGCAATATTAGTAGGGACTAGAGAGGGTATATAACCAGCTACAGTTACTACGTTAAGGGTCCTGTCTAACTTGCAATAAACAAAAGTCCACTTTCCAACTCTGAACCTTGGCAAAAGTTCACTTTTCAACCCTGAATTCTAAAACCTTTCGATTGACAACCTCAAACTATTGAAACCATCATTTTTTTAAACCTCGGGTAGTCTCACTAGTGATTTAGTGTAACGTGCATGCCACGTGTCCACCACATTACTGCCATGCCATTGCCATATCACTAAGTTCCGTTTATTGATCTGTTTGTACCATTTTTTCTTCTGTTTTTAGCATTTTTTTTGTGGCAGTTTCTTTTATCCAAATGGTGGAGCTTGTTTTCGATTGTTTGTTGTTGTAGTGTCTGTTTGTTCATGGCTGTGGTGTAAGTTCAAGACTGAGACGTAGAATTTTTTCTTAGCAGTAAAGAGGGTTGGATTAGACTGTCCTTTATCACATTCGAGGTGTATTAGTATCTTAAAGCTTGCCTGCTTGTCTATTCGTTTAATTAACCATCTTCCTTGTTCTTGCAAAGCAGCTAGAGCTATGATGGCAATCCAAGACAATTTTGGTGTGGTAAAAAACTGGATGGGTGATCCATGTACTCCGAAAGCTTTTATATGGAGAGGATTAAACTGCTCATATCCACCGGCAAGCCCCTCTGAAATAATGGGACTGTAAGTTTCATAACTGTGTTTGGATGAAATAAAGAAAAAACCCATTCTCATACGCTGAATATTTGACATTTCTAAGAAACGTCTAGGACAAATGAACAAGAGAAGCTAACTGTTCTTGGTTTACTTTTTGGCAGAAACTTGTCTTCCTTTGGGTTAGTTGGTGCCATCTCTACTAATTTTAGAGATCTCAAAGCACTCCAGTATCTGTAGGTTTTTACTTCTCGTCTTTCTTACTGTGGAATTTTTAACATGCTACTACCTTTTTTATATTCCCTCCGTCCGAAAATACTTGTCATCAAAATGGACAAAAAGGGATGTATTTAGAACTAAAATACATTTAGATACATCCCCTTTTATTCATTTTGATGACAAGTATTTCCGGACAGAGGGAGTACTACTCAAAATAAACCCACGTGGATATTTTCCGCACCTGCCTTTTTTAGTATATTCAGGAATTAGTGTACTTGTTATCAGAACACAGGTTTGTATAAGCTAAATTATATGCACATAATTCACAGACATTTGAAAATTACCAAAAAAGGAATGCTTGCACTGATATTCTTAAGATGATTAGCTTGTTTACACATGGAGAGAATTACTGAACAATACCTGAAACAATTTACACAGTAGTACAGAGAAACTCTCTTGAACTGTGGATGATAGTACATTTCTTAAATTGTCTGTGTCTCCATGTTTTCAGGAAAAAGAAAGAACTGTCTGTATCTCCATATAGGAACTTTGGATACATGATATGTGCTTCCTCGTTTTAATACACCGTTCACCAAAATAATACTGTCAGAAAACTAATGATATAGTTTGGGAGAAAAACATAACTCTCTTCCTCACATGCAGTGACTAGATACATACTTTTGCCTTTTGTATTCAGTCATGCAGTGAAGCTGAAAATAACACTTCAGAAAATGTTGTATTTCGCCTTTCCTTTTTAGCTTTAATTCACAAGATCTGTTACTCCTTCCAGGGATTTGTCACACAACAACTTATCTGGTCCCATTCCAAATTTTCTTGGGAAACTTTCATCACTAATGTTTCTGTAAGTCTTATTACTTATCTTTTCATTCTTGAATCTCGGCACAACAGTTTTCTGTGCTACATATATGGATATACCATGTTTTTCCTTTATAGGGATTTGTCCAGCAATGATCTGAGCGGACCAATTCCTTACAGCCTTTTACAAAGGTCCCAAAATGGATCCCTATCACTAAGGTATGTTCAGCTATCAAAAGTTAACTAACTAAGAATATAATTTTTTTTAAGGAAAAAATTCATACCAATATGTAAATCAGTAAATGCTCATCATTTTGGGATGATGTCAGTAATATTTTAGAAAATGATGATTTAATATCATACTACTTAAAATTGTATGGTTTTGCTATTTGGGCCTTCTATTTTTCAATTTCTTTGACTGCTCATTCAGTAAGGTATATTACTTCTGGTTAACTGGAAAGATAAGTTGTGTCATCATCAGTTATCAACTGTAATAGATACTACAACAAGGACCGGTGACTCTAGCGCATAAAATAATATATGCTAATTGTTGGATTTCTCTAGAAAGGCATGGAAGAATCTTGTATATCAATTTACTTTGTCCCAGTGCATTTCATGGGTAGTTTCATTTCTTCAAGAGCATTCATTGTGAAAGCACCTTCAAAAACAGTGTCAGTATTACATTTGACTAGTTAACTATTAGGTCTGATTGATCAGTATATTTTGTAGAGAAGTAGTGGTTCCTTCCAGCATTTATAGTTAGACACCTCTCTTTATTCAGAACACCATAGAAGCACATTATAATTTAACTTTTGTGTATTGCCAGGGTCGGTGGCAATGCAAATCTTTGTGGCAATGATACTTCCTGCAGACCAGTTCGAAAGAAGATCAATGGGTCACTTCTCTCTGCAATAGTCATTGTGCCAATAGTTACTGCCATCGCACTATTTGTTATATTATTTTTGCTGCGCCAAATGCTCAAAGGAAAAGGTAATATTGGAAATAATGGTTTCTGCTTTGTGCATTACACACTTTTGTATTTCATTTTCTTTTGCCTTTTTTTATACAAAATATAAAATGCTTGCCATTACGTTGTGCATGTATTCAGCTAAGCGAAAGGCTACTGGTCATGAAGATGGATCAGCATTACTTGGGAGCCGAGAGTTCTCTTACAAAGAACTGAAGCATATTACAAATAACTTTAGCCAACAGGTAGGAAAGGGTGGGTTTGGACCTGTCTTCCTTGGTTACTTGGAGAATGGAAACCCAGTTGCAGTGAAAGTGCGTTCTGAGTCATCTTCCCAAGGGGGCAAAGAGTTTCTGGCTGAGGTAAAAACAAAATCAGTGTGAAGTTCTACATGTCGAAATTAAAAATATTCATGTGTAATCGTAACATCTATGTTCCCCCCAGATTTCTTAGTGTAGCCATCTGTATACGAATTTTGATGAATGAGTTCTTTAAGATTTTTGTGTTTGTGTGTGTAGTTTTACAAAAGAGAGAAGTTCATGTTACAACCCTGAACTTTTCCATTTGTCTATGATTCAGTCCCGAACTCTGAAACTGTCTAAGAATTAATCCTGAACTATAAAACCTTATGAGATTCAACCCTTCTCTCCCCTGAATCCAGTTTTTGCTGAGTTGGCCTAGTTTTCTCCCGTTGACCGGCCTGTCAGCATCCCAGTCACCCCTTTTTGGGTCAAATTTTGACAAAAAATTGGAAGTGTCAATAAAATTTTGAAATAATTTCTGTAAAATCAATACTAATATACTTTACCATTCTGGGGAAGTTTCAGACATTTTTGCCAAACAAACTTTAAAATACCCTCAAATTACATTTTCTGCCCCTTTTTTGGTCAAATTTTGACAAAAAAATTAAAGTGTGCAGAAATTTTTTAGACTGTTCTGTAAAATATAGACTAATATACTTATCATTCTGGGAAATTTTAAGACATTTTTGCCAAACAGATTTAAAATACCCTTAAATTACATTTTCAGCCAATGGAAGTGTCCAGAAAAAATAGTGTAAAATCAAAGAAATATAGTGATAATTCTTGGAAATTTTCAGACAATTTTGCCAACATAACTAAGAATACCCTCAAATTTCATTTTCAGCCCCTTTTGGGTAAAATTTTGACCAAAAAATGAAAATGTGCAGAAAATCTGAAACAATTCTGTAAAATCAAAACTAATATAGTGATCATTCTGGGAACACACACTTTGGCCTGCAGAAGTAGGGATACCCTCAAATTTCGTTTCTGGGATGCTGACGTGGCTGCTAACTGGCCGACCAACGGGCCAAAGCCAGGCTAACTCAGTGAAAACCGGGTTCAGGGGAGAGAAGGGTTGAATCATAGATGGTTTTGATAGTTCAGGGTTGATTCTTATATGGTTTCAGAGTTCCGGGTTGAACCTTAGACAAATGGAAGAGTTCAGAGTTCAGGGTTGAACCTTAGACAATATGGACTTGTCTCTTTACAAGACTACACTTACTAAACATCCTCATTATGTATTCTACTTAAATTATTTGAATGACAGCGCCGCATGTTATATTGCAGGCTCAGCACTTGACGAGGATTCATCACAAGAACTTAGTTTCTTTGATTGGCTACTGCAAGGACAAAAATCATTTGGCTCTTGTTTACGAGTACATGCCTGAAGGGAGCCTGCAGGATCATCTGAGAGGTTCATCTTGGCCATTCAAATGTGGATTCTTATATCGGCTAATCAAAGTTTTAGGCGCACATTACATTACATTTCATTTAAGCAAGAATTGCGTAGACCTTAAATTATCCGTGGTTATTAACTGAAGTCCATGAATTGTTCCAAAATCTTCTTTGAACTAACTATGTTTAATCTCCATTGACATGTGAAGCCACTTCTACTAGTAAACCACTCACTTGGAAGCAGCGTCTTCAGATCGCCCTTGATGCTGCACACGGTTAGGACATAGCAGCCATCTACTAGGTCCTGAGATTTCATTTGCACATGACTGTCAACAAAAAAGTAGTAATTATTTTATCACAGGTCTTGAGTATCTGCACATCGCTTGTAAGCCAGCATTGATTCACAGAGATGTGAAGAGCAGGAACATCCTCCTGACCACAGATCTTGGGGCAAAGATAGCTGATTTTGGCCTGACCAAGGCTTTCAGCGACTCCGAAACACATATAACTACTGAGCCAGCTGGTACCATTGGGTATTTAGATCCTGAGTACGTCATGCACAGCATCACTCTCTTCTCCTGTCTACTCCACTTATTCAACATTACCTGAAGTGTTGTTACTTTGTCATAATTAAGGACCCTTTCGTCTACCAATTGTTCAGGTACTTCCGCAGTTATCACATCAGCGAGAAGAGCGACCTGTACAGCTTCGGGGTCGTCCTCCTGGAGCTCATCACAGGCCATGCCCCGGTAATACCGATTAGTGACAGCATGAGCATCCACATCGGCGAGTGGGTGCATGAGAGCCTCGACCATGGAAACATCGAGAGCATTGTGGATGCAAAGATGGGAGGGGACTATGACATCAACTCTGTCTGGAAAGCTGCTGACTTGGCGCTGCATTGCAAGCAAGATGTCTCCCGGGAGCGGCCGACTATGGCGGAGGTCGTGGCCCAGCTTAAGGAGTGCTTGGAGCTCGAGAATCGTTGCAGTGAGAGGAGAGGAAACTTGTCCTCGAATGATGATAATTTGACCTGTCCCGGAGAGGGAAGTGCACTTGAGGTAGAAGAAGAAGAAACACAACAGCAACAAGGTGGAGAGATACAAGCGGCTGCTGGCCCTGCAATGAGATGATAGTTTTGATGATCTTATACATAAATGCTGGAGGTTGGAGCCATCTTCTTTACCTTTCGGATAAACCTTCATCTTGCCTTTCTTTGTGAAGTTCTCAAATTTCTGGCAATGACTAGATGGAGTCTGCCTGTTCTAGTCTAGATAAAAAAATTGTGATGAAAGAAGCTCGAGTGGATCACCGGAGAATTCACATTCGGGTTTGGACGGCGTGCAAGTGATACGTTTCTCAGTGTTTAGAGTGGACTTTTTTGTTGGCATGTTCGTCTTAGTTTGTCCATGTTTTTGATGTTTCTCTCTTGGCAATATTAAACTTTGATCTCTTTATAATAAACAATGTTTTAGTGCTGGCTATATGCATCTTAGGATCCAGAGGCTGGGGGCAAATAAAGCTTCCATCATCTAAAAAACCAATCATGTATTTGATGGTTGCTTACCCAAAGGTGACACTTCTTTCTGATATTCTTTTGACAAACATTTGTGATAATGTGATGATTGATGATGGCACGGCATAAATTCCTTGATTCTTTTTCTTTTAGCCTGGATTTCTTGATTCTTAGGATGCTGATGCAAGATGGCAACGTGTGAAAACCTTGAAACCATATTGATGGCAATGTGTCGGCATTTTCACACATGTGGCAGCCCACTCGTTAAATTGTTTTGAAACAAGAAAATCAAGGGGAAGAAATATTGAAAGGAACACATTGAAATATTCAATAAAACATTAAAAATTTAAAATATAGAATAAGAAGAAAATTCAGGTTAAATTTTCAAAATTTTAATATATTTAAATAAAAGATATGTAATATAACAAATAAAACATTAAAAATGTGGAAAATAGGGTAAACATGGAAATTTAGAATAAAATGTAATATCTAAGGGAGTTACTAATCTAAAAGTTTAAACTGGAAAAAATCATGAATTGATGAAAGAAAACCTTGTGAGGTTTTATGAAGAATACTCAACTATAGTCTGAATTTCTAAAATGTTAGAGCAACTCTAGCAGACCCCGCAAAACGCCGGCCCGCAAAACGCGTTTGCAGTTCGCGCAAAACAGCTTTTGCGGGCCGGCGCGGGCTGGCAGAGATGCAGACCCCGCAAACGGATCCGTAAAAAAGTATATTCGCGGAATATGCTTTTTTACGGGTCGGCTATGCAGGTTCTGCTCGGACACCACCGTGACGACCCGCAAACAGATAAACTGCAAATCTCGCATTTGACATAGGATTTCACAAACAAGTTCAAATTCAAACGACACAAACAGTTTTACGCGTAAATAGAAGCCAAGTTCATTACGGCTAACACAAAAGAGGGCCCTGCAAAAGGTTTGCGCTCATGTCCGGCATCATCTTGATCGATCTTCACTCCGCGCCATCGAGTCCACCTTGGAGTTCATCGGTGCCACCGAATCCACCTCCGGCGCTTGTTCCAACTCCTGCACCGAAATCATCCACGTTGCCACCATATGGAGCGGAGAAAACATCACCGGAACTGTAGCACGAACCGGCCGACGCCACCATTCTTCTCTTCAAGATTTCCCTCCTTGCCATATCATGCCATGTTTTGGTGAGGTCGTTCATGTCATTGCGGTTCATTGACATGATCTTGTTCTCTTCGGCGAGCAACATGGACATTGATTTGTTCTTGGCGGCTCGTGCTCTTCTCTCCTCGATGGCATCTTTGCGCAACCCCTCTTCCTTGAGCAACTGCCACTTTTCTTGCTTCTCCTTTGCCTTCTTCTCGGCCAACTCTTTCTTGATCTCCAACGATTTCAACAACATCGACTCGTTGGATTGCAACATGGCATCAATCTTCTCCCTCAAGTTTGATGCTTCTTGCTCTCTCTTCATCTTCTCCTTGGTCTTCTTGTCACCATCGGGCTTGTGCAAATTTCTTGGGCCATCATCATCCTCATCTTCATCCATGTTTGTAAGTGAGCCTCTCTTTGGTGGGGATTCTTTGTCGATCAACTTTCACTTGTCGCACTTTTGGAGAAACTCCCAACAATGCTCTAGTTTGAAAAATTTGCCTTCCGAAGCTTCCATGTCCTTGTATCTATGTTGAGCAATCTTTTTCTACACAATGTGAACAAAGTGATCCAATCACTTCTCATGATGCAATATGATGATGCACAATTTGAACAAAGGAAAAACAAACTCATGGTCGGACTCCACGGTGCCACTTGGAGGTGCATTGCGTACTTGCTTCAAGCAAGCTGCCCAACGGTTGCACATATGCTTGATGCTCTCCCAACGCCCTTGAAGCGACCGAAATATGCGTGGAGTCCTATTGGGATACTTTGTCATAATGCGGAAGTATTGATCTTTGATCCTTTGCCAATATCTCTTGGAAGTTTTAGATGTACCCGTGGTAGCATCAAGAGACACCGCACTCCATGCTTGAATCAAAGCTTGATCTTCCAAGATCGTGTAGTTCTTCGATCTTATACTTTTCCCAGTTTTTGCTTGCGATTGCTCAAACGCTTCCGCTTCGATCTCCTCCAATTCTTCTGCACAACCATGATCATCCACGCCGGCCTCCGTTTCATTGTACTCGAATGGTTCGAAAGGGGCTTGATCAATGTCAACCGCGTTCGTGTCCAACAAGTTCATGAACTCGGTTGTTCCATTGTTCGAACCACCGCTGTAGCGAACGATAACAAGTCACGCGCTATCGAGAATAATGGCGAAAAATGAAAGGGAATCGCCAAGACCGAAGGCGCATACCTTCCGGCCATTTCGTTGAACACCTTGCTCGCGGGGGGAGCGGCACCGTTGAACGGCATCGCCGGAGCACCTCCTTGCGGCGGGATGAAGCGAGAGGTTGAAGAAGGTGGCTTCTTTGTAGCCGGAACCTTCCTCCGCTTTACGCCCGCGACCTTGCTGGCCTTCTCCGCCGCCGGCCGGGATCGCACTGCCGCGTTGGCGCCCGGAGCGCGGGCCATCGCGGTGGGGGCGGCCGGATTCCCGCCCTGCACGACAACGTTGCCCTGCCGCTTGCGTGCAGGCGCGGCTTGGGCTTGGGCGACGGCGGCTGGACCAACTTGGCCGGCGACGAGATCCGCCCGAGCGGAAGGGGCGTGGTCGACCTCGACGGTGACGGGGGACAGCAGGGGGTCGTCCATGACGGCGACGGATGGCCGGGGAAGAGCAGCCGGAGCTTGCGGAGTGGGGGCAATGGTGGCGGAGGATGCGGGGAGCGGGAAGGGCCGCGCGGAAATGTCTCTCCCGCCAAATCTCGCGCGGGATAGGGGTTGAGCTCGGGTCGGCCTCCCAACCCGTGAAGATAGAGGTTGGGGAGAAGATTTGCCGCGCCCCGCAAAAAAATTTGCGGGCCGGGGCGGGATGCGGGGTCTGCTCGTGCAGATTTTCTGGCCTCGACCCGCAATTTGGCGGTTATTTTGCAAGGCGGGGCGTTTTACGGGGTCTGCTAGAGTTGCTCTTAGTACCTCGGGTGAACCTTTTTGGAATGTTTATGTTTTTTGCCAATTATTTTAATTTCCCCTTACTTCTCATCTGTATTATTTTTGTATGTGGTCACTGGGCTGCCGCCTGCATGAGACCATCGCTCGGTACTTGATTGTCAATAGTCAAAACCCACTCTCTTCGAATTGAATTCTTTCGATCTACGTTATTCTTCATCTCGGCGGTTGCTGTTATGGTGCGCTGGTCCTACGGGGCCTTAGCACGACGACTTCTCAACTGTCTACTACAACAAGTTGTGCCCGACTCCGACGATGGAGGGGCGATGACGGCGGCGCGCCTTCGGCTCGCTTCAGTGCTTGTAGTCGTCGCTAGGTGGTCTACGGATCTGGTTGTAATTTCTATTATTTCTGGTATTCGTTGTACTGCCATGTTTGAAAATGAATAGATCGGAAATTTTCTCGCCAAAAAGAAACCCCGCTGTCTAGAGTTGAGAATATTCTACAGTTGATAGCGTCATTTGTGGCATCTCTTTGTGGTATTAGAGTCGAGAGACCAAATTCAGAGTTTGCTAATAATAATTGAGGGTTTTCCCTAACTTTTTCTGAAGAACAGCGACATGAGAACAATTCCTTTTTCATGGTTCTTTAGTGCGTGCTTGGTTGTCTCGTCTGAACGGCATGATCCAACGGAGAGGGGGCATAGTAGGTTGCTTTACGCCACTTGAGCTAGCAACCCGGCCTGTTCAAACTCTAGTGCCCCCTTGTGTTTGTGTCTGGCTGTGTGAGAGAGAAGAAGACGATTCCAACTTCTTCATGGTGCACCGTCCATAAGTGTGTGATTCCAACTTCTTCATTTCCCCGTTGATTAAGTGCAATAAGGTGTGGGGAGGGGACAACAATTGCTTCCCTAGGGAGGGACCGGTTGATATGGAGCTCCATGCCGTTGATCACATCACATCCATCCATGGAGAGTGCGACGCCGGAGCCACATTCCGGGTTGGCAAGCAAGCCAGGCAGCTGGTTGATCCCATCAGAATCAACAACCCATGATCGATCGATGGCGCGCAGAATATGTGTCTAGCTTGAGCAGCACAGCCCGCCGTTAGGGGACATGCATCTTAATCAAGATTCCATCGTACGCACATGCCCAGCCATAATAAGGTAGGGTAGCTAGTTTCCTCAAATTCGAAGGAAAAAAAAGAGGGATAGCTAATCGATCGGCGCCTCTTGCACACACGCGTCATCTAATCGTCATGTATGACACTGACACGCACGCGTCAGAGAGTTAGTTAACGAACTCGACTGGTCAATTCAGGTCCCCCATCCGTGTACAGCGAGACGTCAAAAGATTTGGCACGTACCACATACACACATGCATACTACCTGTGCAAAGCATTCAAACTGGCTAGAGTAACGCCGAACACATGAATTGACAAAGCAAGCAACATGCAGGCAGGCAGAGACATCAGCAGGTCAAGATCGTTCTCGCAATTATTGTCGCCTAACAGCGGGGTCTCGAAGCAAAGCGTCTGATTGATTGAATTGGCTTGAATTCCATGGCAACAAAGCAGGAGCACTACTACTTAGCTCTGTTTGGAACTTTGTGTACGTACGTACTGTAGATAGCAGAAGTTTCTTGTATGAAAGCGTATGGTCGATCCGTCACACTGTCCCAAAAATAAGAGGAAAAGGAAAGTGTATGTATGCATGTATGGTCACCCAGAGACAGATGAGTGCGTGCATATTCAAACCCCAAAGTTTTGGGTTGTTGTGGGAAAAGGGAGGACACAAAGGTTGAACACACATCACCTTTCTGTGTGCTACTTAATCAGTTAGTTAGTTTACTCCACTTAGTTTACATGATTGTGTGTTGTGTGTATGATTAATTGCATCGTTCTTTCTTCTTCCAACTTGACTTTGGTTGTGATTAGGAAAGGAATTAAAGGGGGAGTTGAAAGGGTTGATCTAGCTAGCTGCCGGAAAATTGCCTAACTACCTTGATTTTCCGGACCAACTGGTCGCCATCTCTGCATCTGCTGATAGGAGCACTAATATATACTACTACAACACCATACCATACCATGCGTTTCTTACTCAACCGGTGAGCTTTGCTGGGATATTTTTTGTCAACAGTTTTAGTTGGACAAAAGGTTTTGTCAACAGCAACGAAAACTTATACAGGATACAAATCACCATGTCTGCAATCTGTGTTAGGTAGTGCAATCATATCGAATCCCATGTTTATTTATATGTACGTTAATTAAACAATGACTTGATTTCCCTTTCTGTCGCGTCAAGTAGTTTTCCTTTCAGCCGGCCTGCCATGCCAGCCGAACTTCTTTGATTGAGAGCTCGAGAAGACCAGACTAGTCTTTTTCTTGTCAGCAAAGTAGCACCACTCACAACTCTAGTTGCCAGGTGAGTATCTTCGCTTAGTGGCTTGGAAGATGTGCAGTTCCTACCAAAATGTATCCAAACATTTTTTTTTAAATAGAGGCAAAAGCTTGCCTCATCCATTAATTAAGAAGGAAACGGACAAGAGTTTGCAACACATTGTGAAAGAGAGAAAAAAAGAAAAATATTACATCATGGTCATTACTCTCCCGGCATCAAAAGACCCACATTTTTTGCCCCGGCGGTGATCCAAAGTTTAGCCTCGCTCTTTATGTTGATAAATAGGATGTTGGGTGGCTTGGACTTGTTGCGGAAAATCCTCACGTTCCTCTCATTCCATATAATCCAGCTAACAAGCATTGTGAGGGAGGCCATAGCTTTCCTATGCACCCTCATTGCGCTAGACATTCTTGTCCACCAATCCTTGATCGATCGTTCCCCCGGCCAAGTAGTAATATCCATGGTATCCAATCGTAGCCATACTTTCAGCATTTCCCAGAGCCTCAATGTGTATCGGCACTTGTAGAAGAGGTGAGCCATAGATTCTTGCTCCCTCTTGCATAGTGGGCAAAGCACGCAATTGTCCCAACCTCGCTTGGTCAAGCGAGCGGTGGTCCAAACACGATTTTGAATTGCTAGCCAAGCAAAGAACTTGATTTTTGGGGGATCCCAAACCTTCCAAATGGTTTTATTCATCTCTGTGTGTGCAATGTCCAAGAATTGCGCCCTATACGCCGAGGCTGTGGTGTATTCACCATTCGTTGTGTGCTTCCATGCGATGGAATCCACCCTATCCTCCTCGAGATGAACATTCCGAAGCAAGGTCCAAAGATGGATAAATTGACGGATATGCTCGAGTGTAAAGGAGGTCGAAATTTTGACTTTGCCAATCCATGCGCCCTCGAGTAAGGCTTCGCGCACCTTCCAATTTTTCCTCGTAGAGCACTCAAAGATGAGTGGAGCCACGTCTTTTGGTTTCCTACCAAATAACCAAGGGGAATCCCAAAAAGGCGCAATAGCCCCATTGCCAATAGTGATAGTGGTCGAAGCATAGGAGAGGTCCATGTCGTCCTCGTCACAGGGATTGCCCATTCCCACCCACATCCGATGGGAGTCGTTCCACTCATACCAAGGCCATCATAATCTTAGTGCACGGGAAAATTTCCCAAGATGAAGCACACCAAGGCCCCCGGATCCTTGGGGCGGCACACCGTCTCCCAACTGACCTTGCACTTGGCTCCGGTCGTCTTGTCCGTCCCAGACCAGAGTGAAAGATCGTGGATGTCGCCTAGAGGGGGGGGGGGGTGAATAGGCGTTTTAAAATAATTACGATTTAGGCTTGAACAAATGCGGAATAAACCTAGCGGTTAATTTGTCAAGCACAAAACCTAAAACAACTAAGCTCACCTATGTGCACCAACAATGTATGCTAAGCAAGATAAGCAACTATGTGATAGCAAGATATATGACAAGAAACAATATGGCTATCACAAAGTAAAGTGCATAAGTAAAGAGCTCGGCTAAGAGATAACCGAGGCACGCGGAGACGATGATGTATCCCGAAGTTCACACCCTTGCGGATGCTAATCTTCGTTTGGAGCGGTGTGGAGGCACAATGCTCCCCAAGAAGCCACTAGGGCCACCGTAATCTCCTCACGCCCTCGCACAATGCAAGATGCCGTGATTCCACTAAGGGACCCTTGAGTGCGGTCACCGAACCCGTACAAATGGCAACCCTTGGGGGCGGTCACCGAACCCGTACACTTTGGCAACCCTTGGGGGCGGTCACCGGTACCCGTCAAATTGCTCGGGGCGATCTCCACAACCTAATTGGAGACCCCGACGCTTGCCCGAAGTTTTACACCACAATGATTGAGCTCCGAACAACACCAACCGTCTAGGGCGCCAAGGCACCCAAGAGGAACAAGCTTTAGGGTGCCCAAACACCCAAGAGTAATAAGCTTCTCAAACTTCACTTCCACGTATCACCGTGGAGAACTCAAACCGATGCACCAAATGCAATGGCAAGGGCACACGGAGTGCCCAAGTCCTTCTCTCTCAAATCCCACCGGAGCAACTAATGCTAGGGAGGAAAATGAGAGGAAGAACAAGAAGGAGAACACCAAGAACTCCAAGATCTAGATCCAAGGGATTCCCCTCACATAGAGGAGAAAGTGATTGGTGGAAATGTGGATCTAGATCTCCTCTCTCTTTTCCCTCAAAAACTAGCAAGAATCCATGGAGGGAATGAGAGTTAGCAAGCTCAAAGAAGGTCAACAAAGGGGGCAAAAACGAGCTCAAGAGATAGATAACCATTGGGGAAGAAGACCCCCTTAAATAGGTCCCCACGAATCTGCCCGTTATGTACAGAATAACATAGGAGCGGTACAACCTCTATGAGCACCGGTACAACCGGTAACAGGCAATAAGCGGTACAACCGGCCCACAACCGCCCAACAACCGCACCACAATAGAGACCAGTCCGGTGGTAGAGCAGTACATGACCGGTACAACCTCCGGACCAATTCTGGAGCGGTACAACCGCTCCAAACACCGGTTGTACCGGTCAAGTGGTACAACCTTTCCATGGGGCGGTACAACCTCTCTGTGTAAAACAGGCAATATCAAAGCAACCACAACTTTCGCATACGAGCTCCGAATTCAATGAAACCAAGTTTGTTGGAAAGCTAATGACAAGGGCTAACACAATCTAGAGAGAAATATCAATAAGAAGCAAATGAGAAAAGGACCATAATAAAATGGTGAGAACCCTTCCTCGGAAAGACCGGTAAAACCTCCAACACCGAAAACATCATAGAAGATGCATGCGAACTCCGTTTTCGATGAACTCAAGCTTGTCATCAAGATGACCATAAGCTCTAAGACTCACAAATGGAACCAAACAAGAACCAAGAAAGATGATGCAAGGATGCAATGGTTTGAGCTCTCGACTAATGATACGATCAAGCTACTCCCTAGAGAGCCCCCCTTGATAGTACGACAATCGATCCTACAACCCGGTCTCCCAACTACCACTATGAGACCGGTAAAATAGAAAACCTATCAAGGGCAAACCTTTGCCTTGCACATAGTCCACTTGAGCTAGATGATGACGATCTTGACTTCCTCAAGTTGGACCACCTTTCTTGATTGTGTTGGCTCGATGAAGACTAGTTGATTGCTCCCCCATACTCCACTATGGGTGAGCCACTCTTTGGCACATCTTCACAATTCCATTGACACCATAATGGACGGCAAGCTTCAAGCTTGATTGCTCCCCCATACTCCATTATGGGTGAGCCACTCTTCGAGTTGCTCCACTTGAACTTGCACACTGCAAACTTGATAACGATCACCACTTGATGTCATCCTCCATGGGTTGTATGAGATCTTCCTCTTGACGCAAGACCATGGAAACATACCTAACCCCACAAAGAACTCTCACGTAGACCATGGGTTAGTACACAAAGCGTAATGGACAATGCTTACCATACCATGGGATCACTTGATCCCTCTCGGTACTTCTTCTACGCTTTGTGAGTTGATCAACTTGATTCACTCTTGACTTAGTCTTGATCAACATTGAATCTTTCCAACTCTCTTCATTTGGATGATGTCTTGAAGGTAAACATGAATGATCACACAATCTTCTTCTTTAAGACATGCTTGCAATAAGCTCAACTCACACATGACCAATCTTTGGATAATTCCTTGAAAAACATTGTGTCCATCTCATAAACTCCTTGAAACCAACACATGGACTTCAAGACAATCCTATGGACAAATGCTTCAAATATAATTCAAGGCAACCGTTAGTCCATAGAGACTGTCATCAATTACCAAAACCACACATGGGGGCACCGCATGTCCTTTCACAGAGGAAAGCTCTCTCGATCTTGTTGATGCTAGCAAGCGTGCCGGGCGGGGTGGTGAGGGAAGTGGCATGAAAGATCACCTGCGAGGAGAGCACTGATTTGACAAGAACGCACCGACCCTTTGTGGTGATATTCCCACCTTCCCAAGAGACAAGGTTTCCTGCGACCTTGTCCTCAAGGTATTGGCAGTCGACCTTCTTGAGCTGCCACACGGAGAGAGGAAGGCCCAAATACTTCACTGGGAAAGAGGCTCGGGAGGCCGGAAGCTCATGGAGGATCTTGTCCAAGTTCAAGCTCCCACATCTTATGGGGACGATAGAGCTTTTCTGGAAGTTTGTGCATAATCCCGTGGCCCGACCAAAGCAATCCAGGATGGTTGCAAGGTTCGAAACATCCCCCTTCAAAGGCTTAACAAAAACCGCCGCGTCGTCCGCATAGAGGGAGGTCCGGAAGCTAGTGCCACGCCCTCTGATCTTGTGAAGAATCCCGCAGCGAGTGTGAAGGAAATATGCCCTAGAGGCAATAATAAAGTTATTATTTATTTCCTTATATCATGATAAATGTTTATTATTCATGCTAGAATTGTATTAACCGGAAACATAATACATGTGTGAATACATAGACAAACAAAGTGTCACTAGTATGCCTTTACTTGACTAGCTCGTTAATCAAAGATGGTTATGTTTCCTAACCATGAACAATGAGTTGTTATTTGATTAACGGGATCACATCATTAAGTGAATGATCTGATTGACATGACCCATTCCATTAGCTTAGCACCCGATCGTTTAGTATGTTGCTATTGCTTTCTTCATGACTTATACATGTTCCTATAACTATGAGATTATGCAACTCCCGTTTACCGGAGGAACACTTTGGGTGCTACCAAACGTCACAACGTAACTGGGTGATTATAAAGGTGTCTCCAAAGGTACATGTTGGGTTGGCGTATTTCGAGATTAGGTTTTGTCACTCCGATTGTCGGAGAGGTATCTCTGGGCCCTCTCGGTAATGCACATCACTTAAGCCTTGCAAGCATTGCAACTAATGAGTTAGTTGCGGAATGATGTATTACAGAACGAGTAAAGAGACTTGCCAGTAACGAGATTGAACTAGGTATTTGGAATACCGACGATCGAGTCTCGGGCAAGTAACATACCGATGACAAAGGGAACAACGTATGTTGTTATGCGGTCTGACCGATAAAGATCTTCGTAGAATATGTAGGAGCCAATATGGGCATCCAGGTCCCGCTGTTGGTTATTGACCGGAGACATGTCTCGGTCATGTCTACATTGTTCTCGAACCCGTAGGGTTCGCACGCTTAAGGTTACGATGACAGTTATATTATGAGTTTATGCATTTTGATGTACCGAAGGTTGTTCGGAGTCCCGGATGTGATCACGGACATGAGGAGGAGTCTCGAAATGGTCGAGACATAAAGATTGATATATTGGAAGCCTATGTTTGGATATCGGAAGTGTTCCGGGTGAAATCAGGATTTTACCGGAGTACCGGGAGGTTACCGGAACCCCCCGGGGAGCTAGATGGGCCTTTATGGGCCTTGGTGGAAAAGAGAAGAGGCAGCCCATAGTGGGCCGCGCGCCCCTCCCCTCCCTTGGTCCGAATTGGACAAGGAGAGGGGGCCGGCCCCTCTCTCTCTTTTCCCCCTTCCGCGAGTCCTATTCCAACTAGGATTGGGGGGGGGGGGGATCCTACTCCCAGAGGGAGTAGGACTCTCCTGGCGCGCCCTATGTGGCCGGCCAGCCTCCCCCCTTTGGTCCTTTATATACTGAGGCAGAGGCACCCTAGAGACACAAAAGTTGATCCACGTGATCTATTCCTTAGCCGTGTGCGGCGCCCCAGCCACCATAGTCCTCGATAATATTGTAGCGGTGCTTAGGCGAAGCCCTGCAGCAGTAGTACATCAAGATCGTCACCACGCCGTCGTGCTGACGGAACTCTTCCCCGACACTTTGCTGGATCGGAGTCCGGGGATCGTCATCGAGCTGAACGTGTGCTAGAACTCGGAGGTGCCGTAGTTTCAATGCTTGATCGGTCGGATCGTGGAGACGTACGACTACATCAACCAAACGCTTTCGTTGTCGATCTACTAGGTATGTAGATCATACTCCCCCCCTCGTTGCTATGCATCACCATGATCTTGCGTGTGCGTAGGAATTTTTTTGAAATTACTACGTTACCCAACAGTGGTATCAGAGCCTAGGTTTTATATGTTGATGTTATATGCACGAGTAGAACACAAGTGAGTTGTGGGCGATATAAGTCATACTGCTTACCAGCATGTGATACTTTGGTTCGGCGGTATTGTTGGATGAAGCGGCCCAGACCGACATTATGCGTACGCTTACGCGAGACCGATTCTCCCGACGTGCTTTGCACAGAGGTGGCTTGTGGGTGACAGTTTCTCCAACTTTAGTTGAACTGAGTGCGGCTACGCCCGGTCCTTGCAAAGGTTAAAACAGCACCAACTTGACAAACTATCGTTATGGTTTTGATGCGTAGGTAAGATTGGTTCTTGCTTAAGCCCGTAGCAGCCACGTAAAACTTGCAACAACAAAGTAGAGGACGTCTAACTTGTTTTTGCAGGGCATGTTGTGATGTGATATGGTCAAGACATGATGCTGATTTTATTGTATGAGATGATCATGTTTTGTAACCGAGTTATCGGCAACTGGCAGGAGCCATATGGTTGTCGCTTTATTGTATGCAATGCAATCGCGATGTAATGCTTTACTTTATCACTAAACGGTAGCGATAGTCGTGGAAGCACAAGCTTGGCGAGACGACAACGACGCTACGATGGAGATCAAGGTGTCACGCCGGTGACGATGGTGGTCACGACAATGCTTCGGAGATGGAGATCACAAGCACAAGATGATGATGGTCATATCATATCACTTATATTGATTGCATGTGATGTTTATCTTTTATGCATCTTATCTTGCTTTGATTGACGGTAGCATTATAAGATGATCTCTCACTAATTATCAAGAAGTGTTCTCCCTGAGTATGCACCGTTGTGAAAGTTCTTCGTGCTGAGACACCACGTGATGATCGGGTGTGATAGGTTCTACGTTCAAATACAACGGGTGCAAAACAGTTGCACACGCGGAATACTCAGGTTATACTTGACGAGCCAAGCATATACAGATATGGCCTCGGAACACGGAGACCGAAAGGTCGAGCGTGAATCATATAGTAGATATGATCAACATATTGATGTTCACCAATGAAACTACTCCATCTCACATGATGATCGGACATGGTTTAGTTGATTTGGATCACGTAATCACTTAGAGGATTAGAGGGATGTCTATCTAAGTGGGAGTTCTTTAAGTAAATTAACTGAACTTAAATTTATCATGAAACTTAGTACCTGATAAGTATCTTGCTCGTTTATGCTTGTTTGTAGATAGATGGCTCGTGCTGTTGTTTCGATGAATTTTAATGCGTTCCTTGAGAAAGCAAAGTTGAAAGATGATGGTAGCAATTACACGGACTGGGTCCGTAACTTGAGGATTATCCTCATTGCTGCACAAAAAAATTACGTCCTGGAAGCACCGCAGGAGCAACGCCAGATGTTATGAACGTCTGGCAGAGCAAAGCTGATGACTACTCGATAGTTCAGTGTGCCATGCTTTACGGCTTAGAATCGGGACTTCAACGACGTTTTGAACGTCATGGAGCATATGAGATGTTCCAGGAGTTGAAGTTAATATTTCAAGCAAATGCCCGGATTGAGAGATATGAAGTCTCCAATAAGTTCTATAGCTGCAAGATGGAGCAGAACAGTTCTGTTAGTGAGCATATACTCAAAATGTCTGAGTATAATAATCACTTGATTCAATTGGGACTTTATCTTCCAGATGATTGCGTCATTGACAGAATTCTCCAATCACTGCCACCAAGCTACAAGAGCTTCGTGATGAACTATAATATGCAAGGGATGAATAAGACTATTCCCGAGCTCTTTGCGATGCTGAAAGCTGCGGAGGTAGAAATCAAGAAGGAGCATCAAGTGTTGATGGTCAACAAGACCACTAGTTTCAAGAAAAAGGGCAAAGGAAAGAAGAAGGGGAACTTCAAAAAGAACGGCAAGCAAGTTGCTACTCAAGAGAAGAAACCCAAACCTGGACCTAAGCCTGAAACTGAGTGCTTCTATTGCAAGCAGACTGGTCACTGGAAGCGGAACTGCCCCAAGTATTTGGCGGATAAGAAGGATGGCAAGGTGAACAAAGGTATATGTGATATACATGTTATTGATGTGTACCTTACTAATGCTCGCAGTAGCACCTGGGTATTTGATACTGGTTCTGTTGCTAATATTTGCAACTCGAAACAGGGACTACGGATTAAGCGAAGATTGGTTAAGGACGAGGTGACGATGCGCGTGGGAAACGGTTCCAAAGTCGATGTGATCGCAGTCGGCACGCTACCTCTACATCTACCTTCGGGATTAATATTAGACCTAAATAATTGTTATTTGGTGCCAGCGTTAAGCATGAACATTATATCTGGATCTTGTTTGATGCGAGACGGTTATTCATTTAAATCAGAGAATAATGGTTGTTCTATTTATATGAGTAATATCTTTTATGGTCATGCACCCTTGAAGAGTGGTCTATTCTTGTTGAATCTCGATAGTAGTAACACACATATTCATAATGTTGAAACCAAAAGATGCAGAGTTGATAATGATAGTGCAACTTATTTGTGGCACTGCCGTTTAGGTCATATCGGTGTAAAGCGCATGAAGAAACTCCATACTGATGGACTTTTGGAACCACTTGATTATGAATCACTTGGTACTTGCGAACCGTGCCTCATGGGCAAGATGACTAAAACGCCGTTCTCCGGTACTATGGAGAGAGCAACAGATTTGTTGGAAATCATACATACAGATGTATGTGGTCCGATGAATATTGAGGCTCGTGGCGGATATCGTTATTTTCTCACCTTCACAGATGATTTAAGCAGATATGGGTATATCTACTTAATGAAACATAAGTCTGAAACGTTTGAAAAGTTCAAGGAATTTCAGAGTGAAGTTGAAAATCATCGTAACAAGAAAATAAAGTTTCTATGATCTGATCGTGGAGGAGAATATTTGAGTTACGAGTTTGGTGTACATTTGAAAAATTGTGGAATAGTTTCGCAACTCATGCCACCCGGAACACCACAGTGTAATGGTGTGTCCGAATGTTGTAATCGTACTTTACTGGATATGGTGCGATCTATGATGTCTCTTACTGATTTACCGCTATCGTTTTGGGGATACGCTCTAGAGACGGCCGCATTCACGTTAAATAGGGCACCATCAAAATCCGTTGAGACGACGCCTTATGAACTGTGGTTTGGCAAGAAACCAAAGTTGTCGTTTCTGAAAGTTTGGGGCTGCGATGCTTATGTGAAAAAGCTTCAACCTGATAAGCTCGAACCCAAATCGGAGAAATGTGTCTTCATAGGATATCCAAAGGAAACTATTGGATACACCTTCTATCACAGATCCGAAGGCAAGACTTTTGTTGCTAAATTCGGAAACTTTCTGGAGAAGGAGTTTCTCTCGAAAGAAGTGAGTGGGAGGAAAGTAGAACTTGACGAGGTAACTGTACCTGCTCCCTTATTGGAAAGTAGTGCATCACAGAAAACTGTTTCAGTGACACCTACACCAGTTAGTGAGGAAGCTAATGATGATGATCATGAAACTTTAGAACAAGATACTACTGAACCTCGTAGATCAACCAGAGTGAGATCCACGCCAGAGTGGTACGGTAATCCTGTTCTGGAAGTCATGCTACTAGATCATGATGAACCTACGAACTATGAAGAAGCGATGGTGAGCCCAGATTCCGCAAAGTGGCTTGAAGCCATGAAATCTGAGATGGGATCCATGTATGAGAACAAAGTATGGACTTTGGTTGACTTGCCCGATGATCGGCAAGCAATTGAGAATAAATGGATCTTCAAGAAGAAGACTGACGCTGACGGTAATATTACTGTCTACAAAGCTCGACTTGTCGCAAAAGGTTTTCGGCAAGTTCAAGGGATTGACTACGATGAGACCTTCTCACCCGTAGCGATGCTTAAGTCTGTCCGAATCATGTTAGCAATTGCCGCATTTTATGATTATGAAATTTGGCAGATGGATGTCAAAACTGCATTCCTGAATGGATTTCTGGAAGAAGAGTTGTATATGATGCAACCAGAAGGTTTTGTCGATCCAAAGGGAGCTAACAAAGTGTGCAAGCTCCAGCGATCCATTTATGGACTGGTGCAAGCCTCTCGGAGTTGGAATAAACGCTTTGATAGTGTGATCAAAGCATTTGGTTTTATACAGACTTTTGGAGAAGCCTGTATTTACAAGAAAGTGAGTGGGAGCTCTGTAGCATTTCTGATATTATATGTGGATGACATATTACTAATTGGAAATGATATAGAATTTCTGGATAGCATAAAGGGATACTTGAATAAGAGTTTTTCAATGAAAGACCTCGGTGAAGCTGCTTACATATTAGGCATTAAGATCTATAGAGATAGATCAAGACGCTTAATTGGACTTTCACAAAGCACATACCTTGACAAAGTTTTGAAGAAGTTCAAAATGGATCAAGCAAAGAAAGGGTTCTTGCCTGTGTTACAAGGTGTGAAGTTGAGCAAGACTCAATGCCCGACCACTGCAAAAGATAGAGAGAAAATGAAAGATGTTCCCTATGCTTCATCCATAGGCTCTATCATGTATGCAATGCTGTGTACCAGACCTGATGTGTGCCTTGCTATAAGTCTAGCGGGGAGGTACCAAAGTGATCCAGGAGTGGATCACTGGACAGCGGTCAAGAACATCCTAAAATACCTGAAAAGGACTAAGGATATGTTTCTCATATATGGAGGTGACAAAGTGCTCATCATAAAAGGTTACATTGATGGAATCTTTGACACTGATCCGGACGATTCTAAATCGCAAACCGGATACGTGTTTACATTAAACGGTGGAGCTGCCAGTTGGTGCAGTTCTAAACAAAGCGTTGTAGCGGGATCTACATGTGAAGCGGAGTACATAGCTACTTCGAAAGCAGCAAATGAAGGAGTCTGGATGAAGGAGTTCATATCCGATCTAGGTGTCATACCTAGTGCATCGGGTCCAATGAAAATCTTTTGTGACAATACTGGTGCAATTGCCTTGGCAAAGGAATCCAGATTTCACAAGAGAACCAAGCACATCAACAGACGCTTCAATTCCATCCGGGATCTAGTCCAGGTGGGAGACATAGAGATTTGCAAGATACATACGGATCTGAATGTTGCAGACCCGTTGACTAAGCCTCTTCCATGAGCAAAACATGATCAGCACCAAGGCTCCATGGGTGTTAGAATCATTATTGTGTAATCTAGATTATTGACTCTAGTGCAAGTGGGAGACTGAAGGAAATATGCCCTAGAGGCAATAATAAAGTTATTATTTATTTCCTTATATCATGATAAATGTTTATTATTCATGCTAGAATTGTATTAACCGGAAACATAATACATGTGTGAATACATAGACAAATAAAGTGTCACTAGTATGCCTCTACTTGACTAGCTCGTTAATCAAAGATGGTTATGTTTCCTAACCATGAACAATGAGTTGTTATTTGATTAACGGGATCACATCATTAAGTGAATGATCTGATTGACATGACCCATTCCATTAGCTTAGCACCCGATCGTTTAGTATGTTGCCATTGCTTTCTTCATGACTTATACATGTTCCTATAACTATGAGATTATGCAACTCCCGTTTACCGGAGGAACACTTTGGGTGCTACCAAATGTCACAACGTAACTGGGTGATTATAAAGGAGTACTACAGGTGTCTCCAAAGGTACATGTTGGGTTGGCGTATTTCGAGATTAGGTTTTGTCACTCCGATTGTCGGAGAGGTATCTCTGGGCCCTCTCGGTAATGCACATCACTTAAGCCTTGCAAGCATTGCAACTAATGAGTTAGTTGCGGAATGATGTATTACAGAACGAGTAAAGAGACTTGCCAGTAACGAGATTGAACTAGGTATTTGGAATACCGACGATCGAGTCTCGGGCAAGTAACATACCGATGACAAAGGCAACAACGTATGTTGTTATGCGGTCTGACCGATAAAGATCTTCGTAGAATATGTAGGAGCCAATATGGGCATCCAGGTCCCGCTGTTGGTTATTGACCGGAGACATGTCTCGGTCATGTCTACATTGTTCTTGAACCCGTAGGGTCCGCACGCTTAAGGTTACAATGACAGTTATATTATGAGTTTATGCATTTTGATGTACCTAATGTTGTTCGGAGTCCCGGATGTGATCACGGACATGACGAGGAGTTTCGAAATGGTCGAGACATAAAGATTGATATATTGGAAGCCTATGTTTGGATATCGGAAGTGTTCCGGGTGAAATCGGGATTTTACCGGAGTACTGGGAGGTTACCGGAACCCCCCGGGGAGCTAGATGGGCCTTTATGGGCCTTGGTGGAAAAGAGAAGAGGCAGCCCATAGTGGGCCGCGCGCCCCTCCCCTCCCTTGGTCCGAATTGGACAAGGAGAGGGGGCCGGCCCCTCTCTCTCTTTTCCCCCCTCCGCGAGTCCTATTCCAACTAGGATTGGGGGGGGGAATCCTACTCCTAGAGGGAGTAGGACTCTCCTGGCGCGCCCTATGTGGCCGGCCAGCCTCCCCCCTTTGGTCCTTTATATACTGAGGCAGAGGCACCCTAGAGACACACAAGTTTGATCCACGTGATCTATTCCTTAGCCGTGTGCGGCGCCCCAGCCACCATAGTCCTCGATAATATTGTAGCGGTGCTTAGGCGCCCTGCAGCAGTAGTACATCAAGATCGTCACCACGCCGTCGTGCTGACGGAACTCTTCCCCGACACTTTGCTGGATCGGAGTCCAGGGATCGTCATCGAGCTGAACGTGTGCTAGAACTCGGAGGTGCCGTAGTTTCGATGCTTGATCGGTCGGATCGTGGAGACGTACGACTACATCAACCAAACGCTTCCGTTTTCGATCAACTAGGTATGTAGATCATACTCCCCCCCTCGTTGCTATGCATCACCATGATCTTGCGTGTGCGTAGGAAATTTTTTGAAATTACTACGTTACCCAACAGAGTGGCCACATTAAGAACTTGTTGGCGAGGATCAATGGCAATGACAAAGAGGAGAGGAGATAGCGGATCTCCTTGTCGAAAGCCCTTCCCGTGTTTGATGGCATTGCCGGGTATCCCATTTAGAAGGATTCTCGAGGAAGATGTCTTAAGAAGAGCGGTGATCCACTCCCTGAACTTGTTTGGGAAGCCTCTCCTTTGAAGGAGGTCGAGGATGTATTCCCACCGCACGGAGTCGAACACTTTGCGGATATCAAGCTTGAAGAGGAGGGAAGGAGTCTTGCTCTTGTGAAGTCGTCGCGCGAGATTTCACACATACATGAAGTTATCGTGGATACTTCGTCTCTTAATGAACGCGCTTTGGGCATGTGAGACAGGGTTGTTCATGAGGGGGGCGAGTCGTAGGGCAAGCACTTTGGCAATAATCTTGGCAATGGTGTGGATGAGGCTAATGGGCCTATAGTCGGTGATTCCTTCCGCCCCTTCTTTTTTGGGCAGCAAGATGACATTTGCGGAGTTTAACCAATGAATGTTTCCCACATGAAGATTTCCAAATAGATCGATGACACACATGACATCAATTTTGATGAGATGCCAACATTTTTTGAAGAATGCCCCTGTAAAACCATCCGGGTCGGGGGCTTTATCACTAGGCATTTGTTTGATGGCATTCCACACCTCTTCTGTGGTGAAAGGGTCATCAAGGCCATGAAGATCTATTTCCTCAAATTCGAGGTTCTACCAGTTGAAGTCCTTGGTTCGAGGCCCCCTCTTCCAATGGCCTTAGTGAAGTGGTCATGAATGATTTTTCTCTTTTTGCTCGTGGTTCGTAACCCAACCGTTGTTGTGTTTGAGGCGATGGATATGGTTTTTCCTCCTTCTCGCATTCACCCTAAGGTGAAAGTATTTGGTATTAGCATCTCCCGCCTTGAGATTGCTTGAGCGGGCACATTGCTTCTTTCTTGTGCGCTCAAGGACCGCCAAGCTAATGACCCTTCTTTTTAATCTTGCTCTTAGGTCCATCTCCTCGGCAGATAAAGTTCGTGACTCTTGAGCAACATCGAGCCTAAGGATAACCAACAGCGCAGCATGCAGGTGCAACTTGGTCTTGGAAAACAAACTTCTACTCCACTCTGTCAATCTCATGCCAACTCTCTTAAGTTTGTGAAAAATGATTTGCTAGGGCTCAATATGGCCAGTGTGCGCGGCCCAAGCATTCTCGACAACCTCAAAGAAACCCGGGATGGAACACCAAAAGTTCTCAAATTTGAAGCTCCGAGGCCTACGAGGCCCTCGATCGTCGGCGAGGAGTAAAGGGTAGTGGCCAGAGAGCGAGGAGGAGAGCACATGTAGCACATGGGTGTCAAACTGAATGTCCCAGTCGGCATTCCAAACAGATTATGAAGGAGACGCTCAGCAGCTAGCAATTTTCTTAGATCAGAAGATACTTTATTTTGCCATCTCTTTTAGATCAGAAGATTATTCTTTGTTTTAGAACAATTCAGATCAAGAAAGATGATGGAGAAGCCAGGGTTACAACGATCCTTTTTTTTTTTGAGAATCGGATTACAACAATCAGGGCCAACAGCAGTCATGCATGCCTTGCCAAGCCACGTTGCTGGGCCATTTAAAAACCCTGGAGCTGCCACTTTTTGTTTGGCCTGGGAGCCCGAAACCACACGGTCGCACAAGGAGGCCGGTTGCTGAAATCTCAGCCCAAAATCATGGTTGTTACCCAAACAAAATAAATAAATCATGCTGGGTTTAGTGGGGGCTCCTGTTCTGCGCCTTTAAGTGCCCGAACAGGCTGCTGGCGTCCACGCACCGCACCTCATGGGCCGGGCCACCATGCGCAACAACAACAACAACAACAACAACAAAGCCTTTAGTCCCAAACAAGTTGGGGTAGGCTAGAGGTGAAACCCATAAGATCTCGCAACCAACTCATGGCTCTGGCACATGGATAGCAAGCTTCCACGCACCCCTGTCCATAGCTAGCTCTTTGTCGATACTCCAATCCTTCAGGTCTCTCTTAACGGACTCCTCCCATGTCAAAATCGGTCGACCCCGCCCTCTCTTGACATTCTCCGCACGCTTTAGCCGTCCGCTATGCACTGGAGCTTCTGGAGGCCTGCGCTGAATATGCCCAAACCATCTCAAACGATGTTGGACAAGCTTCTCCTCAATTGGTGCTACCCCAACTCTATCTCGTATATCATCATTCCGGACTCGATCCTTCCTCGTGTGGCCACACATCCATCTCAACATACGCATCTCCGCCACACCTAACTGTTGAACATGTCGCCTTTTAGTCGGCCAACACTCCGCGCCATACAACATTGCGGGGCGAACCGCCGTCCTGTAGAACTTGCCTTTTAGCTTTTGTGGCACTCTCTTGTCACAGAGAATGCCAGAAGCTTGGCGCCACTTCATCCATCCGGCTTTGATTCGATGGTTCACATCTTCATCAATACCTCCATCCTCCTGCAACATTGACCCCAAATACTGAAAGGTGTCCTTCCGAGGTACCACCTGGCCATCAAGGCTAACCTCCTCCTCCTCACAGCTAGTAGTACTGAAACCGCACATCATGTACTCGGTTTTAGTTCTACTAAGCCTAAACCCTTTCGATTCCAAGGTTTGTCTCCATAACTCTAACTTCCTATTTACCCCCGTCCGACTATCGTCAACTAGCACCACATCATCCGCAAAGAGCATACACCATGGGATATCTCCTTGTATACCCCTTGTGACCTCATCCATCACCAATGCAAAAAGATAAGGGCTCAAAACTGACCCCTGATGCAGTCCTATCTTAATCGGGAAGTCATCGGTGTCGACATCACTTGTTCGAACACTTGTCACAACATTATTGTACATGTCCTTGATGAAGGTAATGTACTTTGCTGGGACTTTGTGTTTCTCCAAGGCCCACCACATGACATTCCGCGGTATCTTATCATAGGCCTTCTTCAAGTCAATGAACACCATATGCAAGTCCTTCTTATGCTCCCTATATCTCTCCATAAGTTGTCGTACCAAGAAAATGGCTTCCATGGTCGACCTCTCAGGCATGAAACCAAACTGATTTTTGGTCACGCTTGTCATTCTTCTTAAGCGGTGCTCAATGGCTCTCTCCCATAGCTTCATTGTATGGCTCATCAGCTTAATTCCACGGTAATTAGTACAACTCTGAACATTCCCCTTGTTCTTGAAGATTGATACTAATATACTCCGTCTCCATTCTTCTGGCATCTTGTTTGCCCGAAAAATGAGGTTGAAAAGCTTGGTTAGCCATACTATCGCTATGTCCCCGAGACCTTTCCACACCTCAATGGGGATACAATCAGGGCCCATCGCCTTGCCTCCTTTCATCCTTTTTAAAGCCTCCTTCATCTCAGACTCCTGGATGCGCCGCACAAAACGCATGCTGGTCTCATCAAAGGAGTCATTCAGTTCAATGGTAGAACTCTCATTCTCCCCATTGAACAGCTTGTCGAAGTACTCCCGCCATCTATGCTTAATCTCTTCGTCCTTCACCAAGAGTTGGCCTGCTCCGTCCTTGATGCATTTGACTTGGCCAATATCCCTCGTCTTCCTCTCTCGGATCTTAGCCATCTTATAGATGTCCCTTTCACCTTCCTTCGTGCCTAACCGTTGGTAGAGGTTCTCCGGGCCACCATGAGCAGTAGAAGGAAAAATGTCTCGCGAAAAAAACACGCAAAAAATGCGGGTACAGGCACTCGGCCATGCCCCTTGCCGCTACTATACAAGAACTGTTTTTTTAAGGCATACAAGAACTGTTTTGCTAACCGCAACAGCCGGTAAGCGCTGGTTACTACAAGGAACGCGAAATGTTTAAGAACAAACGTATCCGCTCTATTTATTAGATTTGCGAATTATTTAAAAACAATTTTAAAAAGTTGATTTTTTAATGAAACAGAGTTCATCAAATTTTGAAAAAAGTTTACAAATTTTCAAAAACAGTTAATTGATGTTTAATAAAAGTTCGGTGAATTAAAAAAAGTTCATCGATTTTCAAAAAAGTTCATTGAATTTGAAAGAAAAGTTCATCGATTGGAAAAAAGTTCATTGATTGACATTTTTTAAGCACTGGGAAATTTTGCCAATATTTCGCACAGAAAAACTTCAGATCTTTTTTGATATTTTTCAAGATTTTACTGCTCATGCAGGTTCATTTTAGCTCGAGCTGAGAATAGCTGCGTCCGCTGTTGCGTATATATACAGTTCATAGCAGACACTTCTTAGACCATGGTAGTGATCTGTATGATTCTTTTGTTCTTAAGGATATATCAGTCATCATCTTGAGCTTACATATACTAGCGCGCTTGGATGAATCGCTTGAACCAGGCGGCCAGTTTATCCACACACTGTGGACATTTATATGGCCTCATGGTCAGTTTATCCAACCTTAGAGCAACTCCAACGGACCGACCCAAACGGACGGCGCTTTTGTCCGGCTTTTGTCCGTTTGGGTCGGCCGCCCGTCCGGCGTCCGCCCTCTTTTATATTTGGGTCGGCAGTACACCCAACACGTTGACCCATTTCATGACCGCACGCGCTGGTTTTGGCGCTCCAACACGTGGGAAAGGTTCGCACGCTGGTTTTGGCATGGCCAGCGCTCGTTATTAAGAAGGCGCTCCCTCCACACTTTGTTCACCACCCATTCGTCTCGCCCCTTCTCACTAGCCACGCCGCCTCTGCATCACCATGTCGATGCGCCGCCTGGGCGGTTTGGATTTTCGCGGAGTCCACGAGCGCCGCTCCGGCGCCTTCTCCTCCGAGATCTGGTTTGGCGAGAAACCCTCGGCACCTTCGACACCGCAGAGGAGGTGGCCCGCGCGTACGACGCGGCGGCGTGGCGCCTCCTGTGGCCTCGTCGGGAGATGAATTTTCCCGACGTGTCGACGAGCCAGCGGGCGCAGGATCTCGCGCCTCTCCCGCGGCTTTTCACCGACGAGGATCGTCGTGACCACAGGAGGCGGCAGCGTCGCCTTGCCATCGCCGAGATGGACGTGGAAGCCATGGCGGTGTGGTGCGAACGCTTCCCGCAGGACATCGTCGATGAGCGTCAATTCTACAAGGAAAAGAGGACGGAGCGAGCTATCAGGAGGACAAGCATGCGCGGAAGGAGGCTGCTCAATTGAACATGAAGCTAGGAGAAGCGTCGTCCTGGGACTCCAAGGACAAGCGGTATGCTGACGCCTACATTCAGACGTCCGAGGAGGACGTTACCGAGTCGGAGTCGAAAAACGACGAGTAGTTTCTATGCTAGAACTATCTATGTATCCCTTTTCTATTAGAAAAAATAGCCGGCGGCGTCGGCGACGAAGCAGGCGGGCGAGGGTGTGTTGTTGGATGGGGAGAGGCCAATGTGCCACCGACCAACGGAACCGGAGAGGAGAGAGGGCGAGCACGCGCGCGCGCGCGTCCGTCTTCTGTCCGCGACGACGCAAATCCGACTCAAAATTGGGCTAGGAATGGGTCGGCAGGCGAACGAAAGTGGACGCGCGTCCGTTTGGGTTGGCGCATTGGGCCGACTTTTTTGTCCGCGCCGACCCAAACGAACGGCGGCAGACGAAACCCATTGAAGTTGCTCCTAGTGAAGTATTTTTACTCCACTAAGATTTGGCCGGACCTAGCCGATCCCCTATACATAACGAAGGAAAAATCAAATTTGCATATTAGTCCAACCTACTTTCCCTTTAAACAACCAAAATTGGCCACATTGTCTTGACAACCGAATTTAAACAATCGGAACTTAAGGGGCGGCATTTAAATTAAACTTAAACTTAAAACTAGAACTGAACATAAACTAAAACTAATCTAATCTTCATCCTCATCCTTTCCATAGTAGAGATCGAGCCAATCTTGCCTCCACGTGCCACCGCCCATTTGGGTCCGAGCGGTGCCGTCGTCGCCAGAGTCTGGGAAGATGCACCGTCACTCCTCAGCGTTGAACTCCTTCTCCGCGTTGTTGTCGTCGCCGCCGCCTTGCTCCTCGCCGTTGGAGGTAATGATGACCTTGTTGTCGACCGCCAGCTCCACAAAGATGGCGCCCTCTGCCTCCACGAGCTCGGGCTTGTCGACGGCCTCCACCGCGAGGCGCTCCCTCGCCTCCCGGTCCTCCCGAGCCGTCGCCGCATCCACCACCCCCGGCGTCACCGGGACGAGGTGGACGGGCGCCGTCCCAAACAGAAAATTGAGCTTCGTCATCGCGCCATGGAACCGGACCTGCCACCGGTCATATTCCAGGGCGGCGAGCTCCGCTGTGTGGAATGACCCGATCCACTTCTTCGTGTTGATCTCCCGGTCGGTGATCTCCACCACCCAAGTCCTCCACGCGTGCTGGCAGACGTCGAGGTATTTCCTCTGCGGCTATCGCGGCTGTTCGGCGGAGCGAGGTCGGGGAAGTCTGAGATGTGGGCGGGGCCACGACGACGGCGGGGTGGCGACTCGAGGATGCGGCGCGGCAGCGCGGATTCGAGCTGTGGATCGGTAGCGAGGAGTGTCGGCCATGCAGTCCAACCATTGGGAGGAGGGGTGGTCGGGGAACGGTGGGGGCATGCGCTGGCGATGGGATGGGAGGATGAGAGGCAGAGAAGGTGGCTAGAGAGGTGTGGAATTTTACTCGGCTACCGAGTGGTGAAGGATAAATAGGAAGCTGGGGCGTGGCTGAGGATAATTTTCTTCCGCTAACGCCGATTGGGGATCGGCTAGGTGCCGGTTAAAGGAGTAAACTAACTGGTTATTGGGCATAAGTTAGAGTTGCCCTAAGCAAGCATTGCAATGCCCCCTTTGCTGAAAACCTAGTCCGGGCAGTGCCGTCATCGCTGGAGTCTGGGAAGATGCGCCGCCACTTCTCGGTGTCGAATTCCTTCTCCGCGCTGTTGTCGTCGCCGCCTCCTTGCTCCTCGCCGTCGAAGGTAACGATGACCTCGTCGTCGACCGCTAGCTCCACAAAGATGGCCCCCTCTGCCTCCACGAGCTCGGGGTGCTGACGGCAGAGGTCCGCCATGTATTCCTCGTCGGCGGCCTCCACCGCGAGGCGCTCCCTCGCCTCCCGGTCCTCCCGAGCCATCGCCGCATCCACCACCCTCGGCACCACCAGGATGAGGTGGACGAGCACCGTCCCAAACAGAAAATTGAGCCTTGCCACCGCACCATGGAACCGGACCTGCCACCAGTCATATTCCAGGGCGGCGAGCTCTGCTGTGTGGAATGACCCGATCCACTTCTTCGTGTGGATCTCCCAGTCGGTGATCTCCACCACCCAAGTCCTCCACGCGCGCTGGCAGACGCCGAGGTATTTCCTCTGCGGCTGTCCCGGCAAGCGAGGTCGAGGAAGTCCGAGATGCGGGCGGGGGGCATGATGGCGGCGGGACGGTGACTCGAGGATGCGGCGCGGATTCGAGCTGTGGATCGGGAGCGAGGAGCGTCGGCCATGCGGTCCGGCCATTGGGAGGAGGGGCGGTCGGGGAACGGTGGGGGCGTGTGCTGGTGATGGGATGGGAGGATGAGAGGCAGAGAAGGTGGCTAGAGAGGCGTGGAATTTTACTCGGCTGCCGAGTGGTGAAGGATAAAGAGGGAGGTGGGGCGTGGCTGTGTATAATTTTCCTCCGCTAACGCCGATTGGGGGATCAGCTAGGTGTGCCGGTTAAAGGAGTAAACTAATCGGTTATTGGGGATAAGTTAGAGTTGCCCTAAGAGAGCATTGCAATGTCCCCTTCGCTGAAAACCTGAAAGCACTTTTTTTTCTTGACATCTCATTCGGATGAGCGAGGGTAGCAGGCAAACTAGATGTTGGGTGGATGGGTCATTGGTGTTTTGTGCAGCCCACACCACAAATATGTGAATTTACTTCGGTTTTAGAATGCATGCGTCTTGCATGTACGCGCGCAGATGCTACGCTGGTCCGGTGTCCAGCTATATATATGCAATCGTTCCACACGGTGATCTAGCACTTGCTCGTAGTTCACCACACACACAGATTAAGGACCGCTTATAGCTAGCTTACATAGTGATGGAAGATCCACCTTCTCTTTTGTTTAGTTATTTTTTGAGGTTTTGGAGAAAAACAAATCTAGGCTTACATTGTTATATAGGGTGTTCCCATGATCACATCCATGCCCGCTGCAGCGGGCATTTGGGTCACTTAGCATCATGAAAAGCTTGAGTTTTAGTTGTGCCAAATCTTAGACAGCATAATTACAGTACAACCGGAGTGAATTTCTTTACCGCGGCATCAACTCCTTCATGGCCAGGATCCTCGTCTATGTGGCCCTCGCGGCCTCGACGGCCTCCTCGCTGAGCAATTTATGAACCAAGAGGCCAGGGAAATTGGAAGCTGCCTGTTGGTACCAACTTGTCCATGATAATCGCGGCCGGTCACAGAAAATTTGATGTTCATGTGATGTGATACAGCAGAGCAAACAGCTAGATATTGGGCCATGTGAGGGAGTGGAGCAAACTTTATGCTTTAGTGAATCATGTCTCCGCCGAGTATTGTTTTAATTTTCACAAGACATTATTTTTTACGAAAATGCAGTGATCACTGCTTTTCATTGCGATTAGAGAGTGGAAATAGTACAGAACAGAGCAGTGAAAAGAGCAAACGGAAACCCCAAGCTGAAGATACAAAACAGGGCCTCTTAGTCAGGTTCCTTGGTTCTGTCTATCAAGGCCAGAACATGCTTTCGGCCAGCGTCAAGACATAGTGTATCAAAGCAGCGGCAACATAAACTTTACATTATTACTTTCATTCAGGCAATATGGTATTCTCTCATTACTGAAAACGTCACTGTCACTTGGTTACACCATTATTGCATATAGAACTATTATACAGCCAAACAACATCTCTTCATTAATTAATCAAATGCACAATATACAGAAAACAGCTTTTCGGGATGCTTAGCGCCTGAGCAATCCTTCACAGCCTACAGTACATGGCAGTGAACGCCTGAACGGTATGATTCTGTTGTTTGCAAGAAGATATGAGGATTTTCCTAAGCTTGCATATAGGACAACCATCCTACCAGCCAGCCAGTTTATCCAGATTTACTTGGCCTCATGGTTTGTTTGACAAAATTCTTGCACCAAGTCCTGAGAGCATGGCATCGAGTTAACAGTTTTCAGCTTGACGGGCCCAAAGCACACTTCCGAAATGATATTACTGAAATTTTCATGTACATGGATTAAAATTCAGAGACTCAAGTTTGAACGATGATAAGGGAGTGAATCTGTAGAACTCTAATTTTATTTGATAAAGGAACCGGCTTTATGCCTTTTTTTTTCTAAAAAAGAAGTTCTCGAACACCTCTTACACGGAAGGTTGATCTCCCTCGTTTTTGGCCGGTTTCACAAATCAGCGAGTCAAATCTCTACTTCTGTAGTGTAATGAAGGAGCTCTCCTCTTTCAGGTTCGAAAATGAGTAAATTGCATAAAACCATCACTTTAAAGGCTTGGTTTGCAGAAAACACTATGTTATATTTTTTTAACAGAAAACACCACCTACCGTAATTTTTTTACAAAAATCACTGATCGACGGGTTGGAGCGTTTTAAGTATGTTTATGACAGATGGGTCCAGATTTTGCCGACGTGGCCTAACGGCTGTGCCAAAACGGCGTTAGACCGGACATGGGTCACACCTGTCAGCTAGATCTTCTTCTCCAATTCTCCTCTGTTTCTCTCACCGAAAAGTCAACCGATCTAGATCCCTTTCCCATGGTGGAACTCAGGCGTGCCGCCACCCACGACGATCCCGACCGCCGTCACAAAGCCAGACTGTGTCGTCACAGCCGGCGGCGTCGAGGAGCCCGGCGGCCCCTCCAGCTTCTCTCCCTTCCCTCTATTCCTATCGGCAGCCCGGATTGATCCTGTGTCGCAGTCGCGCAACCCACAACGCAACGAACGAGCGCCGTGGACGCCGTTGCTTCGCCGGCGAGCCCAGACTGCCCTCTGACTGCTCTCCCCTCCCTCTAATCGCCCTGCTTGCCCGGATCGGCCCTGAGTCGCAGCCGCCCGAAACGAGCGCCAAGGACATCGCCGCCTCGCCGGCGCGGCTACGCCGCCCGCAACGACCAACTCTGCCCGAAGAAGAGCTCGTCGCTGTCCATGCCGCCCTCGACGTGGGACGCCGTCACCTCGCCGGCGTGGCCACACCACCCGTGACGACCATCTCTGCCCGCGAAGAAGAGCTCGGCTGTGGCGGCCACGCCGCCCGCGACAACCAACTCTGCCCGCCGAGAAAAGCTCTTTGTTGAGGTCGCGCCGCCGGCGCGGGCACGCCACCCGCGTCGTTGGGGCCGCATCGCCAGCGCGGCCACGCCGCTCGCGAAGAAGAGCTCGTCCACGGAGCTGATTGCTTTTTTTATTTTGATGTAAGGGCCTCCTTGTAAAATCCCCCATCTAACGTTGTTTCGACAGAGCCGTTGTTATGCCACGTCGGCAAAATCTGGACCCACCTGTCATAAACATACTTAAAACGCTTCAATCCGTCGATTAGTGATTTTTGCAAAAAATATTACCGTAGAGTTGGTGTTTTCTGCCAAAAAGATGTAGCGTAGTGTTTTCTGTAAATCTAGCCTTGAAAGTGATGGTTGAACATAGTAAATGACTTCACGTGGAATCAGTAAAATGCTTGTCTTTTAAAACAAACTTTTTGAAGAATTATTACATGTAGTAAAGTTGATTTCTTACATAAAAGAAGATAACACTAATATTCTCCTTTACCAGGAAAACGTAACTGCCAGGTGCCAACGAGACTCCTGGGTTGACCCCTCCCCTCGCCTCCCGGGTTGCTCTCGCGAGCGACTTCGGAGGCCCCCGCTGCCACTCTCTAGCCGCTTTCCCTCGCTCACCCCTCCCCTCGCCGTCGGAGGAGGAGGCCGCCGTGCAAAGCCCCACGGCGGACGGCGGTGGCGAGGCTGTGCGCAGCTTCCTGTTGTGCAGCTTCCTGTTGTGCAGTTTCCAAAGTTCACACCACGCATGTGCCTCCCTGCTCACTTTCCTGCGGTTGCCTGCCGTCTCTATGCATCATCAGGCTCCTGCTCAGGCCCCTTGGTTGCTGGCCCTTGTGGATGGGTTGGCGACCAGACAAATTCGGCCTACGAGGGCGTCCGCTCACGGCCAGATCTGGTTGCAGCCTATACGGCGGGGTGCTTCTCTCCACATGGATGCGTGTGGCCTCAGATGGTGGTGCTAGTTGATAAAGATCCAGTTGGCCAAACGGTGTTGCCTGCATGCAAACTATGCTGCAGTAACCTCCTATGGCTCCACGACAGCGGTGGTCACCGCAAGATCTTTGGAGAGGGTTCATTTCTTCAGATCCGGTGATTGACTTCAGCGGTGAGATACAAACTCTGGTCGAAGGCTTGACGCAAAGGGATGGTGGTGCAGCGGCGTCGGACGAACATCGCATGTAGCTGCTGGGATCGAGGAAAAATGGTGACAACAATGCACAAGTGACTTCGATGATGGTGCTATGTGCACTCGGTCTTGATCTCCGGGGTGAAAGTCTATGTTTGGTTATCTGGCAATGGCGACATTTTTTTATGTCGTTACCTTCTTGAAGGCATTGCTTGGATATGCTTCAACTGATTTTTCAGGGTGAAAATCTATATTTTGGCTTTGATGTTTGGATCCGGTGACGGTGACTGCGTCAACGTCGCTTCCTTCTTGAAGACGTTGCTGTTGAAGGACCTCGTCGTTCGTTATGATTGATGCGGTCACAGGATGATTGATGCGGATATAGTTATTGCTATAGTTTGTCGATCACGCATCTGATCACGTTGAAGTTTTTTCCTCACCTACATATAGCTTTGTTACGTCCTTTTGATATTTCATTTTAAGTCAATAAACTTCACCCTTTATCGAAACTAGAAAAACGTTAGTATTTCTTTCTCTTAAAAATGTATCATTCAGATGAGAGAATCACACGCAAACTAGATGCTCGGATCATTGATGAGTCTCGCACGCAAACTAGATTGCGTACAGATCACACCGCAGATATATGAATTTGCTTCGGTTTTACTAATAGAATGCATGCATCTTGCATGTACGTTGTACGCACAGATGCTATCCTAGTCCAGAGTCTAGCTATAAATACGAAGACGTCCCCCACGATGAGCTACCACTTCCTCGTAGTTCAGCACAAACACACACTTACAGGGTGATGGAGGATCCAACTTCACTTCTATTTAGTTATTTGTGTGAGATTTTGGAGAAAACCAAATCTAGCTTACTCTGGCGTTATTTGGATCCATGGATTAGAGTTAGTTTGGATTAGTTTGGACTCAATTAACCTAAAAATATCCAAACAGAAGGGTTAGTTTGGGTTAGATGCAACTAACCCACCCAAGAGGTGCTTATTTGGGTTAGTTTTTCTCGGAACCAATAAAAAAAACACTTTTTTGTCTCGCTCTTCTCGCAGCAGATCCCTCCCCATTTTCTCGAAACTTCTCGTCCTCTCCCTCACTCCCTCTCCCTCACTCCCTCTCGCACCGCCCGTGAAGGCGCCTCGCCGTATCTGCGCTCCATCTAACCCTGCTATCCAAACCCCTCTTTGGTTAGAGTTAGTTCACGGTTAGTTCAGGATTAGAATCTAACTCTAACCTCTAACTCACCTTTGACTGAGTTAGAGTATCCAAACAGAGCCGCTATTATATAGGTTGCTCATCAATGCACCTATAGCGGGCATTTGCGGTAGCGATACCGTCATCAAAAGGGTTAATGTTGAGTTATGCCAAAAATCACAGGCAACTAAATTTTAGTACAATCCGAATGACTTTGCCAACTGCAGCCGGCACTCTGTCTTGGCAAACCTAATAGCAGGATTGTTAATGGGGATGTGCTACACGTCAGCCGTCAAAGATCCGCCGCCTCACGAGCTATCTGATTCGATGACGCGAGCTGCCGTGTTGTTTTTCTTCTTTATTTTTTCTGCAACAACAAAACTCTTGTTGCAAAATCTGCTCTTCTTTAATTTCATGCAACATGGCCTTTGTTGTAAACCTCCACTTCTCTAATTTTCGGCAACAAGACTCATGTTGCAAAAAAAATCGTCTTCTATAATTTTTCGCAACATGACTCACGTTGTAAAACTTTTTCTCATGTAATTTCCTGATTACAAAAACTGTAGCAACATCTTCAGCCGCGTCTAATTTTTTGCAACAAGAGCCATGTTGCAAAAATTGCAAACAACATCTCCGACCGCGTTGAAAGGTGATGTTGTAGCAGCACCACCGTTGTTGTTGTCGCCGTTTGCAACTCAGCCGTTGTTTCAGAAACTCGCCTAAGCAGCAACACCGCTTGTCCCTGGCCGTACATGTCGTCTCTTCTCTTCCTTCACCGCATCGCCATTGCAACAGGGCACTACTTGCAAGACGGGAGATGTCGGTGGTCGTCTGCAGCACCCCGAAGATGGACCTTGTAGCGGTCGGTGCCACCCTGCAGCACCCGGTGGTTCAGCCTGCATCTTAAAGAGATCCACTGCGCAGTGGAAGTAGTAGGTCGTCCCACTTGAGGCAGGGTGGTGGTGGTACTTGCAGTGCAGTGGTGGGTGGTGGCGGCTTGCAGCAGCCGGTTTCTACAGTCGTGGTGGCTTGTACTAATGTCCCGTGAAATCAAGCCAGGAGAAAAAGGGGATGAGGATGAGATGCTCGATCTGGAGAAAATGGGGAGCCTAAGGTGATTCTAGATAAGGGCCCACGAGACGTGTGGCAGCCAGCAAAGGCAGGGGACGCTAATGTGCCATCCACCGGCTGAAGGAAGCTTTTCCCATTCCCAGCATGGGCGACGCTACACGTCGGCCAGTGGATAATAAGAAAATATCCGCTGCCTCGCTAACCATTCGATCGACACATTAATGGCCGTCAGATATACCTGCGTAAGTAGCCACTTCTTTGCAATAAGATTGGTGTTGTAGAAGACCATCTGCGACAGCAAGCTTCTTGCAATCACTCGAGCCTATATGTTTTTATTTCTCGCAACAAAGGTCTTGTTGCAGGAATTCTTGCAACAAAGGTCTCGTTGCGGGAATTTTCGCAACAATGGTCTTGTTGCAGAAATTTAGGCAATGTATTTTATTTTTTATTTTTTGCAACAGAGGTCTTGTTGCAGATTTTTTTTGCAACAAAGGTCTTGTTGCGGAAAATGTAAAGATCGATAGAATTCTTTTGCAACATGGTCGTGTTCCAGAATTTTTTTGCAACTAGGATCATGTTGCAGTTTTTTTTTGTTTTTTTGCAAATAAAGACCTCGACATAATGGAGAAGGTTTCGGCAGCAGGAGGAGCTTGAGGTGGTGGCGCCATGGCCGGCTACGGCCGAACTGGCCGTTGGCGTCAGATGGCAGCTGCCTGTGTTTCAGACGTCTCGTCAGTCGCGGTTGTGGTGTGCGTGGTGGTGCAGCTCGCAACTTCAATGCTCCAGGCACGTCACTCACCGCCGTTATCATGGCCGGTTGCTGGACTTGGGAAGTCATTCGTGCTTTGTAGAAGACGACTGATGCAAGCGGTTGCAAATTAATAAAGGGAAGAAATGAGTGGAGGGAAGAGCTTGTAGAAGAGATAAGGTTAGGAAGAGAGATGGACCATGAGGACACGTGTTGTTCAGCAAAGGTGGAGGACGCGTTGGAGTTTTCCGCCGGCTGGAGGGGAGCTTTTCCCTACATATATGCGGAGTAATATATTTTTTTTCTGCAGCACAAGCATAGAAGGCAACATGCCTCAGGTTCCAGCTGGCCGTGTCCGTGTGGCACACACCACTGCCTCCACACCGGTATTGTTCATCATATTCGTGAGGCAGTAGGCTGGTCATAGTGGGAAGTAACTTAGACTAGTGTCATGCATATGACACTAATCTAAGTTACTATCTTCATAATGCAAAGTAACATAATAGTAGTATCATAGATGGCTTCATTTATTAACTTGTAGACTCTTCTTGTCTCGGGAAGCGCTATGTTACATTAACATATTATGTTACTACTTTTCATTAACTACTTGCTACATAAGCAAAATTTTCTTGAAATGTGTTATGTTACTATCTAAGTTACTCTTATTATAAGTAGCCGTAGAACACAGTGTGGCTTCCTGCATCGTCGACTTCTCGTTGCCGTCGATGTGGACCTTAGGTGCCTGGTCTCGAGACTGGAGGGCACGAAGTCGAGGAAACTACAGCTTGTTTTTCTTAGCGACAGTGTATACAATAATTTAGTTACAGGTAAACCACAAAAGATTGAAAATGCTTACCTTGCTTTTGCCTTGCTGAAATCTCAAGAAATACAGTTCACTACTGAAACCCGATCGGATACTACAACACTACAACACGAACAATTTATGTAAACTCAAACATTTAAATGAGGAATATTCCAAATTAAACCTGGAATCATGAACTCGCTGGTCGACTAGTCAAGGTTACGTCGGACAACAGGAATTACGTACAAGTGTAGTGTTGCTGATTGTGTACATCCTAATTATGCAGGAGCTAGTGGTGAACTTGTTTGCTTTGTATCAATTTGATATGAAGTTATGAGTCAATAAAGGCATATTTTATTTTAAAATCGGAATTGAACAATAATAAGTGACGTCGTGAGGAACTCTTTGTTTCTGCGGCCTGTTGTTCCTATGATCTCCAGTCCTACTAATTGGGCACCTCCTCTTCATTTTTTTTTTTTTTGCGGGAAACATCCTCTTCAGTTTCAGGAAAATGAACGTGGGTATTAGCTATGTTCTAACTCGGGCAGTATAGGAATTGTTGTGTGTGATGACTGATGACATGGGTGAGGTCCTTCGTCTTGGGATTTTATCTTAGTCTGATTCAGCAGTAAGGAGGCAGTCAGGCAGAGCTCCACGCTTGCTGGGCTTTATGTTGGCATTCCGTTTCAAAAACTTACTATTTTAGGAACAGACTGTTTGCATGTGTATGATTTTCTCTTAATTAGATCATACTCCCTCAGTTCCGATTTACTCGTCATGGTTTTAGTTTAAATTTGAACTAACACCACGACGAGTAAATTAGAACGGAGGGAGTATGTTGGATGTATCTACGTTGGTTGGCCTGAAGAAGCTGGGAGCCTATTCAAGTGATGAGTCAACTGCCCCAGGCCAAGTTGGTGAAGGTTAAGAGAGGGGCGAATAGGGTTGCACTTGGACATGATATTGCCAAGTTATATTTCTGTATCAAATCTGATGACTTGTTAGTTGGTGGTGTTCCATCCTGCGTGATTCCATACAAACAAGAAGATAGCATTTCAATGTCTCCCTTCATTTTGGAAAAACTTGAAATTACTCCTTTTCTTGACATACTATTTGGATGAGTGAGAGCAACACGCAAACTAGATGCTCGGTGGACGGGTCATTCGTGTTGTGTGCGGCCCACACTGACAATATATAAATGTGCTTAGATTTTCAGAATGCACGTATCTTCCATGTACACGCGTGGATGCTATCCTATTCCGGACTCGGGAGTCCAGTTATAAATGTTCAAACGTCCCACACGGTGAATTACCACTGCTAATAGTTCAGCACACACAAGACTGCTTATGGCTTAGCTTATAGCCTACAGGTGATGGAAGATTCATCTTCACTTTTATTTAGCTATATATGAGATTTTGGAGAAAAACAAATCTAGGCCAATGGTGTTACATACGTTGCGAGCTGCACCAGGCGTTCGCAGCGGTAACAGCCATGGCAGGCTTATATATTAGTTGTGTGCTTACATCGCAGGCTACTGAATTTTAGTACAACTGGACTGAATTTGTCAGCTAAGCCCTCGACACTGCTTTCATGGATACTTTCGTCGAGGATTTCATGAACGTAAAAGTTCTGGGCAAACGAAAGCTACCCGGTTGGGATCAACATTTCTGTATTGGTCGGAGCGGCCAGAGGAAATTTTAGCTGCTGGTGCATTCGAATGGAGTATATACTAACCAACACTAGACTACAAACATCCATATTGATGCTGTTCTAGGTTTTTTTATCTGTATTAGTGTCTAATTGTCATGCAAATCACAGACAAGCCTCTCTTTTCCCAAATTCTTTTTTATGAACTTCCAAATAAGCGGATGGCAAAAGTTATGTATGAAGGAACATATTTCATTCCGAAAATGTTGTGGTAATGACAAGAAACAATAGCGCTTAGTTACAACAAGGTTGCGAACATTGAACGACAATGTTGTCATGCTGGATTCAAAACAGACAAGAAGGTGATAATTACCGGTAAATAAACATTGAAGGGCAAGACTGTCATGCTGGATTCAAAACTAACAAGAAGGTACCACTGAGAAAAAAGGAACCACATATTTTCATCAACTCATGAGATAAACCTTGTTGGTGATAGCCTCCCGCCCGGTGATGCAAAAAGAGTGGAGCCACTAGGCAAAGATGCATATATCCTTGACAAGTTCAATATCCGGAGAAAATGTAGTTTGCATGCTTCATGGCTGCAAAGCATGATAATATGTTGGTTAGACAAAACGTGATGTATTGAAACTCTGTAAACGTAGACGCACGTATCTCTTTCTCCTTTCCCGATTCTTTCTCTGTAATCGATTGATCCTTCTTGTACGCCAAGACATAGGCTATCTGCCTAATATAAATAAACACCACGCGGCCTTCTAAGGAAGGTAGGAACGCTTCCATCTATATTTTTACATGGTATACAGAGCAGGCCTCTTCCAATCTATCTAGCCTTCGATCGAAACATCTCGCCATGTCTTCCGCTACTCCGGTCGTTCTCAACCTCGGTTCATAGCCAACGGAGAAGCTCGCAAGAGGGAATTTTCTCCTCTGGAAGGCCCAGGTTATGCCGGCCCTGCGAGGAGCGCAGGTCACCGGCCTCCTGGACGGCACCGACGCAGCGCCCCCGAAGACGGTGGAGAAGCAGCAGTCGGACAAGACCACGGTCATCATACCGAACCCAGTCTACGGACCATGGCTGACAAGAGATCAGCTAGTTCTCAGTTATTTACTGAATTCTCTCTCAAAAGAGATACTCTCGCAGGTCATTGGAAAAGAAAACACCTTTGATCTGTGGACTGCTCTCACAACCTTATTTGCCTCGCAGTCGCAATCACGGATTACGAATCTGAGAATCGCCATTGCCAACACAAAAAAGGCACCATGCCGAGCACCTTGTTCATGGCCAAGATGAAGAGTCTAGGAGATGAGTTGGCTGCTGCTGGTCGACCTGTTTCCGAGCCAGAGATGGTTGATTATATCCTTGCAGGCCTTGATCGAGATTACGATCCAGTAGTTGCAGCGGTCGGCGCCATCAAAAACACTATCTCTGTTGATGATCTCTTTGCACAGATTGCAGCCTTTGCTCAGAGGATGGAGATGCTAGGAGATGGACCTACAGGCGGCTACAACACATCCGCCAACGCAGCCTACAGAGGGCGTGGCCAGACTCGGGGCAAGGGCCCTCGCGGCCGAGGATCCAGGGGGCGAGGGCGTGGAGATCGCCCCTCTCCTTCTCCTGACCGAGGTGGTGGTGGTGGCTACCACCAACGACCAAGGCAACAACAACAACAGCAGCAACAAGATCATGACTATCCCGAGTGCCAGATTTGCTACAAGCATCATGCCGGCGGTGCTAGGGTGTGCTGGCATCGTTATGATGAGGACAACCATGAAGAAAAGAGGGTGAACATCGTCACAAATTCCTATGGTATTGACACTAATTGGTATGCAGATTCTGGTGCCACCGAACACATTACGGGGGAGCTCGACAAACTGACAATGCGGGAGAAGTACCAAGGAGGTGATCAAGTGCACACCGCAAGCGGTTCTGGTATGAAAATTACTAATATTGGAAATTCAATTGTTAAAACCCCCGTAAAAGACTTGCATTTAAATAATGTTTTACATAGTCCTCAAGCATCAAAAAAATCTTGGCTCTGTTCATCGCTTTGCCCTTGATAATAATGTTCTTATCATATTCTATCCTTATTCTTTTATGATCAAGGATTTGGCAACCAGGAGAGTCATCCTTAGAGGAAGGTGTGAGGGAGGTCTCTATCCACTTATATCATCGTCTTCATGGTCAAACAAACAAGTATGGAGTGTCACCAAGCTATCTTCGGCAAAGTGGCATAGTCGTTTGGGTCATCCCTCTTCAGCTATCGTTCAACATGTCCTTAGTAAAAATAAACTTCCTTATGAGTCTAGTGTTGAGTCGGTTTGTGATTCGTGTCAACAAGCTAAGAGTCATCAGTTACCATACCCTGTTTCAACTAGTGTATCCACTGCTTCATTGCAACTTATATTCTCAGATGTATGGGGGCCAGCCCCTACTTCAGTTGGTAGGTTCTCATATTACGTAAGATTTATTGATGACTATAGTAAATTTATATGGATTTATTTGCTAAAGAAACGATCCGATGTATTCCAAGTCTTTAGCAATTTCCAAAATCTTGTTGAACGCCAACTGAATTCCAAAATTCTTTCCATGCAAACCGACTAGGGTGGTGAGTATGAGAAACTCAATTCCTTCTTTCAAAAGATTGGAATCTCACATCATGTTTCTTGCCCACATGCTCATTAACAAAATGGCTCAGCTGAACGAAAGCATCGTCATATTGTTGAAGTAAGACTAGCATTGCTAGCTAATGCATCTATGCCGTTAAAATTCTGGGATGAAGCTTTTTTAACTGCTACATATCTCATCAATATTCGTCCTAGTAAAGTCATCAAATTTGAGAACCCCATCACACGACTCTTTGGTGTCAAACCCGATTACACATCTCTTTGTATTTTTGGTTGTGCGTGTTGGCCAAATCTTAGACCATACAATACACGCAAACTTGCGTTTCGTTCAAAAAAATGTGTCTTCTTAGGCTATAGCCCTATGCACAAAGGGGTCAAATGCCTTGATGTTTCCACTGGCAAGGTCTACATATCTCGGGATGTGGTCTTTGATGAATCTGTTTTCCCATTCGAGTCACTTCACCCTAATGCCGGTGCGCTTCTCCGCAAAGAAATTCTTCTTCTTCCACCTAGTCTTCAAGATTTTGATCACGGGGGTGACAACAATTGCAATGACCAATGTGATAATATTTCTGCTAGTTCTACTCTTGGTCTTATACCTGTGCAGGTGTCTGAAGAAAACGGCAGAGAAAATGATTAAAATCATGAAAATCCAGCACAAAATGATGCATTATTTCATGCAATAGAAGAAGAAGCCGGCGCAGAATACGAGGATGATATGGCAGCGCCCTGTACTCCTGCACATCTGCGCCCCTCGGATCATGTGCGTGGATCAGCTTGGGATCCCGCAACTGCCAGCAGCCAGGAGGATTCTCTTGGGGATCGCGTGACCCAGTCGGCGGCTGCCACGTCATCATGTGGTGGAGCCGCATCGCGCTCACCCCGCGCGCGTTTGACAGCGATTGGAGGCGCGGGTTTGTCCTGCATGCAGGGGACAGCGACAGGATGGGTCGGATCCCCTACGCCAGTAAATTCTGCGACCTACAGTGAGTCTAGCGCAGGGCCAGCCACATCCGCATCTACAGGATCTTCTGCGGCAGATTCAGATGGATCTTCTGCGAACAACCCAATTATACAATCTCCTATGCAACAGCAGCTAGTTCCTGTTCAATCAAGACCGGTCACCACTTCACGAGTTATGACTCGACTACAAAAGGGTATAAGAAATCTGAAAGTAAGAAGAGATGGTACTGTACCATATGGGATGTTGTGTATTTCAGGAGAGCCAACAAGGCTGGACGATGCACTTGGGGATCCTCGGTGGAAACATGCAATGGATGAAGAGTATGCTGCATTGATGAAGAACAAAAGTTGGCACCTTATACCTTATCAGAAAGGTAGAAATATCATTGATTGCAAGTGGGTATATAGAGTTAAAAAGAAGGCAGATGGCTCCATTGACAGGTACAAGGCACGTCTAGTTGCAAAGGGTTTTAAGCAACGTTATGGTATAGACTACGAGGATACCTTTAGTCCAGTGGTAAAGGCTGCGACTATAAGACCTGTGCTAGCTATTGATGTATCCAAGGGATGGAGTCTGAGACAGCTAGATATACAGAACGCGTTTTTACATGGTGTTCTGGAAGAGGAGGTCTGTATGAGGCAACCACCAGGATATGAGGACAAGCAAACACCTCATTATGTGTGTAAGCTTGACAAGGCTCTTTATGGTCTGAAACAAACACCCAGAGCATGGTACTCCAGGTTAAGTTCACAGTTGAAGCACCTTGGTTTCATTGCATCCAAAGCTGACACATCTCTCTTTATTTATAACAAGGCGAATACCATTATTTTTGTGCTCATATATGTTGATGATATCATAGTTGCAAGTTCTTCACATAGTGCCACCAATGCTCTTCTGCATGATTTGAGTTCAGAATTTGCCTTGAAGGATCTTGGTGATTTACACTTCTTTCTGGGCATTGAGGTTAAGAATATTCAAGATGGCATAGTGTTAAAACAAGAAAAAATATGTCACTGAACTTCTAGCACGCATGGGAATGAAGGATTGCAAGCCTTCACCCACACCGTTGTCCTCTTCAGAGCAGCTCTCGGCACATGAAGGGGTGCCACTGAAGGAGGAAGAAAGCACTAGATATAGAAGTGTTGTTGGAGCACTACAGTACCTGACCTTGACACGGCCAGATATTTCCTTTGCTGTTAACAAAGTTTGTCAATATCTACATGCTCCTACTTCTATTCATTGGACAGCTGTCAAAAGAATTGTAAGATATGTGAAGCACACTGCAGGTTTGGGACTTCAGTTCAGACGTTCAAACTCCACACTTGTTAGTGCTTTTTCTGATGCTGATTGGGCAGGCTGTGCTGATGACAGAAAGTCAACTGGAGGTTTTGCCGTCTTCTTTGGTTCTAATCTTATTTCTTGGAGTGCGAGAAAACAAGCAACGGTGTCAAGGTCAAGTACAGAAGCTGAATATAAATCACTTGCTAATGCCACAGCTGAAATCATTTGGGTGGAGTCCTTGCTAGAAGAGTTGGGAATAAAGCAACAACGCACTTCATGTCTATGGTGTGACAATCTAGGTGCTACCTATTTGTCTGCTAACCTGTTTTTCATGCTAGAACCAAACATATTGAAATAGACTTTCACTTTGTACGAGAAAGGGTTGCAGAGAAGAAGTTGGAGATACGCTTCATTCCCTCCAAAGATCAAGTTGCAGATGGTTTCACCAAAGCTTTGCCGGTCAAGTTATTTGAAGGATTCAAGATAATCTAAACTTAGGATAGTTTAGATTAAGGGAGGGTGTTAGACAAAACGTGATGTATTGAAACTCTGTAAACGTAGACGCACGTATCTCTTTCTCCTTTCCCGATTCTTTCTCTGTAATCAATTGATCCTTCTTGTACGCTAAGACATAGGCTATCTGCCTAATATAAATAAACACCACGCGGCCTTCTAAGGAAGGTAGGAACGCTTCCATCTATATTTTTACAGCCGACTGTTGCTGGAAAAATTAGAATAAAGTGAACAGTGCAGATTTTTATGTCTTTTTTGGTAGAACTAGTAAACGTGCACGTGCAACGCACGTATCATAATATAACTCTTATACAAATATTTATTTTGAATATAGTTTCTCTTTTAGCAAGTTACTTTTACCGAAGCATTTAAATGCGCCATATACCAAACAATATGATCACACATGTAACATACAATTTGTGGGATCTGTGTTGTTTGCATCATTTTTCAAGTCTCAATTTCTTAAATTATCATAATTCAAGTCCACTAAAATGACAACTAGCTTTGTTCTACAATCTGTCGTATGAGCCAATAAAGTAGTAACCAGAGTTAGTTTTGAAAATAGTGGTACAACATAGGACAAGTATAATGATACGCGACGAAAAATACCTGTGTAGGAGTGTCAGAAAAAATATCTCATGTGAAGTACTTCATAAAATTTAACATCCATAGACCACAAGATAACTTGTATGATTACAGAACTTTTATAAAAAGAGTAACAACTTTTATAGAGATTCATATAATAAATTTTAAAATCATCAAACAAAAATGACTGTAACCAGCCCTGATGATTTTTAGAAGATAAAAAAGATGGCAGGCATGCAGGCGAATCGGATAAAAAAAATGGGTCTTTTTAGAAGAATTTTTTTGTATTTGGACAAGCCGCACAGTCATAATCTCTCTCTGGTCACTGCCTAATTTTATTGAAAAAAACATTACCTATCCTCCCAACCGCTCCCTCAGTCCCTCACATTTCTCGCCCCGTTCCCCATTCTCCCATGGTGGCCACACCCTCACTCCACAGTCGGCGCCGGCGCTCCCTGGTCTGGCCGCTACTCACCTTCGTCACCACCGTCGGTGCTTCCTGGTCAGGCCGCGGCTCCCCTTCGCAGCCGCTGCTCTTCCTCCCCTTCATGTCGAATCGCTCGTGGAAGTGGCCGAGGAGGCCCTCGAGCTCGGCATGCTCGCGCCAGCGATAGGCGCCGCCGGAGGTGGACGCGGAGGTGTGGCACTCGCTCGCTCCTGCTCTACCCTGCACCTTCTCCGAATCCGTTCGCCGAAGTGCTCAAGAAGGCGTTCGAGGTCGGCATGCTAGCCGACGACGCCGGGCCCCTCCCTCCTCCGGATGCCCTCGCCGTCGCCGCCATGAGCCTCTCCACCCTCTCCCGTGAGGTCGTCCGGGTCCAGGTAAGTCCCTCTCTCCAACTCCGCCACCTGCTCCGAAATCACCATGAATGTTCCCAAGACCGTGTATAATTGTTCTGTTATAGGGCTTTTTTAGAAAAGCTGATTTAACTAAGTATTATTCTGCTCTAGATTGCTACACCTTCTGGTTGTGAGTGGATCCAAGAGTTAACTTGATACAGTATCCTTTCAAAAGATGATAGATTATCTTCATGAAAGAAAGGAAGTTGGAAAATTATTATTGAAGAGGAATTCAGTGTCATGGGTTTCTCAAGAGCTAAAATGGAACAAGAAGTGCAAAACTGGCAATTCTTTTTGTAATACTATTAAGCTCGTCATGGTGGTTACCATGAATGAGTGTCTGATTTAATCTTTAGAAAGTGAGTTTTCTATTACAATGTTCCCTTTCAAGACTGTTATATGATAAACCATCCGCTTAGTTGGTGGCTATGTTGATGATAAGGCCCTTAATGGTTCAGATTTCCCGAGGGAGGAGAAGGAGGTGCCGACAGGGGATGGGAGCAACAAGTATAATTCAAAGAGTATGTTTCGAATCTGAGTTGCATTGCACAGTATTTTTATTGCTCTAAGAAATCCATGGAGTTGTATATGGAACATTCCTTCATGTGATAGGCATATTTGTTTACTAAATCAAACTGCGTAGTTCCAACAAACAGACATTCAAATGCACCATTTTACACTCTGAAAGTAGGAAGTTCAACTTCTTTAGTGTTTAGAATGGATCAGGTGTACTTCAGATGTTTTCAGTTTTAAATAATTATGCACATTCTCACTCATCATGTGTGCAAAAAGTGGGTTTATACAGATTTATACAATTCATTATAACATCCTGGAGCTGAAACTAATTCGATTAATTTGGTCGTTCTCTGATGTGTGCTCACATTAATACCATTGGCAGCTTTGTAATTCGCTAAGCTAAATTCAATATTTCTGGTGTTCTGCGACAACTCAAGTCACCTTCATAATTTCTGGAAGCCAACTTTTTTTACACCAGGCCAAGGAGATGGAGTGCATGATTCAGTCAGTTACAAAATTGCAGTAGCCAAAACACTAACCATTTTCCAGATAGAAAATCATTAATTACCGTTCCCTCTCCATTTGCCTCTTCAGCTCCTTAGGGTCTACATCTATGATACAATCTAGTTAGTTTAGCATCTCACCAGTTATCTGAATAATACAGCCGCATCCAGTACAATGGCATTTTTACCTTGGTACATGGCATCTCATCACAGTTATTTGAATAATAAATAAGCATGCAGTAAAAGGGCACTTTTACCTTGGGCATGGCCAGGGGTGTGTATGGTACATTTTGCTCATCATTAAGCAGTGCTGTTGAAGCATGTTTCTTCTCACGGGCTTCACGACGTCTTTTAAGAATATCATCTTCCTCGCGTGCATAATACTCTTTTTTCCTCTGCCTCTTCAATTCTTCAGGGTCTTTATAAATACATACCGCAAGTTAGCACATAAGCAACAGCAAAAACAGTAGCACAAAGTATAGGAACTGGTTGATGATAGTTACCCAATGATTGGTTGTTGCTTATATCCTGAAATGGGGTGTGCGCCCCCGCACTATTGGGAGATGACATACCTTCGCCTTCATGTGAATATTCATGTCATTAAATTTTGAGAAGCATGGAAATTGTGGAAATTAATCATGAACACCACCATCAGATGCAAACATAGTACACTGTCCTTTCTCTTGATATTGTGTTTCAGCAGAGTTCTACTTTGACATTAATAACAATTTTGAATGGCAGATCCCCTTATTGGACCACATTCAGTTGTCAGCCCTGCTGTTTGACATCCATAGTGATGCTGATGATGATCTTGGCAAGGGTAATGCTTTGATTTCATAGACATGTTGCTTTGATAGCTAGAGAATTAATTCTCAAGAGGACTTTGTGATTTAGTGTTCGTATGATATTTTTTAGTTGGGGCTGTTTTTTCATGGATTTTCTCTGTCCACTACATCATGAATCTGGTAATATAAAAGTAATATCTATTTCTGATTATGTAATGACCGACTGTTATCTTGCTTCTTACTCATGTATCTTCAGATTTTATGTATCTGTCTGGGGTCTTGGTATGTCCTTGAGCACGCATGAGGTATGTATGTATCTGTTGGTATCTTAGTGCACTTTGTTGTTTCAGAGTAGCACTTTATAATTTGGCCCATGCCTATGAGTGTATATGCACGTACACCATAGGTCCGAGCTGAAACTAATTATGATTAATTTTCTCGTTCTGTGATGTGCGCTTACATTAATACCATTGGCACCTTTGTAAATTCTATAAGCTAAATCCAATATTTCAGGTGTTCTGCGAGAACTCAAGTCACCTTCTTAAATTCTGAAAGCCAAGGAGATAGGGTGCATGATTCAGTTAGTTACAAAATTGCAGCAGCCAAAACACTAACCATGTTCCACATAGAAAACCATTAATTACAGATATAAGACAACGGCTTATAGCATTGTGTTGTGCAACTGTTTGTTTTTTAGAACTCTATTCTGAAAATTCTAATCATGTATAATGTTGCAACAGGTCAAACGAAGAAGTTGAACCTAAAGAAGGGCCGGGAAGAATTACAGCTTCGTGTGGCCGGCTGGTTCAGGGGACGTGCAGGGCGGGCGCGGCACCGGGTGCCGGGGTAGGCTCCTGGGCACTGGCTATCTCGCGGACGGGCCACACGGCGAGGGCAGGGTCGTGGGCGCCCGCTATCTCGCTGATGGATTACACACTGTGAGCGGCAACAATCGGCGGTGGCGATTGTGCAGGGAGCGACTGAGCGGCGCAGGGCTCACGAGGTATCGGTGCAGGCAGGAGACGGGGTTGGTGGGAGGCATCGAGGTCAAGGGCGAGGGGAGCTGATTTAGTTGAGTTTCCGTATTAGTTTGCGATCACAATTGCGTGATTGCAGGGGACGCGGGCTGGTAGTTGGAATATTCCTTCGGTGGTGGAGTATGGTCAGTCATGGGAATTTGCTAAATGCACACTGTGGAGGCATTAGATCAATAATGACGGTTGGATTGAGATTTATGGGACTAATTGTATGGTGCTGATTGGTTCGTATGTTTTGTGGAACTAATTGCTAGGTGCACATAAGAAAATTCTTGTTTGATTGTTTAATAGTAGTGGAGATGGAGATTATTACATGTAAGGTTGATTTCCTATATAGGAGAGGATAGTACTCCAATATTCTCCTTCACTCAGAGAACGTATAATTTCTTCTCTTGACAGATTATTCGCACACAAACTAGATGCTGGGCGGATGGATCATTCGCATTGCGTACAACCAACACCATAAATATATGAATTTTCTTCTGTTTTAGAATGCATGTGTGTTGCATGTATGCGCGAAGTTGCTATCCTAGCCCAGAGTCCAGCTATAAATAGGCACAAGTCCCCCACGGTGAACGACCATTCTCCACGTAGTTCAGCATGCACAGAATTCAGCATGCACAGAAGACTGCTTATTTTTATTTTTTTTAGAATGAAGACGCCAGATGCGTCCGTCTTTAAATTAATAAAGCCACAACACACTACCAGAAAAACTTGGGTTGACGACGGCCAAATCTATGCCGACGGCCCCCGTCGGCATCTATGGACCTATGCCGACGGCCAAGGAGAGGCCGTAGGCGTAGAAAAACCGTTGGCATACATCGATCTATGCCGACGGGGCCGTCGGCATAGACGACACCGTCGGGACCGCCGGAGATATGCCTACGGGGCCGTCGGCATAGGAGCGGCCGTCGGCATAGCCCGGGCCCACCTGCCCGGTCAGCGCTGACCATTTGACGGCGTTGAACCTACGCCGACGGGAGGTAACGGCGGCCGTCGGCATATCTATGGCAGAGGTATGCCTACGGCATAGCCGTCGGCATAGGCCCCTCTGCCACGTCATCGATCCGTGTGCCACGCCACGTCATCGATCCATGGAACAACCTCCGTGTGTGAACTGATATGCCGACGGCCTTGCCGTCGGCATACGTTTATTTTACTTTATTTTTTATTTTTACTTTATTTTGTTATTTTTACTTTATTTTAGTTTTTGTTTTTGCATAAGATAATTATGCCTTATCTAAAAAAACATACCCGATGGTATATCGATTGCCCCCCGTTACGAACGTCGCTATCGCCGTGTCACGAAGGGGGGAAACGGTCGACACGGAGGGGATTCTAGTTGGTGGGGGGATTCGGGGTGTAGCTATGTCACCGAAACATCGCACGGGTCCCGATGCATATGTGAAAGTGTTCAGGCATGCGTAGACGCCCGTCTTGGGGCTCCGCGGTGTGCCCCCTGCATGCAAGGCAGTGCCGCCGTCACTTGGAGGGGGCCAAACCCCGGAGACGTGTGCCGCCTCTTCGGACATGCCACCACACCACCCCGCATGTATGAGGTCCCGGTGCGATGCTCGGGTGGCATTGCTACCCCCCTAGGGCCCCCGTCCCGCCTAACCCTGTAGCGTTTGACCACGGGATCTACCCCTTTGACTTTGCATGGACGGGCTTTGACCAGTGGACGTATCCACCTGGTTGTGTTAGGTCAGCCCATAGGAACACTCTGGAGCAACATCCGGGCCAGACCCACGGCAAGATCCCCTCTGTGTGGACCCGACGCGTCCGTTTCCCCCCTCTAGGTGCCGGCGGCGGCGTCGTTCGTGAGGGGGGGCACACCCCGGAGACGCGTGCCGGGCGTTTGCACCCGCCACAACACTTCCAGACTTGTGAGAGGCCGCCTACGCAAGATTTGGCGGCATGCTAGCCCCCGGAGGCCGCCGGCCACAGTCGTAGACACGCGAAGAGCAATCCGCATAAGAGGGAATTCTTCAGATACTTCTCCATCACGAAAAATTATGAAAAATTACCATCAGTCCTACAGCACATGTGCCCACGTCGTGTAAAAAACTCATGATTTTATCGCGCTTTGAGTATTTAATAATATTCACGCCGCATCGTTACCGCAGAACGTCTACTACCATGTCATCGCCATCCGTGAGGGGGGTTGGCACACCCCGGAGACGCGTGCCGCCTCTTCGGACATGCCACCACACCATCCCGCATGTATGAGGTCCCGGTGCCACGCTCCGGTGGCATTGCTTCCCCCCTAGGGCCCCGTCCCGCCTAATCTTGTAGCGTTTGACCATAGAATCTACCCCTTTGACTTTGCACGGACGGGCTTTGAGCAGTGGACGTATCCACCCGGTTGTGTTAGGTCAGCCCATAGGAACACCCTGGAGCAACATCCGGGCCAGACCCACGGCGAGATCCCCTCCGTGTGGACCCGACGTGCCCGTTTCCCCCCCTCCAGGTGCCGGCGGCGGTGCCGTCCGTGAGGGGGGCACACCCCGGAGACGCGTGCCGGGCGTTTGCACCCGCCACAACACTTCCAGACTTGTGAGAGGCCGCCTACGCAAGATTTGGCAGCATGCTAGCCCCCGGAGGCCGCGGGCCACAGTCGTAGACACGCGAAGAGCAACCCGCGTAAGAGGGAATTGTTCAAATACTTCTCCATCACGAAAAATTATGAAAAATTACCATCAGTCCTACAGCACATGTGCCCACGTCGTGTAAAAAACTCATGATTTTATCGCGCTCCAAGTATTTAATAATATTCACGCCGCATCGTTACCGCAGAACGTCTACTACCGTGTCATCGCCGTCCGTGAGGGGGGCCACACCCCGGAGACGCGTGCCGCCTCTCCGGACATGCCACCACACCATCCCGCATGTATGAGGTCCTGGTGCAACGCTCGGGTGGCATTGCTACCCCCCTAGGGCCCCCGTCCCGCCTAACCCTGTAGCGTTTGACCACGGGATCTACCCCTTTGACTTTGCACGGACGGGCTTTTACCAGTGGACGTATCCACCCGGTTGTGTTAGGTCAGCCCATAGGAATACTCTGGAGCAACATCCGGGCCAGACCCAGGGCAAGATCCCCTCCGTGTGGACCCGACGCGTCCGTTTTCCTCCCTCCAGGTGCCGGCAGCGGCGCCGTCCGTGAGGGGGGGGGCACCCTGGAGACGCGTGCCGGGCGTTTGCACCCGCCACAACACTTCCAGACTTGTGAGAGGCCGCTTACGCAAGATTTAGCGGCATGCTAGCCCCCGGAGGCCGCCGGCCACAGTCGTAGACACGCGAAGAGCAATCTGCGTAAGAGGGAATTGTTCAGTTACTTCTCCATCACGAAAAATTATGAAAAATTACCATCAATCCTACAACACATGTGCCCACGTCGTGTAAAAAACTCATGATTTTATCGCACTCCAAGTATTTAATAATATTCACGCCGTGTCGTTACCGCAGAACGTCTACTACCGTGTCATCGTCGTCCGTGAGGGGGGGCACACCCCGGAGACGCGTGCCGGGCGTTTGCACCCGCCACAACACTTCCAGACTTGTGAGAGGCCGCCTACACAAGATTTGGTGGCATGCTAGCCCCCGGAGGCCGCCGGCCACAGTCGTAGACACGCGAAGAGCAATCCGCGTAAGAGGGAATTGTTCAGATACTTCTCGATAACGAAAAATTATGAAAAATTACCATCAGTCCTACAACACATGTGCCCACGTCGTGTAAAAAACTCATGATTGTATCACGCTCCGAGTATTTAATAATATTCACGCCGCATCGTTACCGCAGAACGTCTACTACCGTGTCATCGCCGTCCGTGAGGGGGGGGGGGCACACCCCGGAGACGCGTGCCGCCTCTTCGGCCATGCCACCACAGCATCCCGCATGTATAAGGTCCCAGTGCAACACTCCGGTGGCATTGCTACCCCCTAGGGCCCCCGTCCTGCCTAACCCTGTAGCGTTTGATCACGGAATCTAGCCCTTTGACTTTGCACGGACGGGCTTTGACCAGTGGACGTATCCACCCGATTGTGTTAGGTCAGCCCATAGGAACACTTTGGAGCAACATCCGTGTCAGGGTTAGACGGGACGGGGTACCGAAGGGGGGGGGGGTAGCAATGCCGCCAGGTGTTGCGGTGGGCCCTCCTACGCTTGTGGAAGCATGCATGGTGGCACGCTCAGGCACCCGACACGCGGCTCCGGGGTGTGCCACCCTCACGGGCGTCGCTGCCGCCATGTCTCGGAGGGGGGAAACGGCCACCACAGCTTACACACGACAAACTGAGAAGGTGGAGAAGTATGTGAACATAGATTGGTGGCGAGGTGGAACTATTTTTTACAGTGTGCTGAGAGCCAGACATTAATAATTACATTTTGTTAGGACATTTTTAAATAAATTGAATTTAATGTAAACAAAAAACAAAAAAAGCAGGTATGCCGACGACATAACGGTCGGCATAGGTGGAAAGAACCTATGCCGACGACTATACCGTCGGCATACCTCACACCTTATCCAACCGGGCACCCCACGCCCCGACCACTCATTCGACCTAACCCCCTCATCCACCCTCCTCGCTCGATCCAGCCCCGCCGCCGCTCGATCCCCGCCCTCCGCCGCTCGATCCCCACCCTCTGCCACTCGATCCCCCCGCCACCGGCCATCCTAGCCCCGCACCGCCGACGCCCCCATCTGCACCGCCGCCGCCCCTGTCCTCACCGCGTCGCACCGACCCCTCCCCACGCTCCTCGCCCCCCGTCCCTACCCCGCATCACGCGTCCTCCCTCTGCACTGCCGCCGGCTGTTCTCTCCCCGCACCGCCGCCAGCCGTCCCCGCCCGCCCCGCATCGCCGCTGGTCGTTCCCGGCCGCCCCGCACCGCGCGGACCCGTCCCAGGACTGGCCCCGTCGTCCTCGCCCCCTTCCCGACCCTCCTGCTCGTGGTGAGCTGGCTGCGGCCACGGCTCCGGCGGTCCGACGCCCCCTTCCCGGCCCTCCTCTACTGCTGGTGAGCACCGGGGAGCCCCCAGCCGCCCACGCTCCGCCACCCGTTGCCGGCCCCTCCGACACCACCTCCGCCACCACGTCCCCTGCCCCCTCGGTGAGCTCCCCCGTCATCCTGCCGCTCCCCCCGCTGCTGCCGTTGCTCCCCTGCCGCTGCTGTGCTGCTAGATGAATGGATGGATAGATAGTTAGATAAATAGATTTTTTGTATGTTTTTCTTCTTCTTGCTACTGTTTTTAGGTGGATGGATGTATGGATAAATTTTTCTTAGATGGATTCATGGATGTTGTTAGAATCATAGATGGTGGATGGATGGAATGTCGGTGAATTTTTTTAGAAACTTTGTTTGTCATATATTTAATGTTAGGTCATGTTGACTAATGTATGTTGGTAAAGTTAATGATAGATGAATGGATGGATGGATGGATGTTGGACAAAATTTGACACTTGACTGAGATGTGATGATCTTGTTATTTTTTTTATACTCATAATGATCTTGATAAAATAATTGAAGACACAATTTTGAGACTTACTAAGATGTGATGATCTTGCTAAAAAATGATACTCATGATGATCTTGCTAAAAAAATAGAAGAAAAAAGTTTGACACTTTACTGAGATGTGATGATCTAAGTTGTTCTTTCGGTGGAATTTGCAGGCATTGTGGTGTCGCATTTCATCAGAGTGACCGTTGTCCGACGCGTTGGTCCCCCTGAGCATCCCTCTGTTGTTCGACTACTTCCTCTACAGCCGAGGGTGAGCTAACATTCCATCTCCTCCATTTTTTCATATCACTAGGTTTCATTCTCAAGTCAACTGGCGTAACCTAGGCGTCTCCCGTCCGAAAGGGTTTCATCAATAAATATGCATTCAATTGCACCCAAGAACATTTTTTTGTTTTTTCATGATTTTGCAGAGGATAAGAGGGCTAAATGTGATAGTTAGACACATAGATGGTAGTTAGATAGATAACTTGTTCATACGGATTTGTTTTGAGATGATGATGATTGTTAGATGAGAAGTGATAATGATGATTTTTATGCTTCGATGATTTTGAGATGATGATGATAGATGATAGATGATTGGTAGATGATGATGTTGATGATAGATGATGGCGTTTTTTATGCTTCGATAATTTTTAGATGATGATGATGTTTTTCTATGATTCGATGATTGTTAGATGATGATGATGATATTGTGATGTTCTATGAGTTGTGATGTTCTAAATTTTTTGTCGCGATGGAATTTGCAGGCTTTATGGTGTCGCATTTCATCGGAGTGACCGTTGTACGACGCGTTGGTCCCCCTGAGCATCCCTCTGCTGTTCGACTACTTCCTCTACAGCCGAGGGTGAGCTACAAGTCCATATCCTCCATTTTTTCATATCACTAGATTTCATTCTCAAGTCAACTGACGTAACCTAGGCGTCTCCCGTCCGAAAGGGTTGCACGGATAAATATGCATTCAATTGCATATTTATCACCGCAGCTCTTTCGGATTGTCCAGCGTTTTCCACGGACAGCCCGAGGATGTGTAGATTAGGTACGTTCTCCATGTTCTACCCCGTTCCGAGACAGGATTTCGGCGGCGCCTCCCCATTGTTCTCCGAAGCACATTCTCTCGGCTATTTGCCGAGACGTGTATTTGGAGAACAGCGGGGAGGTGCTGCCGAAATTTTGTCTCGGAACGGGGTAGAATGGAGAACGTACTCAATCTACACATCCTCGGGTGGGATTAGGACCCATCTTTACCTATTAGAGATGTAGGTGGATTAAACGCGGTAGAAAATGAAAATTTGATGTGATTAATTTAAGTGAATCCTTAATTATGTTGTGTGGGCTGCAAAAAAGCAGAGGATGGCAGATAATCAGTGGATGTACAGTGGTTTTATCCGTCGGAATCGAGTAACATCAGAGTGGATCGCGAAAACTGATGTGTATTTGAAGGAGATATTCCGTCGTCCAATGAGAATTATCCCACCATGCCCCTGTGCGAGATGTTCCAGACGTCACCGTAGAAATCAGACGGACATGAGTAAGCACCTTCGCACGCACAGATATATGCCAAACTTTGACATGCCGCCGATAAACATAGCCGAGCAGGACCGTGGTAGAGAGGAGGTGATGCGACAACGCATCGATGGATATGAGGACGACGGGGTCAGGGACATGCTAGATGATGTCATTGTTGCAGAAACGGCAAATGTGACACCTTCAGAGAATGAACCGGAGGAGCCGAAGGAAACCGCAAAGGCCTTCTTGGAGGTCTTGGCCTCGTCGAAGAAACCTCTTTATGCGGGTGCGAAAATATCTCAGCTGGATGCCATCTCGCAACTGATTGCAGTCAAGGCTGAGTACGGCTATAGCCAGAAATGCTTCGAAGCATTCCTGGGAGTATGGGCTAACAGCCTCCCTGAGGGTCATGAACTGTCGAAAAGCATGTACGATACAAAGAAAATCATGAAGGCACTCTCTATGGATTATGAGAAAATAGATGTTTGCCCGAAGAATTGCCTTTTGTTTAGGCACGAGTATGCGGATGACAAGTACTGTAGGAAGTGCGGTTCATCTCGGTACATTGAGGTGGTCGGTGAGGATGGTGAGAAAAAGCAGCTAACCATCCCCGTTAAGGTTCTTCGGTATCTTGATTTTATAAAAAGACTGCAGCGCCTTTTCATCACGAAGGAGTCTGCCAAAATGATGAAGTGGCACAAGGAAGGTATAAGGTACAATGCAAAAAAAATCGTACATCCATCGGGAGGGGAAGCATGGAAGTCATTCGATGAAGAATACCCCGAGGAAGCAGCCGAGGCTGGGAATGTCAGAATAGCCATATCAGGTGATGGGTTGAATCCATATGGTATGTCGTCCAATCCATACAGCTGCTGGCCTGTGTTTGTAATTTCGCTCAATCTTCCTCCCGGTGCCCTAATGCAATGGAAGACCATGTTCTTGTCGCTCATCATTCCGGGGCCTGACTACCCGGGGAAGCAATTGGGTGTGTTTATGCAGCCGCTTGTGGATGCTTTGCACCATTCTTGGTACTTTTCGAGGTTGACATACAACCGGGATCTACAGAGAAATTTCTTGATGAAAGTTTGGTTGCACTATTGCATGCATGACTTTCCCGGCTATGCTCTATTCTGCGGATGGTGTACAAGTGGTAAGATGCCATGCCCAGTGTGCATGCAGGCTCTGCGAATGATTTGGCTGAGTAAGGGTGGCAAGTATGTAGCCTTTGACCTGCATCGACAGTTCCTCCCTCCAGACCATCCAGACAGGGAAGACAAGAAGAACTTCATGAAAGGCCGGGTTGTTCATGAAGTAACCGAGATTCCAACATTTTCAGGGGCAGATGTTCTTGCTCAGCTAAAAGCTCTCAAGCCTAAAGTCAAAGGCAAAGCCAAAGCCAAAGCCAAAGGCTTCGAGGGATATGGTGAGACGCACAACTGGACGCACATTACCCCCTTCTCGCAGCTTCCCTATTTCAAGGACCTCAAACTTCCTTACAATATTTATGTGATGCACACCAAAAAGAATGTGGTAGAGTCCCTTTTCCACACGATCCTCAACATTCCTGATAAGACGAAGGATAACGTAAAAGCTAGAGCCGATCAACAGAGAATTTGTGATAGACCACGCCTGGATATGAAGCCTCCCACAGGCGGTCGAAAAAACTGGTTCAAGCCAGATGCTGACTTTGTCCTTAAACCGCCAGAAAAAAAAGAAGTACTTATCTGGCTGAAACAAATTTTGAAGTTCACCGATGGTTATGCATCGAATATAAGTAAGGGAGTCAATCTTTCAACGGGCAAAGTGACCGGCCTGAAGAGTCATGACTACCATGTATGGAATGAGCGGATAATGCCGATGATGGTTCGAGGCTATGTCCCCGAGCATGTCTGGCGAGTGCTTGCCGAGCTTAGCCATTTCTTCCGCATGCTCTGTGCTAAAGAAGTAAGTAAAGAGGTGATTGAAAAATTGCATAAGAAGGCACCGGAGTTGATAGTCAAGCTAGAGAAGATCTTTCCGCCAGGCTTCTTTACTCCGATGACACATCTCATTCTACACCTCGCAAACGAGGTATTGTTGGGGGGCCCTGTGCAAAATCGCTGGCAGTACGACCCTGAGAGGCAGAACAAGCATCTCCGACGGAAATGTGGAAACAAAGCTAAGATTGAAGCTTCCATAGCTGAGGCAGTTATCCTAGAGGAGGTGTCAGTGAAGGAAATATGCCCTAGAGGCAATAATAAAGTTATTATTTATTTCCTTATAATCATGATAAATGTTTATTATTCATGCTAGAATTGTATTAACCGGAAACATAATACATGTGTGAATACATAGACAAACAAAGTGTCACTAGTATGCCTCTACTTGACTAGCTCGTTAATCAAAGATGGTTATGTTACCTAACCATGAACAATGAGTTGTTATTTGATTAACGAGGTCACATCATTAGTTGAATGATCTGATTGACATGACCCATTCCATTAGCTTAGCACCCGATCGTTTAGTATGTTGCTATTGCTTTCTTCATGACTTATACATGTTCCTATGACTATGAGATTATGCAACTCCCGTTTACCGGAGGAACACTTTGGGTGCTACCAAACGTCACAACGTAACTGGGTGATTATAAAGGAGCATTACAGGTGTCTCCAAAGGTAGATGTTGGGTTGGCATATTTCGAGATTGGGATTTGTCACTCCGATTGTCGGAGAGGTATCTCTGGGCCCTCTCGGTAATACACATCACATAAGCCTTGCAAGCATTACAACTAATATGTTAGTTGTGAGATGATGTATTACGGAACGAGTAAAGAGACTTGCCGGTAACGAGATTGGACTAGGTATTGGATACCGACTATCGAATCTCGGGCAAGTAACATACCGATGACAAAGGGAACAACGTATGTTGTTATGCGGTCTGACCGATAAAGATCTTCGTAGAATATGTAGGAGCCAATATGGGCATCCAGGTCCCGCTATTGGTTATTGACCAGAGACATGTCTCGGTCATGTCTACATTGTTCTCGAACCCGTAGGGTCCGCACGCTTAAGGTTACGATGACAGTTACATTATGAGTTTATGCATTTTTATGTACCGAAGGTTGTTCGGAGTCCCGGATGTGATCACGGACATGACGAGGAGTCTCGAAATGGTCGAGACGTAAAGATTGATATATTGGAAGCCTATGTTTGGACATCGGAAGTGTTTCGGGTGAAATCGGGATTTTACCGGAGTACCGGGAGGGTTACCGGAACCCCTCGGGAGCCATATGGGTCTTCATGGGCCTTAGTGGAAAGGAGAAAGGGGCAGCCCAAGGTGGCTGCGCCACTTCCCCCTCCCCTAGTCCTATTAGGACTGGGAGAAGGTGGCCGGCCCCCCTCTCTCCCTTCCCCTCCGAGGAATCCTAGTTAGACTAGGATTGGGGGGAGGAATCCTACTCCCAGAGGGAGTAGGACTCTCCTGCGCCTCCCTCCTTGGCCGGCCAGCCTCCCCTCCTCTCCTCCTTTATATACGGAGGCAGGGGACACCTCTATACACACAAGTTGATCCACGTGATCTATTCCTTAGCCGTGTGCGGTGCCCCCTGCCACCATATACCTCGATAATACTATAGCGGAGTATAGGCGAAGCCCTGCTGCTGTAGTACATCAAGATCGTCACCACGCCGTCGTGCTGACGGAACTCTTCCCCGACACTTTGCTGGATCGGAGTTCGGGGATCGTCATAGAGCTGAACGTGTGCTCGAACTCGGAGGTGCCGTAGATTCAGTGCTTGATCGGTTGGATCGTGAAGACGTACGACTACTTCCTCTACGTCGTGTCATCGCTTCCGCAGTCGGTCTGCGTTGGGTATGTAGACAACACTCTCCCCCTCGTTGCTATGCATCACATGATCTTGCGTGTGCGTAGGAAATTTTTTGAAATTACTACGAAACCCAACAGTGGCATCCGAGCCTAGGTTATTTATGTTGATGTTATATGCACGAGTAGAACACAAGTGAGTTGTGGACGATACAAGTCATACTGCCTACCAGCATGTCATACTTTGGTTCGGCGGTATTGTTGGACGAGACGACCCGGACCAACCTTACGCGTACGCTTATGCGAGACCGGTTCCCTCGACGTGCTTTGCACATAGATGGCTTGCGGGCGACTGTCTCTCCAACTTTAGTTGAACCGAGTATGGCTACGCCCGGTCCTTGCGAAGGTTAAAACGGAGTCTATTTGACAAACTATCGTTGTGGTTTTGATGCGTAGGTGAGATTGGTTCTTACTTAAGCCCGTAGCAGCCACGTAAAACATGCAACAACAAAGTAGAGGACGTCTAACTTGTTTTTGCAGGGCATGTTGTGATGTGATATGGTCAAGGCATGATGCTGAATTTTATTGTATGAGATGATCATGTTTTGTAACCGAGTTATCGGCAACTGGCAGGAGCCATATGGTTGTCGCTTTATTGTATGCAATGCAATCGCGATGTAATGCTTTACTTATTACTAAACGGTAGTGATAGTCGTGGAAGCATAAGATTGGCGAGACGACAACGATGCTACGATGGAGATCAAGGTGTCGCGCCGGTGACGATGGTGATCATGACGGTGCTTCGGAGATGGAGATCACAGGCACAAGATGATGATGGCCATATCATATCACTTATATTGATTGCATGTGATGTTTATCTTTTATGCATCTTATCTTGCTTTGATTGACGGTAGCATTATAAGATGATCTCTCACTAAATTATCAAGAAGTGTTCTCCCTGAGTATGCACCGTTGCGAAAGTTCTTCGTGCTAAGACACCACGTGATGATCGGGTGTGATAGGCTCTACGTTCAAATACAACGGGTGCAAAACAGTTGCGCACACAGAATACTCAGGTTATACTTGACGAGCCAAGCATATACAGATATGGCCTCGGAACACAGAGACCGAAAGGTCGAGCATGAATCATATAGTAGATATGATCAACATAAAGATGGTTACCGATGAAACTACTCCATCTCACGTGATGATCGGACATGGTTTAGTTGATTTGGATCACGTGATCACTTAGAGGATTAGAGGGATGTCTATCTAAGTGGGAGTTCTTAAGTAATATGATTAATTGAACTTAAATTTATCATGAACTTAGTACCTGATAGTATCTTGCTTGTTTATGTTGATTGTAGATAGATGGCTCGTGCTGTTGTTCCGTTGAATTTTAATGCGTTCCTTGAGAAAGCAAAGTTGAAAGATGATGGTAGCAATTACACGGACTGGGTCCGTAACTTGAGGATTATCCTCATTGCTGCACAGAAGAATTACGTCCTGGAAGCACCGCTGGGTGCCAGGCCTGCTGCTGGAGCAACGCCAGATGTTATGAACGTCTGGCAGAGCAAAGCTGATGACTACTCGATAGTTCAGTGTGCCATGCTTTACGGCTTAGAATCGGGACTTCAACGACGTTTTGAACGTCATGGAGCATATGAGATGTTCCAGGAGTTGAAGTTAATATTTCAAGCAAATGCCCGGATTGAGAGATATGAAGTCTCCAATAAGTTCTATAGCTGCAAGATGGAGGAGAACAGTTCTGTCAGTGAGCATATACTCAAAATGTCTGGGTATAATAATCACTTGATTCAATTGGGAGTTAATCTTCCAGATGATTGCGTCATTGACAGAATTCTCCAATCACTGCCACCAAGCTACAAGAGCTTCGTGATGAACTATAATATGCAAGGGATGAACAAGACTATTCCCGAGCTCTTCGCGATGCTGAAAGCTGCGGAGGTAGAAATCAAGAAAGGAGCATCAAGTGTTGATGGTCAACAAGACCACTAGTTTCAAGAAAAAGGGCAAAGGGAAGAAGAAGGGGAACTTCAAGAAGAACGGCAAGCCAGTTGCTGCTCAAGAGAAGAAACCCAAGTCTGGACCTAAGCCTGAAACTGAGTGCTTCTACTGCAAGCAGACTGGTCACTGGAAGCGGAACTGCCCCAAGTATTTGGCGGATAAGAAGGATGGCAAAGTGAACAAAGGTATATGTGATATACATGTTATTGATGTGTACCTTACTAATGCTCGCAGTAGCACCTGGGTATTTGATACTGGTTCTGTTGCTAATATTTGCAACTCGAAACAGGGGCTACGGATTAAGCGAATATTGGCTAAGGACGAGGTGACGATGCGCGTGGGAAACGGTTCCAAAGTCGATGTGATCGCGGTCGGCACGCTACCTCTACATCTACCTTCGGGATTAATATTAGACCTAAATAATTGTTATTTGGTGCCAGCGTTGAGCATGAACATTATATCTGGATCTTGTTTAATGCGAGACGGTTATTCATTTAAATCAGAGAATAATGGTTGTTCTATTTATATGAGTAATATCTTTTATGGTCATGCACCCTTGAAGAGTGGTCTATTCTTATTGAATCTCGATAGTAGTAATACACATATTCATAATGTTGAAGCCAAAAGATGCAGAGTTGATAATGAAAGTGCAACTTATTTGTGGCACTGTCGTTTAGGTCATATCGGTATAAAGCGCATGAAGAAACTCCATACTGATGGACTTTTGGAACCACTTGATTATGAATCACTTGGTACTTGCGAACCGTGCCTCATGGGCAAGATGACTAAAACACCGTTCTCCGGTACTATGGAGAGAGCAACAGATTTGTTGGAAATCATACATACCGATGTATGTGGTCCGATGAATATTGAGGCTCGTGGCGGATATCGTTATTTTCTCACCTTCACAGATGATTTAAGCAGATATGGGTATATCTACTTAATGAAACATAAGTATGAAACATTTGAAAAGTTCAAAGAATTTCAGAGTGAAGTTGAAAATCATCGTAACAAGAAAATAAAGTTTCTACGATCTGATCGTGGAGGAGAATATTTGAGTTACGAGTTTGGTGTACATTTGAAAAACTGTGGAATAGTTTCGCAACTCACGCCACCCGGAACACCACAACGTAATGGTGTGTCCGAACGTCGTAATCGTACTTTACTAGATATGGTGCGATCTATGATGTCTCTTACTGATTTACCGCTATCATTTTGGAGTTATGCTCTAGAGATGGCCGCATTCACGTTAAATAGGGCACCATCAAAATCCGTTGAGACGACGCCTTATGAACTGTGGTTTGGCAAGAAACCAAAGTTGTCGTTTCTTAAAGTTTGGGGCTGCGATGCTTATGTGAAAAAGCTTCAACCTGATAAGCTCGAACCCAAATCGGAGAAATGTGTCTTCATAGGATATCCAAAGGAAACTATTGGATACACCTTCTATCACAGATCCGAAGGCAAGACTTTTGTTGCTAAATTCGGAAACTTTCTTGAGAAGGAGTTTCTCTCGAAAGAAGTGAGTGGGAGGAAAGTAGAACTTGACGAGGTAACTGTACCTGCTCCCTTGTTGGAAAGTAGTACATCACAGAAAATTGTTTCTGCGACACCTACACCAATAAGTGAGGAAGTTAATGATAATGATCATGAAACTTCAGAACAAGATACTACTGAACCTCGTAGATCAACCAGAGTAAGATCCGCACCAGAGTGGTACGGTAATCCAGTTCTGGAAGTCATGCTACTAGATCATGATGAACCTACGAACTATGAAGAAGCGATGGTGAGCCCAGATTCCGCAAAGTGGCTTGAAGCCATGAAATCTGAGATGGGATCCATGTATGAGAACAAAGTATGGACTTTGGTTGACTTGCCCGATGATCGGCAAGCAATTGAGAATAAATGGATCTTCAAGAAGAAGACTGACGCTAATGGTAATGTTACTGTCTACAAAGCTCGACTTGTCGCAAAAGGTTTTCGACAAGTTCAAGGGATTGACTACGATGAGACCTTCTCACCCGTAGCGATGCTTAAGTCTGTCCGAATCATGTTAGCAATTGCCGCATTTTATGATTATGAAATTTGGCAGATGGATGTCAAAACTGCATTCCTGAATGGATTTCTGGAAGAAGAGTTGTATATGATGCAACCGGAAGGTTTTGTCGATCCAAAGGGAGCTAACAAAGTGTGCAAACTCCAGCGATCCATTTATGGACTGGTGCAAGCCTCTCGGAGTTGGAATAAACGTTTTGATAGTGTGATCAAAGCATTTGGTTTTATACAGACTTTCGGAGAAGCCTGTATTTACAAGAAAGTGAGTGGGAGCTCTATAGCATTTCTGATATTATATGTGGATGACATATTACTAATTGGAAATGATATAGAATTTCTGGATAGCATAAAGGGATACTTGAATAAAAGTTTTTCAATGAAAGACCTCGGTGAAGCTGCTTACATATTAGGCATTAAGATCTATAGAGATAGATCAAGACGCTTAATTGGACTTTCACAAAGCACATACCTTGACAAAATTTTGAAGAAGTTCAAAATGGATCAAGCAAAGAAAGGGTTCTTGCCTGTGTTACAAGGTGTGAAATTGAGTAAGACTCAATGCCCGACCACTGCAGAAGGTAGAGAAAATATGAAAGATGTTCCCTATGCATCAGCCATAGGATCTATCATGTATGCAATGCTGTGTACCAGACCTGATGTGTGCCTTGCTATAAGTTTAGCAGGGAGGTACCAAAGTAATCCAGGAATGGATCACTGGACAGCGGTCAAGAACATCCTGAAATACCTGAAAAGGACTAAGGATATGTTTCTCGTATATGGAGGTGACAAAGAGCTCACCGTAAAAGGTTACGTTGATGCAAGCTTTGACACTGATCCGGACGATTCTAAATCGCAAACCGGATACGTGTTTACATTAAACGGTGGAGCTGTCAGTTGGTGCAGTTCTAAACAAAGCGTCGTAGCGGGATCTACATGTGAAGCGGAGTACATAGCTTCTTCGGAAGCAGCAAATGAAGGAGTCTGGATGAAGGAGTTCATATCCGATCTAGGTGTCATACCTAATGCATCGGGTCCAATGAAAATCTTTTGTGACAATACTGGTGCAATTGCCTTGGCAAAGGAATCCAGATTTCACAAAAGGACCAAACACATCAAGAGACGCTTCAACTCCATCCGGGATCTAGTCCAGGTGGGAGACATAGAGATTTGCAAGATACATACGGATCTAAATGTTGCAGACCCGTTGACTAAGCCTCTTCCACGAGCAAAACATGATCAGCACCAAAGCTCCATGGGTGTTAGAATCATTACAGTGTAATCTAGATTATTGACTCTAGTGCAAGTGGGAGACTGAAGGAAATATGCCCTAGAGGCAATAATAAAGTTATTATTTATTTCCTTATAATCATGATAAATGTTTATTATTCATGCTAGAATTGTATTAACCGGAAACATAATACATGTGTGAATACATAGACAAACAAAGTGTCACTAGTATGCCTCTACTTGACTAGCTCGTTAATCAAAGATGGTTATGTTTCCTAACCATGAACAATGAGTTGTTATTTGATTAACGAGGTCACATCATTAGTTGAATGATCTGATTGACATGACCCATTCCATTAGCTTAGCACCCGATCGTTTAGTATGTTGCTATTGCTTTCTTCATGACTTATACATGTTCCTATGACTATGAGATTATGCAACTCCCGTTTACCGGAGGAACACTTTGGGTGCTACCAAACGTCACAACGTAACTGGGTGATTATAAAGGAGCATTACAGGTGTCTCCAAAGGTAGATGTTGGGTTGGCGTATTTCGAGATTAGGATTTGTCACTCCGATTGTCGGAGAGGTATCTCTGGGCCCTCTCGGTAATACACATCACATAAGCCTTGCAAGCATTACAACTAATATGTTAGTTGTGAGATGATGTATTATGGAACGAGTAAAGAGACTTGCCGGTAACGAGATTGGACTAGGTATTGGATACCGACGATCGAATCTCGGGCAAGTAACATACCGATGACAAAGGGAACAACGTATGTTGTTATGCGGTCTGACCGATAAAGATCTTCGTAGAATATGTAGGAGCCAATATGGGCATCCAGGTCCCGCCATTGGTTATTGACCGGAGACATGTCTCGGTCATGTCTACATTGTTCTCGAACCCGTAGGGTCCGCACGCTTAAGGTTACGATGACATTTACATTATGAGTTTATGCATTTTGATGTACCGAAGGTTGTTCGGAGTCCCGGATGTGATCACAGACATGACGAGGAGTCTCGAAATGGTCGAGATGTAAAGATTGATATATTGGAAGCCTATGTTTGGACATCGGAAGTGTTCCGGGTGAAATCGGGATTTTACCGGAGTACCGGGAGGGTTACCGGAACCCCCCGGGAGCCATATGGGCCTTCATGGGCCTTAGTGGAAAGGAGAAAGGGGCAGCCCAAGGTGGCTGCGCCACTTCCCCCTCCCCTAGTCCTATTAGGACTAGGAGAAGGTGGCCGGCCCCCCTCTCTCCCTTCCCCTCCGAGGAATCCTAGTTAGACTAGGATTGGGGGGAGGAATCCTACTCCCAGAGGGAGTAGGACTCTCCTGCGCCTCCCTCCTTGGCCGGCCAGCCTCCCCTCCTCTCCTCCTTTATATACGGAGGCAGGGGACACCTCTAGACACACAAGTTGATCCACGTGATCTATTCCTTAGCCGTGTGTGGTGCCCCCTGCCACCATATACCTCGATAATACTGTAGCGGAGTATAGGCGAAGCCCTGCTGCTGTAGTACATCAAGATCGTCACCACGCCGTCGTGCTGACGGAACTCTTCCCAGACACTTTGCTGGATCGGAGTCCGGGGATCGTCATCGAGCTGAACGTGTGCTCGAACTCGGAGGTGCCGTAGATTCAGTGCTTGATCGGTTGGATCGTGAAGACGTACGACTACTTCCTCTACGTCGTGTCATCGCTTTCACAGTCGGTCTGCGTTGGGTACGTAGACAACACTCTCCCCCTCGTTGCTATGCATCACATGATCTTGCGTGTGCGTAGGAAATTTTTTGAAATTACTACGAAACCCAACAGTCAGACCTCAGGACATCATACTATCCAGACCACGTTCCCCATCTGCATAACAAGGTGCCTCGATACAATATAGAAGAGCCCAAGTATCAACCCAGGCTCGATCTATTCAACGCGCAAGGTGGGAGGGCTGGGACCTCGAAATCTTATAACATGCCACGACAAGAGTGGGAGGACCTCATGTTCTATATCTTGCACAACATCAAGGAAGTTGAGGAAGTGTGGATGAGGTAATACCACTACACCATTCCTTTATGTCTTCCACATCATCATGTTTCATGTTCACTTAGCCCGGTCTAACACCGCTTATCTTTTTTTAGTGATTTCGTTCAAGAGGAATGGATGGGAGTGAATCCTCCTACTGAGGCGGAGGCACTTACTCTTCTCCGTCATGGAAACCCTGGACGTAAAAATTTTGTTGCTTGGTTCATGGAGAAAGTAATTTTCCACACTCCCCTATTAAATACCTACTTCAACATTTATTAGTTAACCGAACTAATGCACGCAACAATTTCCATTATACTTGTAGGGAAAAGATCCGAACATATCTATGGATGATGAATTGAGATGGGTTTCCATGGGTTTTGACCCTGCCGTCATGACATGTAAAAAGTATGATGTGAATGGGTATCGCTTCCATACAGAGGAGCACCAAAACAGCCGCCCCGATCCCAAAACTATAAATACTGGAGTGTACACCCCCGGTCAAAATTCAGTAGACTACTACGGAAGGGTACAAAATATATACGAGGTTAAATTCCGCCAGGGGCGTGAGACCCTAAGTCTGCCTGTGTTCAAATGCCGATGGTTCGATCCGCGGGAGGGGGTAAAACATACGCCTTCCATTGGTTTGGTCGAAGTTAAACCATCAACCGTCTATGCCGGAGCCGATCTCTTCATTGCGGCTACCCAAGCTACACAAGTATATTATCTGCCTTACCCATGCCAGAAAGTGTATCTAAAGGGTTGGGAAGTTGTGTTCAAGGTGTCGCCACATGGTAAGCTACCAGACCCGAATGAAGACGATTACTACAACATTAACCCCATGACATACGAGGGAGTGTTCTATCAAGAGCAACCTGATGATGATGATGATGATGTGGTTAGAAACGATGACGCTAGACCATTGGGTGATGATGATGTGGACCCAAACGTCGACGATGCACGGAATGATGGTGAGACCATTGTCAATGAAAATGACATACTTATGCTAGAAAAGTTAAACGAAGACGCTGACGACGAGGAAGAGCCTCCACCTCCGTCGGACAACGAAGATGATATGATTGATAGTGATGATGAGACGGACCGAGAAAGAGGTTACAACAGTGATGATTCATATGGGTTCTAGCAGATGTACGTTTCAAGTATTTTTTCTATAGTTTAGGAATATGCCTTTTTATGCATTTTTATTAATGTGTTTATTATCATGCCTTTTCCTTCATTTCATTAATTTACTAATTGCTTTTTCTCTTTTCAATGCAGGTTCGTGGAACATGGGCAAGGGGAAGGCCGACGGCGTGGGTTTCCTACGCAAGGTCATCGGCCTGCCTAGTCGGAGTGGTCGAGCACGTAATCCTCCCCCTCGGCTACTTGACGATGACTCCTCACAGGGAGGTCGAGGGAGAGGTGCCCCTAGAGGAGGAGGGGGCGGGGGGAGAGCCTCTAGAGGACGAGGTGCTGGGGGGAGAGCCACTACAGGGGGTCGCGGCCAGAAAGAGCGCACCCTCACCGACTTAGGGGTGTTGTCTTCGAGGCCCTCCTCTAGTGAGGTACCCTCCTCTAGTGAGGTACACTCTAGGGAGGAGGAGGAGGAGGAGGAGGTGGTGGGGGGGAGGAGGAGGAGGTGGAGGAGGAGGCAGGCGAGGAGGAGGAGGAGGAGGAGGTTGGGGAGGAGGTTGGGGAGGGGGAGGCAGGCGAGGAGGAGGGTGGTGGCGGGGATGATGGTGGTGACGGGAAGGGGGTTGACAAGAAGGGGTGGCTGCGTGGTAACGCAAAGCTACCAAAGCAGGTTCCTGCTACTGAGGAGCAGAAGTGGCTCATTGAGCCCACGGGAAAAGAGTAAGTGGTTCATTATTTTGCTTGTCACATGCTTATTCCGGTTGTTATTTATTTTGCTTGTCACATGCTAATAGTTCATTCTTTTGCAGCAACTGGATATATTCTAAAGGGGTCCGTATTCCCAACGGCCTCATCACCGTCTTGCTGAAGTTATACTGGCCGGGGTTGTACTGTCCGGATCCAGTCAGGCAGCCGGACCGTCGGGTTTTGGCCACGAGCTGGGACCACTGGGAAGCGGCCCGCCACGCGGACCATGAGACCCATGCCAAGGCCGTGATCACTACTTTCTGGGTGAGTTCTCTTCAGAAGCACAAGTCCATTCTAGTTTCATGAATGATTTAACTCATGGCTTCTTCCATTCTTGTTTCATGCATGATTGTAGAAATTCTATCGAGTTCTTCCGGAGCACAGGGCTAGAGCGGACCAGATCGTGCTGCGCCAATGCAAGAAGAAGGCCCGCCAGATGCAGTACGAGGTGCGCTATGTGGCCATCTCCACATACTACCACGACTATCTTGGTGTGAAGATGACCAAGGAAGAAGCGCGGAGGATGGGCATTACCTTGGAGAGGCCCGAGTTCTTGGCGGTAAGTATAAAAGATTTTTCATTATGCTTTCATATATTATGCTTTCATTATGCTTTCATTACCTTGTGGTACATTATGCTTTATGCTTCCATAACACCAATTTGGACACACCTACATGCCATTATGCTTTTATTATGTAGGTGTGTCCAAATTGGTGTTATGGAAAAGACGAGTCCTGGGCGGCATTGGTGGATCTTTGGTGTGATGAGGCTGGAGCCTGGGCGGCTATGAGAACCAAAAATAAGGCTAACCGAGGGACGGAGGGAGTACATGCTCAGGGAAACCGAAACCACTATCTCCACAAGGCAGTTAATGTATGACTAACCCCATTAAACATTCTTCTTCTTCTATTTACCATCACTTTCTTATGTATGACTAACCTCTGTTTGGTGGTGCAGGAGGAGAAACTGAAGCGGCCGCTCTCACACATGCAGGCGTGGGAGATCGCCCATACGCGGAAGGACCCCAAGCCTGGCGAGCCCAAGTACTACGGCAAGAAGACCGCGGGAGGAAGAAGGCCTACTCCGAAGCGTATCTGAAGTTACATCCTGACACACCTGACCCCATTGCGGCGCCTCTGGACGACATGGCGGTGGTGAGGATGGGGCCCAAGGAGCACGGTCGGGAGGCGGTTCTCGATGCTGTGATCACTCCTAGTATCTCCTACACACAGCTTCGTCGGATCGACCCGAGCCTGAGCCAGCGCACGAGCCAGCCAGTGACTAGTACACAGTCCCTCTTTCAGGAGCAACAATCTGTAAGTATTTTCCCTCTTATCTTCATTGCTCACTTCATTTTCCGCATTTAGTAGTTTTATGAGTTCCATCATGTCATACCGTAGGCCTACATGGAGTACACACGCCAGGAGACCATGGCGTGGCATCAGAGGCTTTATGAACACCAAGCGCAGAGGGATAGCCAGATGCAGCAGGCTTTTCAGGATATGGCGGCCGGCAGGTGTCCTCAGTTCCCTCCAGCACAATGCCCTCCAGCACAACCAGTGCTGATGAGCTTTGAGGAGTTTGTGGCACAGAACGCTGCCCCCTCGCCGGTTAGTTCATCCCCAATCTATTCACCCAAAGCATGTCATGCCTTTCAACACAGTCATATATCCCGTGCATATGTCTTTTCAACATCCAGGGAACAGGTGGATCTACCGTTGGCAGTGGTCTTCGCAGCACTCCAGAGACACGGAGCCCGACCACTCCGATCCACGGAGGCGGAGGCGGAGGTGGAGGCAGAGGCGGTCTTGGCGGTAGCGCTGCCGCTAGCAGTGACGACCTGGGCTTTGGCCGTCTTGGCGGTGACGACCTCCGCGGTGCTCGATGATCCTTGTGTGGTGATGATGCTTGAGATGACTTGTGTGTGGTGATGATCATTTAGATGACTTGTGTGCTTCTCTATATGCTTATGCTTATGTTGGTTGTGATGATGTTCATTTAGAGACTTGTGTGTGATGATGCTTATGCATATATTGTTGTGATGGTGCCGGATGATATCCCGTTGTGTTTTATATGTCTATCCCATCATATATATCTGCTGATATGTGCTGCTATTTGAATTGAATTGATCTGAAAACAAACAGAAAAAAGAAAAAAAAAGCAAAAGCAAACTATGCCGACGGCTAGGCCGTCGGCATAGGGCTAGCGTGAGCTCCCAGTAGCTGACACGTGACACCTATGCCGACGGCCTAGCCGTCGGCTTAGTTTAAAAACTGTGCCGACGGCTAGACCGTCGGCATAGGCGCCCATGTGTCACCTACTGGGAGCTCTGTATGAAGGACTATGCCGACGGCCTGGCCGTCAGCTTAGTTTCAAACTATGTCGACGGCCCAGCCGTCGGCATCGCCCTGGTCCACGAGCAGCGGCTGGTCGCCACGTGGCATACCTATGCCGACGGTCGAGCCGTCGGCATAGTTTTTGACTAAGCCGACGGCTAGGCCGTCGGCATAGGGGTGCCATGTGGCGACCAGTCGTTGGGCAGACTTGACGGCGGCCGCCGTTAGGCGTGATAGTTGCCGACGGCCGGGGCCGTCGGCATAGATGTACGGCCCCCGTCGGCGTATCATATATGCCGACGGCCTTCCTGACTGTGCCGACGCATATGTTGCCGACGGCCCTATGCCGACGGAGGCCGTCGGCATAGGTCTATCCCGACGGGACTCAGGCCTATGCCGACGGCCCTGGCCGTCGGCATAGGGGGCGATTCCGGTAGTGACAGGTAGCGTAGCAACAACACAACAAGTCTTAGAACAACGACCCAGGCCGTTCCGGCCAACACAAAAGGATCGACGAAAGAAGTCCAGATGCGACTTGACCAACTACTAGCGGATCACAGGGAAGACCGCTTATATATGGCTAGCTTAAAGGGCGATGGAAGGTCCACCTTTACTTTTATTGAGTTATTGTGAGATTTTGGAGAAAATCAAATCCAAGCTTATATAGTTTGCTCTCATCCATGCACGCTGCAGCAGTCGTCTGCAGACATGACAGAAAGAAATTTCAACTTCACGTATATCCAAATGGAACGCGACTCTTCTGTCATGGATTTTTTTGCTGAGGAAATCTGTCACAGATTTTGTGTGTGGACTGGGTCACTGGGAGAGGAGGGAAAGGATGAGGAGAAGCACCAGCAAGATCTTCGGCATGGTTGCTTCTTTGAATTGTGTGTCTGTCGCTGACTCGCTGTGGCTGTGACTGGTGTGTGTAGCTGTGGCTGGGTGATGGATTACTAGATAGATGGCGGGGCTTGCCGCGCGTTGCCCATCAAACGGCAGGCAACCGGATACGATAATTGCATGGAAATATTGTTGACACAGCGGTCGTGTCATTTTTGGGAGCTGTCTCGAGTACACAGTTAGAAATCATGTTGGTAGGTGGGTAAGTGAAAATAAAGTTTATCATGTTACATAGAGGAACGTGCAACTCTGTCAAAAGATAAACTGGCAAGACACGTTCAAAATATGAGTTTTAAAAAAAAGTTTTATTGCAGTATGAACGCATGGGACACAAAAGACCATAGATGTCGAAGCAGCCCTCTCGAAGTAGCATGATCAAGCCCTGCCTTTGTTCGGTTGTAATGACGTTTGGTAGCGCGGGAGAAAGAGTTTAAGCTTAGGGTTTAGACAAAGACAGTAATGATGTGTCTGGAAAATGTAATAATTTACAAAGGGAAGTAAGGTGGTATATCTACGCTTGTTATATTAGTCTGCAAGGTACAACAATCTGCGAACTTGTTTCTTTAGAGGATATATACAATACAATTGCTAGAAGTGGCTTCTCAACATGAAAGATGACCAGCAAATTGAAAAGGATGGTACTTGTCGCGGCCGCCATGGCCACGGCCAGCACGGGCTTGTCGGCCGTTCGTCCACCATGGCCAGAGTTGTCGCGCACGTCCACCACGCCACAAACGCACGGCATTCATCCTCACCTGCAGCCTCCATTTTCTCCACCTCGTCGGGCTCTGGTTTGCCTGAGATGAGCGTGGTCACACCGACCACCCCCTCGTCCATGCCCATCGACCTCAACACCACGCCTGTGGCCGGCGGGTCGTCCACCTAGGACCAGAGGAAACGGCCGCGCGAGATCCCCGTCTGCATGCATCCCGACGCCCACAACCTGTTCGACACAATGCCGGCCACGGACGACGACACAGCCAACTGTTTCATCATGGAGAACATCATTTTCGAAGGCGGTCTGGGTGGCACGGCCTACGATCCCGACAAGGCCCAAAACCAAGATGATCGAGGCCCCTTCATGGCCGGCGTCGATAGCACGGCCGACACCTTCTCTCAAGGCCACGGTGTCATGACCGACCGCTTCATGCAAGGCCAAGATGGCATGGGCAGCACTTTCCCGCAAGACCATGAGTTCCCGGAGGACTACAACCTAGAAGAAGAGGATGAAGTGGACATGGAGGGGGAGCCTTTGTTTGCCGATGAGCTCACCACCGAAGCCAATTAATGCAAACAAGAAGCGTCAAGCATTCAGATGAATGCGTACACAAAGGACAAGGACAAACTCCTTTTTATCATAAAATTGTTTTCTGCGCGGACGAGAATTGGGTCGGCCGGTTGGGCGCACCGGTCCTAAACAGGCGGACAACAAGCGGACAGACGATCAAACGGACAAACAGCAAAAAACACACGTCCGTTTGGGCCGACGCGTTGGAGCTGCTCTAAGAAGTTACACCCTCCGTCTCATAATATAAGAGCATTTTAAAGCTATATTAGCATAGAAACGTTCTTATATTATGAGATGGAGGGAGACATCACAATCTAGGTTTGTGAAGATTGGACGGAGGATATTAAATTAAAAATCAATAGTAAGCTCCTAATTGTGAAAATTGAGAGGAGCCAACCATTAAGACTACCCATAGTGTGGAGTAACTTAGACTAGTACTCCCTCCGGTCCTTCTTAGTCTGCATATAAGATTTGTCTGAAGTCAAACTTCGTAAAGTTTGACCAATTATATATAAAAAATATCACAATACAAAATCAATATCATTAGATGCGTCATGAACTTAATTTTCATATTATATAACTTTAATATTATAGATGTTGATATTTTGTCATATAAATTTGGTCAAAGTTGATAAAGTTTGACTTCAGACATATGTTATATGCGGAGTAAAAAAGGACCGGAGGGAGTATATGTTACTAGTCTATGTTACTACCTGTATAGTGTGTAGTTGTGACGTCCCCGATTCAATCGTACACTAATCATACTAGTAAATGGCACGTGTTATGCACGTGTTGTGAAATGTCATAGTTCGAGGGATTTATGTCAATTTTGTTTTGTATGTGTTTATTAACTTATTTTCTTCAACTAAGATCAGTACACACACGATAATAAGTCTGCTAATCTCAAGAGAAAGGCATACACACACGGGTGTGTGTAACTTAGCTATCATCATTAAAGCTATGATGCGCATATTCACAAAAATCATTAATTAATTAATGATCAACTATAGAAACTTTTAAAAAGATTGTAGCAGTGCATTATTGGCTTTGCACGTTTTTAAGTTCCAAGGAAAAAAGATAACCCCACCAATGTTTTTCTTGATAAAATTTAATAAGTTCTAGATGAGAAATGTAGGGAAATTAAGTCTATTATTTATTGTTATAAAACAGATGATTATCCGAACGACTACATATGTTTGATCAATTTTTGTACTAAAAAATTGTTGATCAAACAAAGGGAAAACCATGTCACAACATTTGTAAAATGATCTATAAGTAAAGGAAAAGATATTTAGTTCCACCATAAATCACATTCACACTCCCTTAGATCCTTTTTACTCTGCATATAAGATTTTTCTGAAGTCAAACTTTGTAAGCTTGGCCAATTTTATAGGAAAAAAATATCAACAGTCAAAATATAAAATCAATATCGGTATATGTATCATGGATATAATTTTCATATTATAGGTGTTGATTTTTTTAACATAAATATGGTCAAACTTTCTGAAATTTGACTTCAGATAAAATTTGCATGCGAAGGAAAAAAGACTGGAGGGGTACTTCTATTTTACTTATGGTTTTCTAGTTTGGTAGGAAAAAAACGTTTTTTCAGAGACTGTACCGCTGCATGCCTTCATGTCATTTCTTCTATCTCCTACTACAGTGAGCATGCTAGAATTTTCTAATCCCTCTCTCTTCTTCCTATTGCTAGTAGCCTAGTAGTACTACCACTCACGTTTATCTCTTCTGTTGGTAGTCCTACTAATCACTAATCACGTGAGTGCGAGAACTTTCTACACAGAAATGGGAGAATCACGTCGTGTGTACAAGCCTGTTGAGGGCATGCTGCAACATTGGCAGGGACACCGCGAATCCCTGCAGTATGGACCATTGGATTAGTCTATCCGACGGTCTAGTTGCAGCCACGTTGTCTTCTAACTAATATCATTAAATGTGAGCCATTGGATAAGAAAGATCCAACGGTCCATATGAGTTGATATTCGTGCACTATATAGGAAATACATGCAAACGTGTACGATCAAGATCAGGGACTCACGAAAGATATCACAACACAACTCTACAAAAAAAAAAGTCATACAAGCATCATATTACAAGTCAGGGGCCTCGAGGGCTCGAATACAAGAGCTCGATCATAGACGAGTCAGCGGAAGCAACAATATCTGAGTGCAGACATAAGTTAAACAAGTCTGCGTTAAGAAGGCTAGCACAAACTGGGATGCAGATCGAAAGAGGCGCAGGCCTCCTGCCTGGGATCCTCCTAAACTACTACTGGTCATCGTCAGCGGGCTGCACGTAGTAGTAGGCATCTCCCGAGTAGTAGCAGTCGTCATCGACAGTGGTGTCTGGCTCCTGGGCTCCATCGTCTGGTCGCAGCAATCGAGTATATAAAGGGGGAAAAGGGGGAGCAAAGCAACCGTGAGTACTCATCCAAAGTACTCGCAAGCAAGGAGCTACACTACATATGTATGCATTGGTATCAAATGGAAAAGGGATAACATATGTGGACTGAACTGCAGAAAGCCGGAATAAGAGAGGGATAGCTAGTCCTATCGAAGACTACTCTTCTGGTAATCTCCATCTTGCAGCATGTAGAAGAGAGTAGATGGTAAGTTCACCAAATAACATCGCATAGCATAATCCTAACCGATGATCCTCCCATCATCGCCCTGTGAGAGAACGACCACCGATTGTATCTAGCACTTGGAAGGATGTGTTTTATTAAGTATCCGGTTCTAGTTGTCATAAGGTCAAGGTACAACTTCAAGTCGTCATGTTACCGAAGATCACGGCTATTCAAATAGATTAACTTCCCTGCAGGGGTGCACCACATTTCCCAACACGCTCGATCCCCTTTGTCTGGACACACTTGTCTGGATCATGCCCGGCCTCGGAAGATCAACACGTCACAGCCCTACCTAGGCACAACAAAGAGGTCAGCACGCCGGTCTAAATCCTATGGCGCAGGGGTCTGGGCCCATCGCCCATTGCACACCTGCACGTTGCGTACGCGGCCGGTGAGCAGACCTAGCCTCCCTTATACAAGTGCAGGCGTTCCAGTCCAACCCGGCGCGCGCCCTCAGTCGCTGACGTCACGAAGGCTTCGGCTGATACCACGACGTCGAGTGCCCATAACTGTTCCCGCGTAGTTGGTTAGTGCGTATTGGCCAGTAGCCAGACTCATATCAAATACCCAGATCTCGTTAACCCAGGAGGACGAGGAGAGCGACGAATCGACCGATGACGAAGAAGTCGACTCGCCTCCTCGCAGGGAAAGGAGATCCAAACACGCTCACGACCCGGTGAGTGCTCCGGACTTGGTGGCCGCAGCGACGAATCGACCAATGACGAAGAAGTCGACTCGCCTCCTCGCAGGGAAAGGAGATCCAAACACGCTCACGACCCGGTGAGTGCTCCGGACTTGGTGGCCGCACCGACTGGTCAGTCTTCTAAGCATCCTAGGACGTCTTCCCCGACGCCGACTTAAAAGGCTCCAAAGCAGTCCAAAGTTGCGCCGCCTCCAGCGCTGAAAGCGCCGAAAGCTACCTCCTCCAAGTTGCCAAAAGCTTTGCCCAGGATCAAAGTGACCGTTCCTACTATCTCCGGGTAACCATCTGACTTGTCCTTCTCGTCGACTCAATTAACCGGACGTAACCGATTGAATGCGGGTCTTTGCAGTGCTGCTACGTTAGGAACCTCTTCTCTCCAATACCGGGACGAGGAAATGGAAGATGCGGTAACCTCCAACCCAGGCATAAACTCTTGCGATTTCGTTCTTGATTCTTTGGTCGATTGCGTTCGAGTGGCTCACTTGGGGTCGAATGATCTGCCTTGCAGCTCCACCCAACATCATCGATCTTCCAGATGACGATGAAGATGTGCTCTTAAGACCAGGAAGAGCAAGAAGGTAGCCGCTGGTAGGATGTCTCGGCAAGAACCAACTACGACACCTCCCGTCCGTCAACCTGAAGATGCGGGCAGGGTTTCTGTGACCTTCGCTGCACCTTTGTCGAGTGAGCACCCCACACCGCCGACTGCACCTGTGATTCCTTCAGTCGTCCAACTCCACACCACGGAGCTCCAAGCCGCCGCACCTGGGGCGACTGCTCACTTTTTCACCAGCTACCCCGTCCCGGACAACCAGTCAGAAGCGGCTGCGGAAGCCATCCGACATGCTGACATGATGGTGGAGCGGGTGAAGACGGTGCATGAGAACAGCCAGGCTGCCTACGACGCCAGTGCTGCCCTTCGGGCCAATGTCCAAGTGAGTAGACTTTCCGACTGTTTTTGCTCTGTGAGGAAGTGTCACTCGAAAAAATCTTCTTCTACATAATATGCTGTTGTTTGCGTCGAATTAGAGCACCCACTTGGTGTTTTGTTGTTTTTGGTAGTTTCGTTCTTCCACTCGGTCTGGGCGAGTGGGATCTGAACCGGTGGGCCACGCTAAGTGCACCCACTAGGTGTAGTCCCCGAGACCGCGGTCGACTGCTGGCAGTCGACTGGGGTCTGAGTTCTTCTTTCCTTTCTTTTGTACTCCTTACACTCGACTCAGGCGGACCGGTCGAGTAGTTTCGTTCTTCCACTCGGTCTGGGCGAGTGGGATCTGAACTGGTGGGGGCACGCCAAGTGCACCCATTGGGTGTAGTCCCCGAGACCGCAGTCGACTGGTGGCAGTCGGCTGGGGTCTGAGAAGGGTTTTTTTGGGCCGGGCGGACCGGTCGAGTTGAGTCTTAGTCAGCGGGGGCACGCCAAGTGCACCCGCTGGGTGTAGCCCCTGAGACCGCAGTCGACTATGTGTAGTCGGCTGGGGTCTAAGCGAACTTCTTTAGGTTTTATTCACTCGAAAGTAAACAACTTTTGATCTTATCGACTGATCCATCTTTTGCCTTCTATAGAAGTCTTGCACTCTCATTTCTAAGTTTGCTGAACTTGAGGAGAAGCAGAGGCAACTCAACCTCGACTTGGAATTAGCCCAACAGAATCTGAAGAAAGCTCAAGACGAAGCCGCTGGTATGGAAGGTAACTAACTGTCGACTGACTTTCAGTACATTTCTTTGATCTTTTCTTTGATTCGATTGCTTCTTTTGCAGAGAAATGAAGTTGGCTATGGAGAAGAAGGACTCGGACCTCGCCGCCGCGCAAAAAGCAGCCCAAGATGAAACTGCTCTCACAGACCAGAAGCTTGCTTCAATCGGAACGCTGGAAGGAGAGGTGACCAAACTGAAATCTTGTCTTAATGAAGCTAACCGCAAAGTGACCAGTCTGAAGAAGGACAAGGTCGCCCTGAATGAAAAGCTGGAGTCTGCGATCCACAAGAGGAATGACACGGAAGCTTATCCGAGGACTCTTACCAAGAAGCTTTATCTCATGCTGGAAGGTATTTCTTTTAATCCGACTGTGTTGATGCTTGCGATCGGATCTTGCTCGGCTGATTGACTAATTTTTTGCTATAGAATTCTGTCAAGACTTCGACGAGGAAACTGGAAGGGTCGAGACGGGTCTGGACCCTATCGTTTCTCTAGTCTGCGACGAAACTGCAATGAACGTGCTCCGACTAGAGTCCCGTATCGCCAGCGCCACAAGCTACCTCGCGCGCCTGAAGGAGGTAGTCTCCCGAATCGACTCATCGCTTTGGCCGGAGGCGACGCTTCAGAATGACCTGGAATCCCTGATAACTCGACTGAACGAAATCCCTGACCGAGTGCAAGAATGGAAGAAATCCTCCGCCCGGTGTGGTGCTGACGTGGCGCTGTCCTTGGTGCGAGTCCATTGCAAGGAAGTTCGTGAAGACAAGCTGGCTGCGATCAAAGTCGCTAACACCAAAAAGTATGACTTCCAGTCCTTCATGGAGACTTTCATTGCCGCCGCCACTCGGATAGCTGATGGGATCGACCTGGACTCATTCGTGGAGCCTGCCAGCCCTCCTCCGGCCGAGTGAACAAACATATGAAACTTGAATCTGCTTTAAATTTGCCTCGGAATGCCGAGTGATTGCTGTAACCGTTGAACTCCTTCGGGCTTGATGCCTGAGTACTTTTGATTTGCTGCTTGGACTTTTTAGGATTTATCTGGATTTGGTTTATTTCCGAATGTGCTTGCGTTTGCCTTCGAATGGACTTTGCTCACTGCTTGGAGTAGTCTTTGCGCTAGAGACGCAGCTCTGAGGTGGCGGCTCCAGTCGACCTGCACTTCGTCGTCCTTGTGGATAGGGATGGAGCGGACGTTGTACTTGTCCCGTAGCTCCGAAGGAGAAGGTTGCAGTTGACCTGCACCTCATTGTCCTTGCGGATAGGGATGGAGCGGACGTTGTACTTGTGCCGTAGCCCCAAAGGAGAAGGTTGCAATCGACCTGCACCTCGTCGTCCTTGCGAATAGGGATGGAGCGGACGTTGTACTTGTGCCGTAGCCCCAAAGGAGAAGGTTGCAGTCGACCCACACCTCGTCGTCCTTGCGCATAGGTATGGAGCGGATGTTGTACTTGTGTCATAGCTCCGAAGGAGAAGGTTGCAGTCAACCTGTACCTCGTCATCCTTGCGGATAGGGATGGAGCGGACGTTGTATTTGTGCCGTAGCTCCAAAGGAGAAGGTTGCAGTCGACCTGCACCTCGTCGTCCTTGCGGATAGAGGTACTTAGGCGAGTACTAGACTGCATCTAAGCCCCCGAGTGGGAGGATTGCTCCCCACTCGGTAGGATTTTTCAAACTTAGGCGAGTACTTGACTGCAGCTAAGCCTCCTAGTGGGAGAACTTAGGCGAGTACTGGGCTGCAGCTAAGCCCCCGAGTGGGAGGATTGCTCTCCACTCGGTAGGATTTTTTCAAACTTAGGTGAGTACTGGACTGCAGCTAAGTCTCCTAATGAGAGAACTTAGGCGAGTACCGGACTGCAGCTAAGCCCCCGAGTGGGAGGATTGATCTCCACTCGATAGGACTTTTTCGAACTTAGGCGAGTACTGGGCTGCAGCTAAGTCTCCTAGTGAGAGAACTTAGGCGAGTACTGGACTGCAGCTAAGCCCCCGAGTGGGAGGATTGCTCTCCACTCGGTAGGATTTTTTCAAACTTAGGCGAGTACTGGACTGCAGCTAAGTCTCCTAGTGAGAGAACTTAGGCGAGTACTGGACTGCAGCTAAGCCCCCGAGTGGGAGGATTGCTCTCCACTCGGTAGGATTTTTTCGAACTTAGGCGAGTACTGGACTGCAGCTAAGTCTCCTAGTGAGAGAACTTAGGCGAGTACTGGACTGCAGCTAAGCCCCCGAATGGGAAGATTGCTCTCCACTCGGTAGGACTTTTTCGAACTTAGGCGAGTACTGGACTGCAGCTAAGTCTCCTAGTGAGAGAACTTAGGCGAGTACTGGACTGCAGCTAAGCCCCCGAGTGGGAGGATTGCTCTCCACTCGGTAGGATTTTTTCAAACTTAGGAGAGTACTGGACTGCAGCTAAGTCTCGTAGTGAGAGAACTTAGGCGAGTATTGGACTGCAGCTAAGCCCCCGAGTGGGAGGATTGCTCTCCACTCGGTAGGATTTTTCAAACTTAGGCGAGTACTGGACTGCATCTAAGTCTTCTAGTGAGAGAACTTAGGCAAGTACTGGACTGCAGCTAAGCCCCCGAGTGGGAGGATTGCTCTCCACTCGGTGGATTTTTTCAAACTTAGGCGAGTACTGGACTGCAGCTAAGTCTCCTAGTGGGAGAACTTAGGCGAGTACTGGACTGCAGCTAAGCCCCCGAGTGGGAGGATTGCTCTCCACTCGGTAGGATTTTTTCAAACTTAGGCGAGTACTGGACTATAGCTAAGTCTCCTAGTGAGAGAACTTAGGCGAGTACTGGACTGCAGCTAAGCCCCCGAGTGGGAGGATTGCTCTCCACTCGGTAGGATTTTTTCCAACTTAGGCGAGTACTGGACTGCAGCTAAGTCTCCTAGTGAGAAAACTTAGGCGAGCACTGGACTGCAGCTAAGGGCATCTCCAGCCGCGCCCCCAGGAAGGCCTCCCCAGGCGTTTTTTTTGCGCCGGCGCCGAAAAATCGGCCCAGTCGCACCCCTAGGATCCCGATTTTCGCCGGCTTGGGCCAAAAATAGCGCCGGCGGACCCAGGCCGAACCCGGCGCGCCGGGGCGAACTATTTTGGCGCGAAACAGCCGCGGGCCCGCTGCGTCAGTGACTCTACCCTCTTCTCGCCCCTTCATCGTCCTCATCGCCTCGTTTCCCGCAGTGAATCAATGCCAAAGCTGCCGCACTGCCGCCGGTCAGCCTGCGCCATTGATGCCTCACGGACGGCGCAGTGAAGACCGGATAATGCGCGTCCCTCGCCCTCCCTCGCCCGCCACGCGTACTCACGGCGGCTCGCGCATGGGCGGTGCCTCGGCCTATATAAGACGCACCCCAACGCACTCGGCGACTCGTACTCTCTCGCCGTCGTCGATCCTCCCTCTCCTCTCTCTCGCCGTCGTCGTTCCTCCCTCTCCTCTCTCTCGCCGTCTCCAGCACCCATGGCCAAGCACTTCCTAGGCGACGGCGCGGCGGCGAACGGCTTCGGCCGCTGCCATCTTCATGAGAGCGAGGCTCGCCTCCTTTTAGAGGCCAAGTACCCGGTCCCGCCGGACATGCGGGTACCCGAGGCGTGGAGATCAGTGCCGGCGGCGTGCCGGTGCCCCCGATACCCACCGGCGCGGCGCGGCGTGCGGAGATCACACGCATCCGCTCGTCCCTGCCACGTGCGGCGAGGGAGGGGTCACGGTACGTCCCCGATAGCCTGCTCTGGGAGCCCTACTTCCGCCGCCGTCACGCCGAGCAGCTCGAGGCCACCAACGGCGTCGATCCCTCCGGCAGGCTCAACACCGTCGGCCGGCATCGGTGGTGGGGCGTGCCCGGGCGCACGTTGGAGGCCGTCCTCGAGTACATCGAGGGCGGCAACACGCCGCGCCTCGAGTACCCCGCTCCCCCGTCCTTCACACGCCGCCGGGGAAGCTCCTGGACCCCGAGGCGCATGGAGACCAGGGGGTCCTCCTCCTCGTTCGGCGGCTCCCCCTGCCTCCACTTCCACCCCGTCAAGCCGGAGCCCCAGGGCGCGCCTGTCAGCGCGCGCACCCACAGCTCCAGCGTCCGCATCAGCGACAACGCCTCCCCCACCGACCGCTTCTTCCTCGTCGAGCCCAAGCCGGAGCCCGGCCTCCCCGTGGAGTACGAGGAGATAGCCCGGCGTGGCTTCTCCGACGAGGACACCCTGCAGTGGGCGCGGGACGACTACCTCTGCGACGAGATGGTCCGGTAGCGCCGGGCCCTGGAGGAGATCGCCGCCCGCAAGCGTGGGCGCGAGGACGAGCACGGCGTCGTGGTCCTCGACAGCGACGACGACGACGACGCCCCCGGACTGTCCAACCCGCCGCGTCAACCGGGGGAGGGATGCAGCAGGGACGGCGGAGGCGTCGGCGGGGGCGACGACGACGATGACGATGACGACGACGGCGGTGACTACACGCGGTTCTACCGCCTCCTCGGCATGTAGAACCACGTGGGCGGGCGGCGAGGGAGACGGCGGGGGTAGCCCGCGGTAGTTTTTCCTTTTTTTGTAAAGTATGTTTAAATTTGAACGAACTCGCTGATGTTTGTGTTAAATTTGAGTCGTGTTTGCGCCGTATTTGACTTTTTTAAAAACCCATGGGGGGCCGCGACTGGGGGGCATCACGCCCCCAGTGCGTGGTTTAGCGCCGGTGCGCCCCCAGGGGGCGATTTTTTGCCCCTCCTGGGGGCCAACGGCTGGAGATGCCCTAAGCCCCCGAGTGGGAGGATTGCTCTCCACTCGGTAGGATTTTCTTTTGAACTTAGGCGAAACGGATTCGCGACTAAGCCCACCCACTGGGGGATTTCAGAAGTAAATAAGAACACAACAATCGAATGATAGGACCATAAGCTCTTGTCTTTGATAAACAAATTACAAATGTGTTTCTTATTACATTTTATTCGAACGAGTGCTTAAGTATAAAAGGGGCTGAGCAGCTCCGCGTTCCAAGCTCGTGGCTCGTCTTTCTGATGCTCAATACTGTAAAGATGGTATGCTCAGTTGTGGAGAACTTTGGTGATGATGAAGGGGCCCTCCCAAGTCGGGGCAAGCTTGTGCGGTTTCTGTTGATCCAATCGAAGAACCAGGTCTCCTTCTTGAAAGGCTCGACCCCTCACATTTCTGGCGTGGAATCGACGCAGGTCTTGCTGATAAATGGTCGAGCGGATCAAGGGCATCTCTCTTTCCTCCTCTAAGAGATTGACTGAATCTTGTCGGGCCTGCTCTGCTTCCTCTTCGGAGAAGAGCTCAACTCGGGGTGCATTGTGGAGCAGATCACTTGGCAGAACAACTTCGGCTCCATAGACTAAGAAGAAAGGAGTTCGTTCGGTCGACCGATTAGGAGTTGTCCTCAAACCCCATAGAACTGGCGGAAGTTCATCAACCCAAGCGCCTGCTGCGTGTTTGAGACCACGCATCAGTCGGGGTTTCAGTCCTTTGAGAATTAGGCCATTGGCTCTTTTTGCTTGTCCGTTCGACTGCGGGTGAGCGGCAGAAGCACAGTCAACTCGAGTGCCCTGAGAGGCGCAGAAAGCTCTGAACTCATCGGAATCGAAGTTCGATCCATTGTCCGTGATGATGATGTGTGGGACTCCATATCTGAATGTCAATTCTCTGATAAAACTGACAGCGGTGCTAGCATCAAGGTTCTTGATAGGTTCAGCTATGATCCATTTGGTAAACTTGTCGACTGCAACGAGCACATGAGTGAAGCCGCTCCTGCCAGTTCTCAGTGGTCCAACCATATCCAGTCCCCAAACAACAAAGGGCCAGATGAGGGGGGTGGTCTTCAGGGCTGATGCTGACTTGTGAGACATGTTAGAGTAAAACTGACAGCCTTCACATCTGTCGACTATATCTTTCACCATTTCATTTGCGCGTGGCCAATAGAATCCAGCTCGGTATACTTTAGCCACGATGGCCCGAGAGGACGCATGATGACCACAGGTCCCCGAGTGGATGTCATTGAGGATCATTCGACCTTCTTCTGGTGTTATGCATTTCTGACCGACTCCAGTCACGCTTTCTCTGAACAGCTGCCCTCTTATCACAGTAAAGGCCTTCGATCGACGGACAATCTGTCGAGCCTCTTCTTCATCCTCTGGGAGTTCTTTCCTGAGGATGTATGCAATGTAGGGCACCGTCCAGTCGGGAGTAATGGCCAGAACCTCCATGATCAGGTCGACCACGGCTGGGACCTCGACTTCAGTCAGATCTGTGGCGCTCTTAGGTTGCGGGGGCTCTTTAGTAAAAGGATCTTCCTGAACTGTTGGCGAGTGAATATGCTCCAAAAACACATTGCTGGGAATGGCTTCTCTCTTGGAACCTATCTTTTCCAAATCGTCGGCTGCTTGATTTTTCAGTCGGGGTATGTGGTGGAGTTCTAACCCCTCAAACTTCTTCTCAAGCTTTCTCACCGCGTTGCAGTAACCAGTCATGGCTGGGCTTCTGACGTCCCACTCCTTCATCACTTGATTAACTACCAAATCTGAGTCGCCATAGACCTGAGGCGACGGACGCCGAGTGAGATGGCCATGCGCAACCCATACAGGAGTGCTTCATATTCTGCTTCATTGTTGGAGGAATCAAAGTGAATCTGGAGGACATATCTGAGCCTGTCTCCTCGGGGGATACCAGAACTACTCCAGCACCAGAACCGTTCAGCATCTTGGATCCGTCAAAGAACATGGTCCAGTGCTCAGAGTGAACTTGAGTCGGCAGTTGCTGTTCGATCCACTCGGCGAGGAAATCTGCTATTGCTTGGGACTTGATAGCTTTCTTTGCCTCAAACTTGATATCCAAGGGAAGGAGTTCAATCGCCCATTTGGCCACTCGACCAGTTGCATCTCTGTTGTGCAGAATCTCTGACAATGGAGCGTCGCTGACGACTGTAACAGAGTGATCCGAGAAATAGTGTGCAACCTTCTTCGTGGTCATGTAAATCCCATAGACAAGCTTCTGATAATGAGGATATCTCTGCTTTGACGGGGTCAGGACTTCAGAAATATAATAAACTGGGCGTTGAACCTTATAAGCTTTTCCTTCTTCTTCCCGCTCGACCGTAAGTACTGTACTGACGACTTGTCCAGTGGCTGCTATATAAAGCAGTAGAGGCTCTTTGCTGATTGGAGCAGCAAGCACCGGCTGGGTGGAAAGCAGGGCTTTTAGCTCTGCAAATGCTGCATCAGCTTCTGGGGTCCACTCGAACTTGTCTGATTTCTTCATCAGTCGGTAAAGAGGCAGCGCCTTTTCACCGAGGCGAGAAATGAATCGACTTAGGGCGGCCAAGCAACCAGTAAGCTTCTGGACATCATGCACACGCACAGGGCGTTTCATTCGGAGTATAGCGCCTACTTTCTCTGGGTTAGCATCGATTCCTCGTTCGGAAACAAGAAAACCGAGTAACTTTCCGCCTGGAACTCCAAACGTGCACTTTGATGGATTGAGCTTGATATCATACCTTCTGAGGTTGGCAAAGGTTTCAGCAAGGTCAGTCAGTAGGTCGGAACCTTTACGTGACTTGACCACAATGTCATCCATGTATGCTTCCACATTCCGACTGATCTGAGTGAGCAGGCACTTCTGAATCATCCGCATGAATGTGGCTCCGGCGTTCTTCAAACCGAATGGCATTGTGACATAACAGAAGCACCCAAACGGGGTGATGAAAGCTGTCTTTATCTTGTCGGGTCCGTACAGACGGATCTGGTGGTACCCGGAGTAGGCGTCCAAAAAGGACAAACGCTCGCACCCTGCAGTCGAGTCGACTATCTGATCAATGCGAGGGAGAGGGAAGTGATCTTTCGGGCAGGCCCGATTGATATGCTTGAAATCAATACACATGCGAAGTGAGTCGTCTTTCTTTGGGACCATGACAACATTGGCTAACCACTCAGAGTGATAAATCTCTCGGATAAACTCAGCTGCCAAAAGCCGAGCCACCTCTTCACCGATTGCCTTTCTTTTCTGGACGGCGGACCGTCGAAGATGCTCTTTAACTGGTTTCACCTTCGGGTCGACTCGCAAATGATACTCAGCCAGTCCCCTGGGAACACCCGGCATGTCAGAAGGATTCCATGCAAAGATTTCCTAGTTCTCATGGAGGAACTGGATGAGCGCTTCTTCCTATTTGGAGTCGAGTGTGGTTGAAATGTGAGTCGGAGCTGCATTGGGATCCGTCGGGTGAATGTGAATCGACTTCGTTTCACCAGACGACTGGAACGCTGAATCTGTGGCTGGCTTCTTGGCTCGCAGCAAGTCACTCGGATCTGCATTTTTCTGGTATTCTTGCAATTCTACCACGGCCATCTGGGCATCGGCGATCTTTGAGCCCTTCTGGAAGCACTCTTCTGCCTTCTTCCGATTACCAGAGATAGTGATCACTCCTCTGGGCCAGGCATCTTCAGTTTGAGGTACACGTAACATGGTGGAGCCATAAATCGTGCATAAGCCGGCCTGCCCAGAATTGCATAATAAGCACTCTGGAAATCCACAACTTCAAACGTCAACTTTTCTTTGCGGTAATTTTTGGAATCACCAAAAACCACGTCGAGTGCAATCTGACCGAGGGATGTAGCCTTCTTGCCAGGAATGACCCCATGGAAACTCATATGGCTTTCGCTGAGTCTGGACATCGGAATGCCCATTCCCTTCAACGTCTCTGCATATAGTATGTTCAGGCCACTGCCACCGTCCATCAGGACCTTTGTCAGTCGAGTGCCTTCGACCACCAGGTCGACCACCAGTGCTTGCCTCCCAGGGGTGGCTGTGTGCGCTGGATGGTCAGACTGGTCGAATGTAATGGCAGTCTGTGACCACTTCAAGTAACTGGGTGTCACCGGAGCGACCATGTTCACTTCCCTGTTGATGACTTTCAATCGACTTTTGCTCTCAACGTCAGCAAAAATCATCAGAGTGGAATTCACGTGGGGATAACCATCATCATCCTCTTCCTCATCCTCAGCCTTGTCTGCTTATTTTTCCTTTTCCTTGGGTTGTTTCTCTCGGAACTTCTGGATTAGGAGCCGACACTGCCGAGTGGTGTGCTTCGGGTAAATGAAATTACCTTCTTCATCTTTTTTGGTGTGGATATGGCACGGCAGATCCAACACGTCATTTCCATCTTGATCTTTTACTTTCTTGGGGTTCCACGGCCCTTTGGGCTTCCCCTTGAACTTTCCTTGAACCACAGCCAAGGCTTCACCCGGAGCAGCTGGCTCGGCCTTGCGCTTCTGTTTCCGACCGGAGTTTCCTCCTCCGGCTTCATGGGCGACTGCTTTGTGCTTGCCACTCCGGAGTCGCTCTTCTTCTTCACCATTGGCATACTTGGTGGCAATTTCCATCATCCGAGCCAGAGTCATATTTCCTGTCCGGCCGAACTTCATATTCAACTCTCAATACCTGACGCCTTCCTTAAAGGCACAAATTGCCTGATGATCCGACACATCTTCTACCGTGTGGTGTAGGGTGATCCATCTCTGGATATAATCCCTCAAAGTTTCATTCGGCTTCTGAACACAACACTGTAACTCTGTTAAACCTGCGGCCGTTTGCAAGTGCCCTCGAATGTTCTGACAAACACTCGGGCGAGATCTTCCCAAGTATAGATGCTGCCAGGCGCTAACTGATTCAGCCATGCTCTAGCTGAGCCCTCCAACATCAGAGGAAGGTGTTTCATGGCCACTTCATCATTGCTGCCACCAATCTGGACAGCCACTCGGTAGTCTTCAAGCCAAGTGTCAGGCTTGGACTCTCCGGTGAACTTACTAACTCTAGACGCCAACCTGAAGTTGGGGGGAATCACTGCAGCTCTGATAGCTCTGCTGAAGCACTTTGGACCAGAGACATGCACCCTGTTGCTGGTTTGTGGATCTCTATCATGGCCCTCTCGGTGAGCTCTACTTCTGTCGACCAAGCCTTACACGAGAATAGATCTCGCATCAAAGCCTGGCTCTCTGGGGTCGATTGGAATACCTCGCCCAACACTGTTAGGGCGTCTGTCTTCATGCTGCCGAGGCACGTATGACCCGCTCCTTGGGGGAGGCGTGGGCACTCGACGGCGATCATCACGATCGACTCGGTGATCATACTGCTCTCGGTTTCTGTACTGATCTCATCGATCCCCACGTCCCTCACGCCTCGGAGGCGATCTTGGTCTATGGGCCAACTGAACTGTGTCTGCCATCACAGATCTGCTGTGGATCCTATCCCGCGACTGAGATACAACCGTATTCTATTCTCCTGTCGCCCGGAGCAAGGATCGGATCTGCACCAGACCTCGACCAGCTTCTGACTGGGAGGGTTGGATCGACTCCGCTATCCGGACAGCAGCAGCCAGATTCTGGATCAGGGTTCGGTATACCTGAGTCGGAGGAGGAAAAAGCTGGCGTCGACTGGATTCAGGAGCGCGCTGCCAAGCGCGATCGTCGAGTGCGCGCTGGAGGTTCTCCAGTCGAGTGCGCTCAGCCAGGTTGGCCAAGCGCGCCTGCTCCAAGGCCTGGGCCTCAGGGGTTTCTCCAACTATAGGAGTATGCAATGCATCCATGTTCCGGCGGCAAAGTTCCTCCCTCTGCTGCGAGGAGATAGGTTCGGGGCGGTACTCCTTGTGAACGCGCAACAGATCGCCGTTCCCGTCGCCTCCGTCTTCATGGTTGAAGCCAGGAGGGCTGCGTGCTCCATTGACCATCAGAACTTCAGCCGCTGGGTCGCTGCTGTTGCACTCGGATGCGGTCTCTACGGAGCCAGACGACAGATCGAACAGGCCGTAGAGAGTTTCGTCGGGCTCGATCGCCGCAACTTGAGGGCTGGCCGACTAGCGGGCCACCGCATGCCTCACCCATTGCTGAAGCCTCGACCGACCGGAGCGTTTGCTCCGGTGAGCCGCAGGGAGGGGGAAAGCTGACGGAGTCGACTAATACTGGGTCGACGGTTGCCGCAGGAGGACGTCGTGGACGCACGCGCGAAAGTGTATCGCCCTGTGAGTGGGGAGTGCGTCGACGTCGAGTGGAGCCTCCTGAAGCCAAGCGGAGTCATCGGCGACAAACACGAGCGCGCCGAGACGGATCTCGCGGCCCTCAGCCAAACCTCCGCCTGAAACCATGATGAAGGGGATCGGAAAAATTGCAACTTCTCCAACAAGTCGCTAAGACACCTGCCCCACGGTGGGCGCCAACTGTCGTGGTTCTAAGACTGACAGTAGAATAGGGGGGTAAGAATGTAGAGGCAAGATCCTAGCTATGGAGGAGTTGTACACACGAGTTTTACGAGTTCGGGCCCTTCTCGGAGGAAGTAACAACCCTACGTCTCGGAGCCCTGAGGCGGTCGACTGAATATATGTGTGTGAATTACAGAAAGTGTGAACCCCTGTCCCAAAGGAGGGGGTGGCTTATATAGAGTGCGCCATGACCCCTGCTCCCCTCCATTACACAGGGTTCAATGTTCATAAAGGAGGAGCGTTACTGGTAATGTCTGCAGTAAAGTGTAGTAAATGCCCATAAAGCTATGGTTTAAGTCCCGACCGTTGCAGAGTGGAGGGTTTCTCATCTTCTGGTGGTCGAGTGTCTTCAAGGTGGTAGAGTGAGTACATCTTCACGGTCGAGTGGATGATGGTTTCTCTTCGACTGCTTCTGATTCTTTGTAGAGATGTCCTTGGGGAGGGTATGTTGGACAGATCCATGACCCTACCCTAGGTACATAGCTTCATCAGGGGCGCCCCTTCCTTCCTTCTCCTTTTCCCTTCCCTTTCCTTCCCTCCTACTCCTACTACTTGGAAGGGCTCCTAGTTCTACTAGGAAAGGGGGAATCCTACTCCCAGTGGGAGTAGGACTCCCCTAGGGTGCGCCATAGAGAGGGCCGGCCCTCCCCCTCCTCCACTCCTTTATATACGGGGGCAGGGGGCACCCCAAAGACACAACAATTGATCTCTTGATCTCTTAGCCGTGTGCGGTGCCCCCCTCCACCATAATCTACCTCGGTCATATCGTAGCGGTGCTTAGGCGAAGCCCTGCGTCGGTAGAACATCATCATCATCGTCACCATGCCGTCGTGCTGACGGAACTCTCCCTCAAAGCTCGGCTGGATCGGAGTTCGAGGGACGTCATCGAGTTGAACATGTGCAGAACTCGGAGGTGCCATGCGTTCGGTACTTGATCGGTCGGATCGTGAAGACGTACGACTACATCAACCGCGTTGTGCTAACGCTTCCGCTTTCGGTCTACGAGGGTACGTAGACAACACTCTCCCCTCTCGTTGCTATGCATCACCATGATCTTGCGTGTGCGTAGGAATTTTTTTGAAATTACTACGTTCCCCAACAGTGGCATCCGAGCCAGGTTTTATGCGTTGATGTAATATGCATGAGTAGAACACAAGTGAGTTGTGGGCCATATAAGTCATACTGCTTACCAACATGTCACACTTCGGTTCGGCGGTATTGTTGGATGAAGCAGCCCGGACCGACATTACGCGTACGCTTACGCGAGACTGGTTCTACCGACGTGCTTTGCACACAGGTGGCTGGCGAGTGTCGGTTTCTCCAACTTTAGTTGAACCGACTGTGGCTACGCCCGGTCCTTGCGAAGGTTAAAACAACACCAACTTGACAAACTATTGTTGTGGTTTTGATGCGTAGGTAAGAACGGTTCTTGCTAAGCCCGTAGCAACCACGTAAAACTTGCAACAACAAAGTAGAGGACGTCTAACTTGTTTTTGCAGGGCATGTTGTGATGTGATATGGTCAAGACATGATGCTAAATTTTATTATATGAGATGATCATGTTTTGTAACCGAGTTATCGGCAACTGGCAGGAGCCATATGGTTGTCGCTTTATTGTATGCAATGCAATCGCCCTGTAATGCTTTACTTTATCACTAAGCAGTAGCTATAATCGTAGAAGCATAAGATTGGCGAAACGACAACAATGCTACGATGGAGATCAAGGTGTTGCGCCGGTGACGATGGTGATCATGGAGGTGCTTCGGAGATGGAGATCACAAGCACAAGATGATGATGGCCATATCATATCACTTATATTGATTGCATGTAACGTTTATCTTTTATGCATCTTATCTTGCTTTGATTGACGGTAGCATTAAAGATGATCCCTCACTAAATTATCAAAGTATAAGTGTTCTCCCTGAGTATGCACCGTTGCGAAAGTTCTTCGTGCTGAGACACCACGTGATGATCGGGTGTGATAGGCTCTACGTTCAAATACAACGGGTGCAAAATAGTTGCACACGCGGAATACTCAGGTTAAACTTGACGAGCCTAGCATATAACAGATATGGCCTCGGAACACGGAGACCGAAAGGTCGAACGTGAATCATATAGTAGATATGATGAACATAGTGATGTTCACCATTGAAACTACTCCATCTCACGTGTTGATCGGACATGGTTTAGTTGATTTGGATCACGTGATCACTTAGAGGATTAGAGGGATGTCTATCTAAGTGGGAGTTCTTAAGTAATATGATTAATTGAACTTTAATTTATCATGAACTTAGTCCTGGTAGTATTAGCATATCTATGTTGTAGATCAATTGCTCGCGATATCGCTCCCCGTTTAATTTTTTATATATTCCTAGAGAAAACTATGTTAAAAAATGTTAGTAGCAATGATGCGGATTGGATCCGTGATCTGAGGATTAACCTCATTGCTGCACAGAAGAATTATGTCCTTGATGCACCGCTAGGTGACAGACCTATTGCAGGAGCAGATGCAGACGTTATGAATGTTTGTCTAGCTCAATATGATGACTACTTGATAGTTTAGTGCACCATGCTTAACGGCTTAGAATCGGGACTTCAAAGACGTTTTGAATTTCATGGACCATATGAAATGTTCTAGGAGTTGAAGTTAAATATTTCAAGCAAATACCCGAGTTGAGAGATATGAAGTCTCCAACAAGTTCTATAGCTAAAATATGGAGGAGAATAGCTCAAGCAGTGAGCATATGCTCAGATTGTCTGGGTACTACAATCGCTTGAATCAAGTGGGAGTTAATCTTACATATAAAATAGTGATTGGCAGAGTTCTCTAGTCACCATCACCAAGTTACTAGAACTTCATGATAAACTATAGTATGCAAGGGATGACGAAAACGATTCCCGAGCTCTTCGTGATGTTGAAATCGACGAAGGTAGAAATCAAGAAAGAGCATCAAGTGTTGATGATTGACAAGAACACTAGTTTCAAGAAAAGGGCAAAGGGAAAGAAAGGGAACTTCAAGTAGAATGACAAGCAAGTTTTCACTCCCGTGAAGAAGCCCAAAGCTGGACCAAAGCCTGAAACTGAGTGCTTCTACTGCAAAGGAAATGATCACTGGAAGCGGAAATTCCCTGAATATTTGGTGGATAAGAAAGATGGCAAAGTGAACAAAGGGTATATTTGATATATAGGTTATTGATGTGTGCCTTACTAGTGTTTATAGTAGCCCCTGAGTATTTGATACTTGTTCGGTTGCTAAAATTAGCAACTCGAAACAGGAGTTACAGAATAAACAGAGACTAGTTAAGGGTGAAGTGACGATGTGTCTTGGAATTGGTTCCAAGATTGATATGATCATCATCGCACACTCCCTATACTTTCGGGATTAGTGTTGAACCTAAATAAGTGTTATTTGGTGTTTACGTTGAGCATAAATATGATTTGATCATGTTTATTGCAATACGATTATTCATTTAAGTTAGAGAACAATTGTTGTTCTGTTTACATGAATAGAACCTTCGATGTTCATACACACCAACAAAAATGGTTTGTTGGATCTCGATCGTAGTGATACACATATTCATATGCAAGCCAAAAAGATGCAAAGTTTGAAGGAAATATGCCCTAGAGGCAATAATAAAGTTATTATTTATTTCCTTATATCATGATAAAAGTTTATTATTCATGCTAGAATTGTATTAACCAGAAACATAATACATGTGTGAATACATAGACAAACAGAGTGTCACTAGTATGCCTCTACTTGACTAGCTCGTTAAGCAAAGATGGTTATGTTTCCTAACCATGAACAAGGAGTTGTTATTTGATTAACGGGATCACATCATTAGGTGAATGATCTGATTGACATGACCCATTCCATTAGCTTAGCACCCGATCGTTTAGTATGTTGCTCTTGCTTTCTTCATGACTTATACATGTTCCTATGACTATGAGATTATGCAACTCCCGTTTGCCGGAGGAACACTTTGTGTGCTACCAAACGTCACAACGTAAATGGGTGATTATAAAGGTGCTCTACAGGTGTCTCCAAAGGTACATGTTGGGTTGGCGTATTTCGAGATTAGGATTTGTCACTCCGATTGTCGGAGAGGTATCTCTGGGCCCTCTCGGTAATGCACATCACATAAGCCTTGCAAGCATTGCAACTAATGAGTTAGTTGCGAGATGATGTATTACAGAACGAGTAAAGAGACTTGCCGGTAACGAGATTGAACTAGGTATTGAGATACCGACGATCGAATCTCGGGCAAGTAACATACCGATGACAAAGGGAACAACGTATGTTGTTATGCGGTCTGACCGATAAAGATCTTCGTAGAATATGTAGGAGCCAATATCAGCATCCAGGTTCCGCTATTGGTTATTGACCGGAGACGTGTCTCGGTCATGTCTACATTGTTCTCGAACCCGTAGGGTCCGCACGCTTAAGGTTTCGATGACAGTTATATTATGAGTTTACGAGTTTTGATGTACCGAAGTTAGTTCAGAGTCCCAGATGTGATCACGGACATGACGAGGAGTCTCGAAATGGTCGAGACATAAAGATTGATATATTGGACGGCTTTATTCGAACACCGGAAGTGTTCCGAGTGATTTCGGAGAAAACCGAAGAGCCGGAGGGTTACCGGAACCCCCCCGGGAGAAGTAATGGGCCATATGGGCCTTAGTGGAGAGAGAGAGGGGCAGCCAAAGGTGGGCCGCGCGCCTCCTCCCCCTGGTCCGAATTGGACTAGGAGAGGGGGGGCGGCGCCCCCCTTTCCCTCTCCCTCCCCACTTCTTTCCCCCTCCTAGTAGGAGTCCTACTCCTACTAGGAGGAGGACTCCTCCTTGGCGCTCCATAGAGGTCCGGCCAGCCTCCTCCCCTTGATCCTTTATATACGGGGGCAGGGGGCACCCCTTGACACACAAGTTGATCCACGTGATCATATTCTTAGCCGTGTGCGGTGCCCCCTTCCACCATAGTCCTCGATAATATTGTAGTGGTGCTTAGGCGAAGCCCTGCGACGGTAGTGCATCAAGATCGTCACCACGCCGTCGTGCTGACGGAACTCTTCCCCGACACTTTGCTGGATCGGAGTCTGGGGATTGTCATCGAGTTGAACGTGTGCTAGAACTCGGAGGTGCCGTAGTTTCGGTGCTTGATCGGTCGGGCCGTGGAGACGTACGACTACATCAACCAAACGCTTCCGTTGTCGATCTACAAGGGTACGTAGATCACACTCTCCCCTCTCATTGCTATGCATCACCATGATCTTGCGTGTGCGTAGGAATTTTTTTGAAATTACTACGTTCCCCAACAGTGGCATCCGAGCCTAGATTTTATATGTTGATGTTATATGCACGAGTAGAACACAAGTGAGTTGTGGGCGTTATAAGTCATACTGCTTACCAGCATGTCATACTTTGGTTCGGCGGTATTGTTGGACGAAGCGGCCCGGACCGACATTACGCGTACGCTTACGCGAGACCGGTTCTCCCGACGTGCTTTGCACATAGGTGGCTTGCGGGTGACAGTTTCTCCAACTTTAGTTGAACCGAGTGTGGCTACGCCCGGTCCTTGCGAAGGTTAAAACAGCACCAACTTGACAAACTATCGTTGTGGTTTTGATGCGTAGGTAAGATTGGTTCTTGCTTAAGCCCGTAGCAGCCACGTAAAACTTGCAACAACAAAGTAGAGGACGTCTAACTTGTTTTTGCAGGGCATGTTGTGATGTGATATGGTCAAGACATGATGCTAAATTTTATTGTATGAGATGATCATGTTTTGTAACCGAGTTATCGGCAACTGGCAGGAGCCATATGGTTGTCGCTTTATTGTATGCAATGCAATCGCGCTGTAATGCTTTACTTTATCACTAAGCGGTAGCGATAGTCGTGGAAGCATAAGATTGGCGAGACGACAACGATGCTACGATGGAGATCAAGGTGTCGCGCCGGTGACGATGGTGATCATGACGGTGCTTCGAAGATGGAGATCACAAGCACAAGATGATGATGGCCATATCATATCACTTATATTGATTGCATGTGATGTTTATCTTTTATGCATCTTATCTTGCTTTGATTGACGGTAGCATTATAAGATGATCTCTCACTAATTATCAAGAAGTGTTCTCCCTGAGTATGCACCGTTGCGAAAGTTCTTCGTGCTGAGACACCACGTGATGATCGGGTGTGATAGGCTCTACGTTCAAATACAACGGGTGCAAAACAGTTGCACACGCGGAATACTCAGGTTATACTTGACGAGCCAAGCATATACAGATATGGCCTCGGAACACGGAGACCGAAAGGTCGAGCGTGAATCATATAGTAGATATGATCAACATAGTGATGTTCACCAATGAAACTACTCCATCTCACGTGATGATCGGACATGGTTTAGTTGATTTGGATCACGTAATCACTTAGAGGATTAGAGGGATGTCTATCTAAGTGGGAGTTCTTTAAGTAAATTAATTGAACCTAAATTTATCATGAAACTTAGTACCTGATAGTATCTTGCTTGTTTATGCTTGATTGTAGATAGATGGCTCGTGCTGTTGTTCCGTTGAATTTTAATGCGTTCCTTGAGAAAGCAAAGTTGAAAGATGATGGTAGCAATTACACGGACTGGGTCCGTAACTTGAGGATTATCCTCATTGCTGCACAGAAGAATTACGTCCTGGAAGCACCGCTGGGTGCCAGGCCTGCTGCTGGAGCAACACCAGATGTTATGAACGTCTGGCAGAGCAAAGCTGATGACTACTCGATAGTTCAGTGTGCCATGCTTTACGGCTTAGAATCGGGACTTCAACGACGTTTTGAACGTCATGGAGCATATGAGATGTTTCAGGAGTTGAAGTTAATATTTCAAGCAAATGCCCGGATTGAGAGATATGAAGTCTCCAATAAGTTCTATAGCTGCAAGATGGAGGAGAACAGTTCTGTCAGTGAGCATATACTCAAAATGTCTGGGTATAATAATCACTTGATTCAATTGGGAGTTAATCTTCCAGATGATTGCGTCATTGACAGAATTCTCCAATCACTGCCACCAAGCTACAAGAGCTTCGTGATGAACTATAATATGCAAGGGATGAATAAGACTATTCCCGAGCTCTTCGCAATGCTGAAAGCTGCGGAGGTAGAAATCAAGAAGGAGCATCAAGTGTTGATGGTCAACAAGACCACTAGTTTCAAGAAAAAGGGCAAAGGGAAGAAGAAGGGGAACTTCAAAAAGAACGGCAAGCAAGTTGCTGCTCAAGAGAAGAAACCCAAACCTGGACCTAAGCCTGAAACTGAGTGCTTCTACTGCAAGCAGACTGGTCACTGGAAGCGGAACTGCCCCAAGTATTTGGCGGATAAGAAGGATGGCAAGGTGAACAAAGGTATATGTGATATACATGTTATTGATGTGTACCTTACTAATGCTCGCAGTAGCACCTGGGTATTTGATACTGGTTCTGTTGCTAATATTTGCAACTCGAAACAGGGACTACGGATTAAGCGAAGATTGGCTAAGGACGAGGTGACGATGCGCGTGGGAAACGGTTCCAAAGTCGATGTGATCGCAGTCGGCACGCTACCTCTACATCTACCTTCGGGATTAATATTAGACCTAAATAATTGTTATTTGGTGCCAGTGTTAAGCATGAACATTATATCTGGATCTTGTTTGATGCGAGACGGTTATTCATTTAAATCTGAGAATAATGGTTGTTCTATTTATATGAGTAATATCTTTTATGGTCATGCACCCTTAAAGAGTGGTCTATTTTGTTGAATCTCGATAGTAGTGACACACATATTCATACTGTTGAAGCCAAAAGATGCAGAGTTGATAATGATAGTGCAACTTATTTGTGGCACTGCCGTTTAGGTCATATCGGTGTAAAGCGCATGAAGAAACTCCATACTGATGGACTTTTGGAACCACTTGATTATGAATCACTTGGTACTTGCGAACCGTGCCTCATGGGCAAGATGACTAAAACACCGTTCTCCGGTACTATGGAGAGAGCAACAGATTTGTTGGAAATCATACATACAGATGTATGTGGTCCGATGAATATTGAGGCTCGTGGCGGATATCGTTATTTTCTCACCTTCACAGATGACTTAAGCAGATATGGGTATATCTACTTAATGAAACATAAGTCTGAAACGTTTGAAAAGTTCAAAGAATTTCAGAGTGAAGTTGAAAATCATCGTAACAAGAAAATAAAGTTTCTACGATCTGATCGTGGAGGAGAATATTTGAGTTACGAGTTTGGTGTACATTTGAAACAATGCGGAATAGTTTCGCAACTCACGCCACCCGGAACACCACAGCGCAATGGTGTGTCCGAACGTCGTAATCGTACTTTACTAGATATGGTGCGATCTATGATGTCTCTTACTGATTTACCGCTATCGTTTTGGGGTTATGCTTTGGAGACGGCCGCATTCACGTTAAATAGGGCACCATCAAAATCCGTTGAGACGACGCCTTATGAACTATGGTTTGGCAAGAAACCAAAGTTGTCGTTTCTGAAAGTTTGGGGCTGCGATGCTTATGTGAAAAAGCTTCAACCTGATAAGCTCGAACCCAAATCGGAGAAGTGTGTCTTCATAGGATATCCAAAGGAGACTATTGGATACACCTTCTATCACAGATCCGAAGGCAAGACTTTTGTTGCTAAGTTCGGAAACTTTCTGGAGAAGGAGTTTCTCTCGAAAGAAGTGAGTGGGAGGAAAGTAGAACTTGACGAGGTAACTGTACCTGCTCCCTTATTGGAAAGTAGTGCATCACAGAAAACTGTTTCAGTGACACCTACACCAGTCAGTGAGGAAGCTAATGATGATGATCATGAAACTTCAGAACAAGATACTACTGAACCTCGTAGATCAACCAGAGTGAGATCCGCGCCAGAGTGGTACGGTAATCCTGTTCTGGAAGTCATGCTACTAGATCATGATGAACCTACGAACTATGAAGAAGCGATGGTGAGCCCAGATTCCGCAAAATGGCTTGAAGCCATGAAATCTGAGATGGGATCCATGTATGAGAACAAAGTATGGACTTTGGTTGACTTGCCCGATGATCGGCAAGCAATTGAGAATAAATGGATCTTCAAGAAGAAGACTGACGCTGACGGTAATATTACTGTCTACAAAGCTCGACTTGTCGCAAAAGGTTTTCGGCAAGTTCAAGGAATTGACTACGATGAGACCTTCTCACCCGTAGCGATGCTTAAGTCTGTCCGAATCATGTTAGCAATTGCCGCATTTTATGATTATGAAATTTGGCAGATGGATGTCAAAACTGCATTCCTGAATGGATTTCTGGAAGAAGAGTTGTATATGATGCAACCAGAAGGTTTTGTCGATCCAAAGGGAGCTAACAAAGTGTGCAAGCTCCAGCGATCCATTTATGGACTGGTGCAAGCCTCTCGGAGTTGGAATAAACGCTTTGATAGTGTGATCAAAGCATTTGGTTTTATACAGACTTTTGGAGAAGCCTGTATTTACAAGAAAGTGAGTGGGAGCTCTGTAGCATTTCTGATATTATATGTGGATGACATATTACTAATTGGAAATGATATAGAATTTCTGGATAGCATAAAGGGATACTTGAATAAGAGTTTTTCAATGAAAGACCTCGGTGAAGCTGCTTACATATTAGGCATTAAGATCTATAGAGATAGATCAAGACGCTTAATTGGACTTTCACAAAGCACATACCTTGACAAAGTTTTGAAGAAGTTCAAAATGGATCAAGCAAAGAAAGGGTTCTTGCCTGTGTTACAAGGTGTGAAGTTGAGCAAGACTCAATGCCCGACCACTGCAGAAGATAGAGAGAAAATGAAAGATGTTCCCTATGCTTCAGCCATAGGCTCTATCATGTATGCAATGCTGTGTACCAGACCTGATGTGTGCCTTGCTATAAGTCTAGCGGGGAGGTACCAAAGTGATCCAGGAGTGGATCACTGGACAGCGGTCAAGAACATCCTGAAATACCTGAAAAGGACTAAGGATATGTTTCTCATATATGGAGGTGACAAAGAGCTCATCGTAAAAGGTTACGTTGATGCAAGCTTTGACACTGATCCGGACGATTCTAAATCGCAAACCGGATACGTGTTTACATTAAACGGTGGAGCTGTCAGTTGGTGCAGTTCTAAACAAAGCGTTGTAGCGGGATCTACATGTGAAGCGGAGTACATAGCTGCTTCGGAAGCAGCAAATGAAGGAGTCTGGATGAAGGAGTTCATATCCGATCTAGGTGTCATACCTAGTGCATCGGGTCCAATGAAAATCTTTTGTGACAATACTGGTGCAATTGCCTTGGCAAAGGAATCCAGATTTCACAAGAGAACCAAGCACATCAAGAGACGCTTCAATTCCATCCGGGATCTAGTCCAGGTGGGAGACATAGAGATTTGCAAGATACATACGGATCTGAATGTTGCAGACCCGTTGACTAAGCCTCTTCCACGAGCAAAACATGATCAACACCAAGGCTCCATGGGTGTTAGAATCATTACTGTGTAATCTAGATTATTGACTCTAGTGCAAGTGGGAGACTGAAGGAAATATGCCCTAGAGGCAATAATAAAGTTATTATTTATTTCCTTATATCATGATAAATGTTTATTATTCATGCTAGAATTGTATTAACGGAAACATAATACATGTGTGAATACATAGACAAACAAAGTGTCACTAGTATGCCTCTACTTGACTAGCTTGTTAATAAAAGATGGTTATGTTTCCTAACCATGAACAAGGAGTTGTTATTTGATTAACGGGGTCACATCATTAGGTGAATGGTCTGGTTGACATGACCCATTTCATTAGCTTAGCACCCGATCGTTTAGTATGTTGCTATTGCTTTCTTCATGACTTATACATGTTCCTATGACTATGAGATTATGCAACTCCCGTTTGCCGGAGGAACACTTTGTGTGCTACCAAACGTCACAACGTAAATGGGTGATTATAAAGGTGCTCTACAGGTGTCTCCAAAGGTACATGTTGGGTTGGCGTATTTCGAGATTAGGATTTGTCACTCCGATTGTCGGAGAGGTATCTCTGGGCCCTCTCGGTAATGCACATCACATAAGCCTTGCAAGCATTGCAACTAATGAGTTAGTTGCGAGATGATGTATTACGGAACGAGTAAAGAGACTTGCCGGTAACGAGATTGAACTAGGTATTGAGATACCGACGATCGAATCTCGGGCAAGTAACATACCGATGACAAAGGGAACAACGTATGTTGTTATGCGGTCTGACCGATAAAGATCTTCGTAGAATATGTAGGAGCCAATATCAGCATCCAGGTTCCGCTATTGGTTATTCACCGGAGACGTGTCTCGGTCATGTCTACATTGTTCTCGAACCCGTAGGGTCCGCACGCTTAAGGTTTCGATGACAGTTATATTATGAGTTTATGAGTTTTGATGTACCGAAGTTAGTTCGGAGTCCCGGATGTGATCACGGACATGACGAGGAGTCTCGAAATGGTCGAGACATAAAGATTGATATATTGGACGGCTTTATTCGGACACCGGAAGTGTTCCGGGTGATTTCGGAGAAAACCGAAGAGCCGGAGGGTTACCGGAACCCCCCCGGGAGAAGTAATGGGCCATATGGGCCTTAGTGGAGAGAGAGAGAGGGGCAGCCAAAGGTGGGCCGCGCGCCTCCTCCCCCTGGTCCGAATTGGACTAGGAGAGGGGGGGCGGCGCCCCCCTTTCCCTCTCCCTCCCCACTTCTTTCCCCCTCCTAGTAGGAGTCCTACTCCTACTAGGAGGAGGACTCCTCCTTGGCGCGCCATAGAGGGCCGGCCGGCCTCCTCCCCTTGATCCTTTATATACGGGGGCAGGGGGCACCCCTTGACACACAAGTTGATCCACGTGATCATATTCTTAGCCGTGTGCGGTGCCCCCTTCCACCATAGTCCTCGATAATATTGTAGCGGTGCTTAGGCGAAGCCCTGCGGTGGTAGTGCATCAAGATCGTCACCACGCCGTCGTGCTGACGGAACTCTTCCCTGACACTTTGCTGGATCGGAGTCCGGGGATCATCATCGAGCTGAACGTGTGCTAGAACTCGGAGGTGTCGTAGTTTCGGTGCTTGATCGGTCGGGCCGTGGAGACGTACGACTACATCAACCAACCGCTTCCGTTGTCGATCTACAAGGGTACGTAGATCACACTCTCCCCTCTCGTTGCTATGCATCACCATGATCTTGCGTGTGCGTAGGATTTTTTTTTTGAAATTACTACGTTCCCCAACAAAGTTAATGATGATAGTGCAACTTATTTGTGGCACTGCCGTTTAGGTCATATTGGTGTAAAGCGCATGAAGAAAATCCATGCTGATGGGCTTTTGGAATCACTTGATTATGAATCAGTTGATGCTTTTGAACCATCCCTCATGGGCAAGATGACTAAGACTCCGTTCTCTGGAACAATGGAGCGAGCAACAGATTTGTTGGAAATCATACATACTGATGTATGTGGTCCGATGAATATTGAAGCTCACGGCAGGTATCATTATTTTCTGATCTTCACAGATGATTTGAGCAGATATGAGTATATCTACTTGATGAAACACAAGTCTGAAACATTTGAAAAGTTCAAAGAATTTCAGAGTGAAGTGGAGAATCATCGTAACAAAAATAGAAGTTTCTATGATATGATCGCAGAAGTAAAAAATTCGAGTTACGAGTTTGGCCTTCAGTTAAAACAATGTGAAATAGTTTCACTACTCACGCCACCTGGAACACCACAGTGTAATGGTGTGTCTGAACGTCGTAACTGTACTTTATTAGATATGGTGCGATCTATGACATCTCTTACTGATTTACCGCTATCGTTTTAGGGTTATACATTAGAGGCAACTACATTCACGTTAAGGGCACCATCTAAATCCGTTGAGACGACACCGTATGAACTATGGTTTGGCAAGAAACCTAAGCTGTCGTTTCATAAAGTTTGAGGTTGCAATGCTTATGTGAAAAAATTTCAACCTGATAAGCTCAAACCGAAATCGGAGAAGTGCGTCTTCATAGGATACCCAAAAGAAAATGTTGGGTACACCTTCTATCACAGATCCAAAGGTAAGTTATTCATTGCTGAGAATGGATCCTTTCTAGAGAAGGAGTTTCTCTTGAAAGAAGTGAGTGAGAGGAAAGTAGAACTTGATGAGGTCACTGTACCTGCTCCCTTATTGGAAAGTAGTTCATCACAGTCTGTTCGTGTGACTACTACACCAATTAGTGAGGAAGCTAATGATGATGATCATGTAACTTCAGATCAAGTTACTACCGAACCTCGTAGGTAAACCAGAGTGAGATCCACACCAGTGTGGTACGGTAATCCTTTTCTAGAGGTCATGTTACTTGACCATGACGAACCTACGAACTATGAGGAAGCGATGATGAGCCCAGATTCTGCGAAATGGCTTGAGGCCATGAAATCTGAGATGAGATCCATGTATGAGAACAAAGTATGGACTTTGATTGACTTGCCCATTGATCGGCGAGCCATTGAGATTAAATGGATCTTCAAGAGGAAGACGGATGCTGATAGTAGTGTTACTATCTACAAAGCTAGAATTGTCGCAAAAGGTTTTCGACAAGTTCAAGGTGTTGACTACGATGAGAGTTTCTCACTCGTATCTATGCTTAAGTCTGTCCGAATCATGTTAGCAATTGCCGCATTTTATGAAATCTGGCAAATGGATAAACAAAACTGCATTCCTTAATGGATTTATTAAAGAAGAGTTGTATATGATGCAACCAGAAGGTTTTGTCAATCCTAAAGGTGCTAACAAAATATGCAAGCTCCAGCGATCCATCTATGGACTGGTGCAAACATCTCGGAGTTGGCATATACGCTTTGATAAGTTGATCAAAGCATATAGTTTTATACAGACTTGCGGTGAAGCCTGTATTTACAAGAAAGTTAGTGGGAGCACTACAGCATTTCTGATAAGTATATGTGAATGACATATTGTTGATCGGAAATAATGTCGAACTATTCTGCAAAGCATAAAGGAGTGTTTGAAAGGAGTTTTTCAAAGAAAGACCTCGGTGAAGCTGCTTACATATTGAGCATCAAGATCTATAGAGATAGATCAAGACACTTGATAAGTTTTTTCAATGAGTACATACCTTGACAAGATTTTGAAGTAGTTCAAAATGGAACAGTCAAAGAAGGAGTTCTTGCCTATGTTACAACGTGTGAAGTTGAGTAAGACTCAAAACCCGACCACGGCAGAAGATAGAGAGAGAATGAAAGTCATTCCCTATGCCTCAGCCATAGGTTCTATAAAGTATGCCATGCGGTGTACCAGACCTATTGTATACTCTACCCTGAGTTTGACAAGAGAGTACAATAGTGATCTAGGAGTAGATCACTGGACATTGGTCAAAATTATCCTTAGTGGAATAAGGATATGTTTCTCGATTATGGAGGTGACAAAAGATTCGTCATAAAGGGTTACGTTGATGCAAGTTTTGACACTGATCCAGATGACTCAAAGTCTCAATCTGGATAAATACTAGAAGAACACCCGTGCGTTGCAACGGGGCCATATTAATTTTAAAAGTTTAATATCAATTATGTTAATATTATATTTAATATTCTCATACATATTAAGTGACATTGATGACCTTTTTTACCATCAAATTCTCACACACACCCTCTCCCTCCCTCTTCCTCACTCTCTCTCCCCCTCTCCCTCACTCGGGAGGTGGGACGAAAATAAACCCGGAACAAAGACTACCAACTGAGACATTAGGAGTAGAGATCATTTAATTGATAAGAATAAATAGAAAACGGTGTTAAAAAGGAGAAATAGATTAGAATACATTGAAAAACCAAAAGGAATATATAAAAGGGGATTCGCTCTGCCCCCCGGGCTTTGCCATCGAACCGGCTCAGTGGTCCAGTCCCCGCGCGGTCGTCTTCTCCTGTTCCCCGAGCCGCGTCACTACAGAGCCGGGCTTCCGCCCAACCACCTCGCTGGCATCGAAGGGAAATGGATAAGGGTGACGCCCTTCCTTCCCTGCCCCCATGGCCTCACTCCTCCTCGACACCCCCTCCCAAATCTACTTCTCCTCCTTGCTCACTCGATCCCGTCGATCTAGATGAAGTCGGACGCCACGGCCACCATGACCGACCCCGTCCACATGGCCACTACCCTCCCTGCGGGCTAGGAGCTTGTCGAGGAGCTCCCAACGCCTTTGCTACTTCGTCTGTGCCAACGAGATCAAGTCCAGCACCCCCGCATCGACGTCGTTGCCGTCTTCCTCAACCTTGGGCCACCGCGACATTGTCGTTCGATCCACGCCGCCCCGAGCTCCCATGTCTTCCCCTAGGGCGCCATTGACACCGCCATGATCTCCTCTTTCCTTTCCCCTGTTTCCCCTCTCGTTTGCTTTCATTACGTATTTCGCCGTGGCCGAGAACCACCGTCCGCCATGGCCATTGCAGGGTAGCCACCGAGCTCCTCGGATTGCCCCGGTTGCACATGCCCGCTCCTATGCACGCTCATGCCCGAGCCTGCCGCTCTTCTTCTGCGCCCACGGGGCCATTCCCTCTCCATGCCCACGCCCGTGCTACACCGCGTCGGTCGCGCCCGACGCTGCCATCGCGCTCGCCGCAGCCACCGCACCACTGTGCCCCGCGCGACACACACCCTGGCTGCGCGCCACACTCTCGCTGGCTGCGCTCGCCCAATCTGCTGCCGCCTATCCCTTCGCTCGCCCCGCTGTCGCGCCCCTGCCTCGCGCCGCCTCCAGTCGTGGCCATCTTCTGCCGGCCGCCCCTCAGCCACGCCGGCCGCATCTCTGCCCTCCACCGTCGACCGCTCGCCTCGCCTACTGCGTGTTGCTTCTTGCTGCTATGCGCTGCTCTACTGCTGGTACGCTGCTGCGCCATGCCCTCGACACTGCCGTGGACAAATGTGGCGGAGGGATTGTTAATGGAGTACGAGAAGGAGGTGGCGGAGAAGGTGTGGAGAGGCAGGAGGTATGGGGCGGTGTCACCTGGCTGTGGTGGAGGTGTTTATGCGAGAAGGAGCCGGAGTGGAAGGAGAGGTCACAATTGGAAAGAATCACAAAAAAATCATAACCCGGAGATCTCAGTTCAAAAAATGCTAGTATCGATGGAGGGGTGATTTTCTTCAATAGGTGGGAAACATAGGAAATATTGGTTGTCATTAAGGAAAGGTAAAATTTTGGGAAAGTTAGGATTTTTGAACTGATTTCTATGCAAATGGGGTTTTATTGTTTGGTAATGTGATATTAGTACATGCCCATTTGTGACGTGTCTGAGTAGGAAAGTTTGCAAATGTTAAGAAACTATTTATTGGGAGGAAAGTTATGACGTGTCTGTTATTTGTTTCCTAAAACAAATTTCACTAATAAGAGAAATTGATTGATTTAGATAAGTTAGAAAAGTTAGATTAAAATGTATTATTTGTTTCCTGAAAATCTGTTATTTGTTTCCTAAGACAAATTGAACCAATAAAAAGAATCGATTGATTTGCATAATTTAAGGAAGTTAGATTAAAATGTATTATTTGTTTCCTAAAAATTTGTTATTTGTTTCCTAAGACAAATTGAACCAATAAAAGGAATCGATTGATTTGCATAATTTAAGGAAGTTAGATTAAAATGTATTATTTGTTTCCTGAAAATCTGTTATTTGTTTCCTAAGACAAATTGAACCAATAAAACGAATCGATTGATTTGCATAATTTAAGGAAGTCAGATCCGTGATTTGTTATACGTTAGGAAAGTTCTGGATGTAATAAAGAGTGGAGAGAAAAATAAACCGATGAACCAGGGTGGGAGGGGGTGGTGGGAGGAGAGACGAAAAAAATCAGTGAAAATAAACCGCGGACCAGGGTGGGAGGGGGTGGTGGAAGGAGAGACGAAAAAAACCCAGCGAAAATAAACCGTGGAGACGATTCACCAACTCGTCCATTAGGAGTAGAGATTAAAAGTGGGAGCAATTAGCTAGAGTAGCTCCGTGCAGAGCATTGTTGACATAGAAATTTGCAAAATACTTACGGATCTGAATGTGGCAGACCCGTTGACTAAACTTCTCTCACAAGCAAAACATGATAACACCTTAGTACTCTTTGGGTATTAATCACATAGTGATGTGAACTAGACTATCGACTCTAATAAATCCTTTGGGTATTGGTCACATGTCGATGTGAACTATGGGTGTTAATCACATGATGATGTGAACTATTGGTATTAAATCACATGGCGATGTGAACTAGATTATTGACTCTAGTGCAAGTGGGAGATTGAAGGAAATATGCCCTAGAGGCAATAATAAAGTTATTATTTATTTCCTTATATCATGATAAATGTTTATTATTCATGCTAGAATTGTATTAACCGGAAACATAATACATGTGTAAATACATAGACAAACAGAGTGTCACTAGTATGCCTCTACTTGACTAGCTCGTTGATCAAATATGGTTATGTTTCCTAACCATAGACATGAGTTGTCATTTGATTAACGGGATCACATCATTAGGAGAATGATGTGATTGACTTGACCCATTCCGTTAGCTTAGCACTCGATCGTTTAGTATGTTGCTATTGCTTTCTTCATGACTTATACATGTTTCTATGACTATGAGATTATGCAACTCCCGTTTACCGGAGGAACACTTTGCGTGCTACCAAACGTCACAACATAACTGGGTGATTATAAAGCTGCTCTACAAGTGTCTCCGAAGGTACTTGTTGGGTTGGCGTATTTCGAGATTAGGATTTGTCACTCCGATTGTCGGAGAGGTATCTCTGGGCCCATTCGGTAATACACATCACTTAAGCCTTGCAAGAATTGTAACTAATGAGTTAGTTGCGGGATGAGGTATTATGGAACGAGTAAAGAGACTTGCCGGTAATGAGATTGAACTAGGTATTGAGATACCGACGATCGAATCTCGGGCAAGTAACATACCGATGACAAAGGGAATAACGTATGTTGTTATGCGGTTTGACCAATAAAGATCTTCGTAGAATATGTAGGAGCCAATATGAGCATCCAGGTTCTGCTATTGGTTATTGACAGGAGACGTGTCTCGGTCATGTCTACATAGTTCTTGAACCTGTAGGGTCCGCACGCTTAAAGTTCGATGACGGTTATATTATGAGTTTATGTGTTTTGATATACCGAAGGAGTTCAGAGTCCCGGATGAGATCGGGGACATGACGAGGAGTCTCGAAATGGTCGAGACGTAAAGATCGATATATTGGACGACTATATTCGGACATCGAAAAGGTTCTGAGTGATTCGGTTATTTTCGGGAGTACCGGGGAGTTACGGGAATTCGTATTGGGCCTTAATGGGCCATACGGGAAAGGAGACAAAGGCCTCAAAGGGTGGCCGCACCCCTCCCCATGGGCTGGTCCGAATTGGGCTAGGAAAGGGGGGCGCCCCCTTCCTTCTTTCTCTTTTTCCCTTCCCTTTCCTTCCCTCCTACTCCTACTACTTGGAAGGGCTCCTAGTTCTACTAGGAAAGGGGGAATCCTACTCCCGATGGGAGTAGGACTCCCTTAGGGCGCGCCATAGAGAGGGCCGGCCCTCCCCCTCCTCCACTCCTTTATATACGGGGGCAGGTGGCACCCCAAAGACACAACAATTGATTTCTTGATCTCTTAGTCGTGTGCGGTGCCCTCCTCCACCATAATCCACCTCGGTCATATCGTAGCGGTGCTTAGGCTAAGCCCTACGTCGGTAGAACATCATCATCATCGTCACCACGCCGTCATGCTGACGGAACTCTCCCTCAAAGCTCGGCTGGATCGGAGTTCGAGGGACGTCATCGAGTTGAACGTGTGCAGAACTCGGAGGTGCCATGCGTTCGGTACTTGATCGGTCGGATCGTGAAGACGTACGACTACATCAACCGCGTTGTGCTAACGCTTCCACTTTCGGTCTACGAGGGTACGTAGACAACACTCTCCCCTCTCGTTGCTATGCATCACCATGATCTTGCGTGTGCGTAGGAATTTTTTTGAAATTACTACGTTCCCCAACAATTCGGACATCGGAAAGGTTTCGAGTGATTCGGGTATTTTTCGGAGTACCACAGAGTTACGGGAATTCGTATTGGGCCTTAATGGGCCATACGGGAAAGGAGAGAAAGGCCTTAAGGGTGGCCGCGCCCCTTCCCCATGGACTGGTCCGAATTGAACTAGGAAAAGGGGGCGTCCCCTTCCTTCCTTATCCTTCTCCCTTTCCTTTTTCCTATTTCATGTGGGAGGTGGAATCCTACTAGGACATAGGGAGTCCTAGTAGGACTCCACACTTTGGGCGCGCCCTATGAGGGCCGGCCTCCTCCTCCCTGCATCCTTTATAAACGTGGCCAGGGGGCATCCCATAGACACACAAGTTGATTGTTTCCATGTAACACCCTCGATGCGACTATAGCTCCCACGTGTCGAGGCACGACTTAGAGACATAATCGCATTGAAGGCATATGTCGCAAGTTAGGCAATCTTCACAACATCCCATGTAATATAAATAATAAAGGGGAGATAACATAGTTGGCTTACACTCGCCACGTCAATCAAGTACATAAATAACATTACATCATCCAAACACTCATGGCCCGACTATGGCGCCAAAATAAAAGAGAACCCAACAAGCGACAACGGTCCCAATCACCCCCAACTGGGCACCACTACTGATCATCGGGAAAGGAAACATAGTAACATTGAGAGTCTTCGTCGAACTCCCACTTTAGCTCATACGCGTCTCCTGGAGCGGAATCATCTGGCCCTGCATCTGGTGTAATAGCAATCTGTGAGCCACAGGGACTCATCAATCTCGCACCCTCGCGATCAAGACTATTTAAGCTTAAAGGTATGGCAAGGTAAATATAGGTGGAGCTGCAGCAAGCGACTAGCAAATATGGTGGCTAACTTATTCGCAAAAGAGGGCGAGAAGAGGAGGCAAAGCGCGAGCGAGAAACTAAAGAGCAACCTGCGCAAACATTACTCCAACACTGTGTCCACTTCCCGGACTCCATCGAGAAGAGGCCATCACGGTAACACACTTAGTTGATTCATTTTAATTAAGTTAAGGTTCAAGTTATCTACAACCGGACATTAACAAATTCCCATCTGCCCATAACCGCGGGCACGGTTTTCGAAAGTTCAATCCCTGCAGGGGAGTCCCAACTTAGCCCATGACAAGCTCTCACGGTCAACGAAGGAATAGACCTCCTCCCAAGATGTTCCGATAAGACTCGGTATCTCGGTAACTCAAGACACTTCGACAGGTTAAAACAAGACCAGCAACACCGCCCGAATGTGCCGACAAATCCCGATAGGAGCTGCACATATCTCTTTTTCAGGGCACACTCAGATGAGACATCCTACGAGTAAAACCAACCCTCAAGTTGCCCCGAGGTGGCCCCACAGTCTACTCGGTCGGACCAACACTCAGAGGAGCACTGGCCCGGGGGGGTTTAAAATAAGATGACCCGCGGGCTCCGGAAACCCGAGGGAAAAAGAGGCTAGGTGGCAAAGGGTAAGACCAATGTTGGGCATTGCTGGAAAAGCTTTAATCAAGGCGAAATATCAAGGGGTTCCCATTATAACCCAACCGCGTAAGGAACGCAAAATCCGGGAACATAACACCGATATGACGGAAACTAGGGCGGCAAGAGTGGAACAAAACACTAGGCGAGAGGCCGAGCCTTCCACCCTTTACCAAGTATATAGATGCATTAAGATAGCAAGATAATATAATGATATCCCAACAAGTAAATAAATGTTCCAACAAGGAACGGGCTCCAATCTTCACCTGCAACTAGCAACGCTATAAGAGGGGCTGAGCAAAGCGGTAACATAGCCAATCAACGGTTTGCTAGGACAATGGTGGGTTAGAGGTTTGACATGGCAATTTGGGAGGCTTGCCAGCAAGTGGTAGGCATCGTACCAATGACATAGCAAAAGAGCGAGCAAACTAGCATAGCAAAGATAGTAGTGATTTCGAGGGTATGATCATCTTGCCTGCACAGTTGTTAGAGTTGACTAGATCCTCGAAAGCAAACTCAACAGGCTCCTCGTTAGCAAACTCGTCTCCCGGCTCTACCCAAACAAGACAAACAATCAACAAGGACACAATCAACCACGTGCAAACTCAAACAACACAATGCAAAGATGGTATGCTATGCGGGATGCGATGCGGGATGCAAAATGCAAGATATGATAGGAAATGCATGAACCTGGCCTCAACTTGGAAAACCAAGTGTGCCACTAGAAAGATGAGATGAAATCGCTTGAAAACGATATAAAGAACGCTGGAATCGGAGTTACGGTTTGGAAATGGCAAGCGATTCAAAAATGACACCGGTCTGCGATTTACAGCAAGTAGGCATCTAAATGCAATGAGATGAACATGCTACAGCATCCAAACATGACAACAAAATACATGGCAGGGATGCTTACAAGATGCTTAACAAAAGTCTAGCACTGAGCTACGGCCAATTCATCCATTAACGGGTTCAAACAAGCATGGCAAAAATGCATATGGCAAACATATCTCAGACTTAGTGAAATTAACACTTGTCTGGAATTTCAGATCAGGTAGCACTCTTCGGAGCAACAAAACTACATGCTACAGGACCTGAACATGGCAAAGTAAAGCATGGCATGGAGCTACTCAAAGAGCTTAACAAAAGTCCCTTAGTGACCTTGAGATAAAATGGATCAGAAAATACAATTGCAAGCATGTGAACATAGCAAAAACACAATCAGTTTTCAGACTTAGTGAAAACTGGCACATGCTGAAATACAACTCAAGTAGGCATGTTTACGAGCTCGATGCACTCACTACGGTGCAAGTCATGGCAAGACAAGCATGCACCCATCAAGAAGGCACCAAATGCAAGCTAGACATGGCAAGAACAATGGCATAGCATGCACGGATCAACTACAACATCACCGGCAAAATTGCAAACAAGTTGACAATCTGCCCAGATTCACAAAGTAGCAAAAGTAGAGCTCGATTGACTCAAGCTAGGGTGCTCCATAATTGCAAACAAAGACACGGATGGATAGAGAACTACAATATTAACAAAACATCCTTACTGATCATCCTCAAAAGAGGCACGGATCACTAGGAAACGACATGAACATATGGCATCATGAGATAAACAGCTCCAGGACTTAGTGAAATTACTAAGTCCCTGAAAACAGAATTAGCAAGTGCACCACTTTGCAAGCTTGCACAAGTCACCACACACATAACAAAAATACATGGGTTGCACCTCTAGAGAGATGACAAAACCCTTAACAAAACACATGTAGAACTCGCGGGCATATCATGCACACATTAATCATGGCAAAAATGACAAAAGTGCTAAACGGAGTAGCAGATCTGACAATTAACTCAAGTAGCCTCCTTCTAACAGCATTTCGGGCATCAAGATGAGCTCAAATGAAAATGATGCAATGGAATAAAATGATGTACTATCTAAGGTGAACATTTTGATATGCTATATGCATGAATCGAAGCCACGGATGCAAAGTTACGAAGCCACAAACATGTGCACATGGACTGAAATTTCTGGGACTTAGTGGAAAAAAATCAACCTCTCCGGGACAGATCTAGGGTTTGCACGGATTACGAGGACGGCCGGATCTTCGTCGGAACAGCGCTCGGGACCGCCGGAGTAGGCTCCCGGAGCCGAAGGAGAGGCGGGGAGGTCCGGCCGGGCGCGACTCGGCGGCGCGGGGCCGGGCCGGCGTCGAGGTGGACCGCGGCGGCCGGCGCGGAGGCAGCTCGGCAGCGACGGCGGCTTGGCAGCACGGCGGCTCGCGTGGCTGGCGGGGAGCGAAGGAGGCGGCGGCGGCTGGGAGGCGGCGGCGCACGCGGCTGGGCCCGCGGGGGCCGGCTGCGGGCCGGTCGGGCCGGAGCGGGAGTGGCGGCGGCGGGCGATGTGGTAGCCCGGGCGGACGAATCCCGGGGCGCCACGTGGCGGCGGAGAGGCAGGCCGGACAATGTCCGTCAGTGGGCTCTTTGTCCGGCGGCGCGCGGTGCTGAGATCTAGGGTTTCGGAGGTAGGAGGAGATCCGACAATCGGGGGGGTGTTTAAATAGGCATAGAGGGAGTTAGGAGAGTCCAAATGAGGTGCGGTTTTTGGCCACGCGATCGTGATCGAATGCTCTAGATGATGGAGCAGAGTTAGGTGAGTTTTGGGCCAAATTGGAGGGGTGTTGGGCTGCAACACACACGAGGCCTTTTCGGTCCCTCGGTTAACCGTTGGAGTATCAAACGAAGTCCAAATGATACGAAACTTGACAGGCGGTCTACCGGTAGTAAACCAAGGCCGCTTGGCAAGTCTCGGTCCAATCCAGAAATGTTTAATCCCCACACACGAAAGAAAGCTAGAAATGACCACCGGAGGAGAACGGAGCGCCGGAATGCAAAACGGACAACGGGGAAAATGCTCGAATGCATGAGATGAACACGTATGCAAATGCAATGCACATGATGACATGATATGAGATGCATGACAATGACAACAACACACGGAGACAAAGAAACCGAACCCGAGGAAATAAATTAACTTAACGCCGGAAACGTCAAGAGTTGGAGTACAAATTGGGAAAGTTACATCCGGGGTGTTACATTCCAGCCGTGTGCGGTGCCCCCCTCCACCATAATCCACCTCGGTCATATCGTAGCGGTGCTTAGGAGAAGCCCTGTTCCGGTAGCATCATTATCATCGTCATCATGCCATCGTGCTGACGGAGCTCTCCCTCGACACTCTGCTGGATCGTGAGTTCGTGGGACATCACCGAGCCGAACGTGTGCAGATCGCGGAGGTGCCGTACTTTCGGTACTAGGATCGGTCGGATCGTGAAGACGTACGACTACATCAACCGCGTTGTCATAACGCTTCCGCTTACGGTCTACGAGGGTACGTGGACTACACTCTTCCCTCTCGTTGCTATGCATCACCATGATCTTGCATGTGCGTAGGAATTTTTTTGAAATTACTGCATTCCCCAACACCTATACTTCCCCCGGTGAATTCCCGTAACTCCTCGGTTCTCCGAAAAATACCCGAATCACTCGAAACCTTCCCGATGTCCGAATATAGCCTTCCAATATACGAATCTTTACCTCTCGACCATTTCGATACTCCTCGTCATGCCCATGATCTCATCCGGGACTCTGAACAAACTTCGGTCATCAAATCACATAACTCATAACAACATACGTTAAGCATGCGGACCCTACGGTTTTGAGAACTATGTAGACATGACCGAGACACATCTTCGGTCAATAACCAATAGCGAAACCTGGATGCTCATATTGGCTCCTACATATTCTATGAAGATCTTTATCGGTCAAACCGCATAACAACATACGTTGTTCCCTTTGTCATTGGTATGTTACTTGCCCGAGATTCGATCGTCGGTATCATCATACCTAGTTCAATCTCGTTACCAGCAAGTCTCTTTACTCGTTCTGTAATGCATCATCCCGCAACTAACTCATTAGTCACAATGCTTGCAAGGCTTATAGTGATGTGCATTACCGAGAGGGCCCAGAGATACCTCTCTGACAATCGGAGTGACAAATCCTAATCTCGATCTATGCCAACTCAACAAATACCATCGGAGACACCTGTAGAGCATCTTTATAATCACCCAGTTACGTTGTGACGTTTGATAGCACACAAGGTGTTCCTCCGGTATTCAGAAGTTGCATAATCTCATAGTCATAGGAACATGTATAAGTCATGAAGAAAGCAACAGCAATAAACTAAACGATCATAGTGCTAAGCTAACGGATGGGTCTTGTCCATCACATCATTCTCTAATGATGTGATCCTGTTCATCAAATGACAACACATGTCTATGGTAAGGAAATATAACCATCTTTGATTAACGAGCTAGTCAAGTAGAGGCATACTAGGGACACTTTGTTTGTCTATGTATTCACACATGTACTAAGTTTCTGGTTAATACAATTCTAGCATGAATAATAAACATTTATCATAATATAAGGAAATATAAATAACAACTTTATTATTGCCTCTAGGGCATATTTCCTTCAGCATGCCCACCGCCGCCAGCACCATGCGACCGAGGACCGGCGGTGCACGCTGACGGCGGCGGGAGGAGGGAGGGGCGAGGGAGAGAGCTGAAGGGGCGCGAGGGAAGTCCCTCCCGGTCGCCTCGCTCGGGGAGGCGACACGGGGGTACAGCGAAGGGGCTGGTGGCTCTGGCGGGCTTCGGCCGCTGCTGCGGCTCCGCGCGGTGGAGCCGGCGGCGGCGACGGCGGGGGAACCCTAGGAGCGGGGGATCGTCTGGACCTAGTTTATAACGGAGTCGTTAGACTGATTCGTTCTTTAGCCGATGGTTGCAAGTTCGAAACCTGGGCGTTATGTTTTTCCTCTTAATTTTACAGGCGGGATCCTCTCATCATATAGGTGAAGAATGCCATGTCGATAGTTTTTTTTATGAAATATAAATATTCTGAGGGGGATTTCTTTTTAAAAAAAATCAGGTCACATGCCCCTCCTACCCGGTCCAGTGGTTGATAGCGGGCTCGAGACGCCTAGTCATCGCATATTTTGTGTACAGACGAGATGAGCAAGGTGTTTGCACGCCAGAGACAAGTTTTTGCACCACTTCAATCTACATCGCAATTTCTAGCACCAAAGTGACCGTTTACGTCAAGTTCTAGACCACCGCTAACCAACCTGTGGTTGGATGGTTAGAGGGACTATGATATCCACAGTCCACCAGGGATCAAGTTCTGGTGTTTGCATTTATGTTGGATTTATTTCAGGATTTTCGACAAATGCACATTCGGTGGGAGGGGATGTTCCCGTCAACGACGAGGTGCCGACTATGACTTCGTAAATTTCAATATAATATGCCGGCTCAATCTTTCAGAGGTGCTCATAGGGGTAGGGAGTGCGTGTGTGCGTATAAGAGTGAGTGTATGCGCATGAATTTGAGCGTTTGCGTCTGTACTGTGTTAAAAAAATTATAACACCATCGGCCTAATCCACTCTTTAAAATATTTAATTTTCATTAAATTGCCCTATGCACTAGACGGAGGGAGTAGCTAGAATTTTACTAAGTCCAAGACTCCGACGAATATGGCCGTAGTTGCCCTTTGAGTAAATCCGACGGTCAGTAACAGTGTGACGGCGGACTGTTCACCTATTTTCATCCAGCCGACGCGTCGGCCATTCCCAAACAGCTTAAACCCACTCTCCCCAACCCCTCCCCCACCCCACACAAACCCTAGCAATGGCGGCGGCCAACCTCCTCTCCCGCTCCCTCGTCCCCTCGCTGACCCCCAACCCCGGCAGCCAACCAAGCCGGAGCCGCGCCGCATCCGTCTCGCTGCGCCGCCGTCACGGGCCCGCGGCCCCCCTCCGCGCCTCCCTCTCCACGGCCTCCCCGTCCACGCGCGTGGCCATGGGGGAGGCGCCCAAGCACTGCTTCCAGCGCGGCGCCGACGGCCACCTCTACTGCGAGGGGGTGCGGGTGGAGGACGCGATGGCGGCGGCAGACCGGACCCCGTTCTATCTCTACAGCAAGCCGCAGGTCGTCCGGAACTTCACCGCCTACGACAAGGCGCTCCAGGGGCTCCGCTCAATCGTGGGGTACGCGGTGAAGGCTAACAACAACCTCAGCGTGCTGCAGCTCCTGCGGGGGCTCGGGTGCGGCGCCGTCCTCGTCAGCGGCAACGAGCTCCGCCTCGCGCTACGGGCAGGATTTGACCCCACCAGGTGCGGCTTTCTTCCTTGTGTTTCTTCTACTTTGGATGCATTATGTGGAAGTCTTGTGCATTTGCTATTAATTTTGGATCAAGTAGAACACATTATGATGCATTTGTTACTGATGAGTGAGGAAACTATCGTTTTTTAATGTTGACGGTGGACATTATTGTTTCGTTTTTTGCTTCTTGTGTGTACCAGTAAGTGTGCAAGTACAGGCTGTGAAAGGTGCAGATTTCATTGAGCCTAAGTCATGTTTGCCATAATTTTGTTCAGCTAACGGGCCTCGCCTATGCGTATAATCTGTGGCTGTTTGTTCATATTTTCTGATGCAATTGTGCATTATATGCAATGGGATATTTGTGTGTCCAGGAAATTATATTTTAGTTCTTATATAGTGAGTATAACTAGTTTAGTGGTGATTAAGGGCTGTTTGGATTGTCGCCCATACTTGCATAGTGCTGCAAGTGCCAATATCCTGTATGTCAGATGAAAGTATTAGCAAACGTAGATGGAAGACCTGCATTTGTACCATAACTTGTTTAGTTTTCTATGCCTTCTATGTATGTTTTGAAGACAACAACTTAAAGCATGGAAGTTAGATCCCCCCCCCCCCCCCCCCCCCCTGTTGGATGCTTCATTTGAATGTACGAGTGCAAGAATTTGTTTGGTGGATCGATTTACAGCTCCTCAGTTTACAATTTGAATTAGGCCATTTATTTCTAGATGAATTACAGAAAGATGGATCATCTAGTTTTTACACTCGTAACCGCCAGTCTCCTATCGAAACATTCTTTTTCCAGCTCAGGTCTTAAGACAAGAAGAATGAAGGATGAAAATGACTAATTGTGTAATTAATCTTATCGCAGGAGCCTGTCTATTTTCCTTTGTACACAACAGCCTAATTTTCCTTATACTGCGGTAGTTATACAGGAAACCTCTGGCGAAAGCAGGGGTGACCAAGTTCTCGCCAATTCCATTTGGTTGCCCATAACTCGGCAACAGTATAAGGAAAAATTAGGCTGTCAAACATACCCTGGTTATGTAAAATTCCATTGGCCTAAAGAGCTTTTACTAGAAATCACTTTACAAGGATGAGTTCAAGGTTTACAGTCTGATATTTGTATTTGTATTGTACATAACTTTCATCTCGACAGTCCATGATGGAATCCTACAATAGAACATTCTTTACAAGTTGTATGTTGGTCTAAACCCTTTATCTGGAACAGTTAATTGTTATCGGTTGATGAGAAACTTTCCTACAGAGAAGGTAACTAACCATGTTGAGTTTGTATATTTTGAAGATCAGGTGCATATTTAATGGAAATGGAAAGACATTGGAAGATCTTATTTTAGCCGCAGAGAGTGGAGTATTTGTAAATATAGACAGTGAATTTGATTTGGAGAATATTGTCGCTGCTGCAAGAGTTGCAGGAAGGCAAGTGCCTGTTTTGCTCAGAATTAATCCAGATGTGGATCCACAGGTACAATTATCCCTCCCTTCCAAAGCACACACATGACAAATATGATTATGTGGCAAATCAAATTACTTGTTGATTATGGACTCCATTTTTCTTTTCCCTTCTATTTACTTGGGCTACCTTTTTTTTAAATATTTGTTGTTTGTGTGTCGTACGTGCGTTTGTTATAATTTAGAAGAGGCATTATAGCTTTCTGTAGTAAACGATGATCAAAGCATATTTCTTTTTACTTTAATTAATCATGTGGAAGATTGTATGATCCATTGAATTCTGCACATCATATAAGGCATTTTCTGTTGTGGAGCGGTATTCTGATTGTTGTATTTATGTTCTTGTCATCAGGTTCATCCCTACGTTGCCACTGGAAACAAAACATCCAAATTTGGGATTCGCAATGAAAAATTGCAGTGGTTCTTAGACTCTATTAAATCATATTCAAATGATATCAAACTGGTGGGTGTTCATTGCCATCTTGGATCTACCATTACAAAGGTAATGTCTTGCACCATTTGATAATAAGTTTTTTCTTTAGTTGCTTAAATTTTTGGTGTACTAAGCTTAGTTTTAAATTGCATTTCTGTGCGGCGACAACATCTTGTGCGAGGCCTACCAGCACTCTTTAGCACAGAGTTGATTTTACTTTTTGTTGCACTATGGGACAACTGTAATGCTGCATCACATAACATTAAATGTGTCTTTTTATGGAAGGAATACTCTGTTCTGTATCAGCTAATGTACTATTCTGAGCTACATATGAACAAATCATTGTGTAGAAGATGGTTTAGTTGTGACCTCTAGAATAGAGGGGTGGTTCTGGTTCATATCACACTACTTCCAGTGCACTATTAACCTTGATTCCACTCTGTATATAAGTGTTCGATGGAAGACAGACACCCCCCATATTAGCTACTAAGGTGAATATTGTGATTATCCACTGCCTACCCAATAGGAAATGGGTAAACTGGGTATGTGCAGTCGGCACCCATCAGGTCATTAAAGTTTGGGTGTGGGCGTTTTACCTGATTGCAACCCTAGCTGGGGCTAGTCCATTTGATGAATTGCACTTGGATATCATTAGTTTGCACTGAATTCAGTATCACCTATACACAATAGCTTCCTCCCATTTGCTGAACTGGCTCTTTATGTGCAGAATACTGAATTCATACTCTTTTTCCCTTGAACCTTCCAATATGTGCTCGTTATTCATCCTATACATGTAGTTCTTTTTATATAAAGGTGAATTTGCTATACATGTCTTGTCACTTCAGTTAAGTTTTTAACATGTAGTATTTCTGTTGAAATCAAGTAGCTTGTGTGTGTCTGAACCAAGTTGCGACTTCCTTTTGTTTAGGTCGATATATTCAGAGACGCTGCAAATCTTATGGTGAACTTTGTTGATGAAATTCGAGCACAAGGTTTTGAGTTGGAGTACCTGAATATTGGAGGTGGTTTGGGGATAGACTACCACCACACTGGTGCAGTCTTGCCTACACCTATGGATCTTATCAACACTGTGAGCTTCAGTATCTATATTATGTTTATGCTTTATATCTTTGTAGGAACAGATGCTTTCTAGTTTCTTCATGTAGAGCTCACCCTCTGTTTATGGTATCACAATGTATTTTATGGTAAAGGCTGAAAAGTTGGTATCACAATTTTGGTAGGTCCGGGAATTGGTCCTCTCACGGGATCTTACTCTCATTATTGAACCTGGAAGATCCCTGATCGCCAATACTTGCTGCTTCGTCAATAAGGTCACTGGTGTAAAATCGAATGGCACGAAGAATTTCATTGTAGTTGATGGCAGCATGGCCGAGCTCATCAGGCCTAGTCTATATGGAGCATATCAGGTTTGTCTAGAGTTACAACGAAATAATTAGTACTACTGCTTCTTGTCTGGTATTACTTTGTTTTGGAACCTATATACACAAAATCAACAGCTGCAGTTATTTGACCAGGTGTATCATTATTTACCTGTTGATCATAATTCTTGTGTTGCAGCATATAGAACTAGTTTCTCCCTCTCCAGGTGCAGAAGTAGCAACCTTCGATATTGTTGGGCCAGTCTGCGAATCTGCAGATTTCCTTGGCAAAGACAGGGAGCTTCCAACACCTGACAAGGTTTGACCGTACCATCTATGTTTCCTTTCAGATAACTTTAACCCCCTACATGTCTGCACCCTTCTGACATTGCTTTTGTAGGGAGCTGGTTTGGTTGTCCACGACGCAGGAGCCTACTGCATGAGCATGGCTTCGACCTACAACCTGAAGATGAGGCCAGCCGAGTATTGGGTACAAACTATTTGCTTATTCTTCTCTGTGCAATTTTTGGTGATTGTTGCTTGAAACACATCGCTTCGCAGTTTTCTCAACCCAAAACTGTGGAGACGAACTTTTATTCCTTTACTCGCCATCGAAGTACTTGCCCCTCTTTTATGCTGGATGTTCATTCGAACCAATTTGTTGTCTTTTTTGCACTACAGGTAGAGGACGATGGGTCCATTGTTAAGATCAGGCACGGTGAAACATTTGACGACTACATGAAGTTCTTTGATGGTCTTCCTGCCTAGGCCCTTTTATCTTGTTTTGGGCAAGCGTAGCCCTTTTCATTTGATGAGCGCATCTCGTGGAAGATTCGTGTGGGAAAACTATTCACTTGTTTGTTATGTGGGTCATCCCCATCAAGCATGGGGGTTTTTATTTGTTAGAATAGAGTCCAACAAGTTTAGTGATTGTAGAGATTGAATGGACTTACTGCATTGTTATCAATTCTTGTTTATACTATATAAAGGGTCCGACTCCTCCCAATAAAGTTAAAGAATATTGTTGTTTACTTTTATCTATTTTTCATAATAATTATGGTTGTCAGTAGTAATTAGGGTTATGTCAGTAGTAGCTCCCACTAATTTAGTATTGTAACCATCAACGACGACGGCCGGTAAAGAAATACAGATCAATTTTGTGGAGCATATCAATCACGATGATAGTGAAGTGCTTCATCGTTGCCCCATCTGAATCAATGTTGTGGAGCAGTAGTAGTTAGGTGTGAGCCATCTGAACATTTGTAAGCAGTAGTCGGCCATTACCATTGCATGACAGAAGGTTGCCCCTCCAACCATCAATTCTCTTCATAATTTTATCTACTTTGGACATCACATCTTCTAGGTTAGCCATAATAGAGAGGGATGCATGGCTGTTTCCACAACTTTTCATCTCCATTTTTTTTATCAGAGATCCTAATAGGCGCATATTCACATCTTTTAGATTAGCTCCAAATCCTCAAATTCCTTTTCCATGCAAATAAGCCCCCAGTTAGCTAGGTGGAGGCTTTTTGTGTCATTCAAAATCATTCAAGAGGCTTGATCCATATGAACTTTTGTAAGCACTAATCTACCATTGTAGGACAGAAGCTTGCCCAGCCAACCATCAAAACTGTTCATAGTTTCCAGGAGGATCCAAAACATAAGCTATATTGTGGACATGGCAAGATCAACCTGGTTGTTTGCCTAGGTGAATTGCATGCCAGGTTTTTAGATTTCCGTTAGGATCCAAATTTCCAACCAGGCATTCACCTGTGGTCTATGATATCATTACTTTTATCTTGTTGATATATATCTAACAATATTAAGATCGGCACCTATCAGAATGGTTGAGTGATCATCTAAGAAAAGTGCATGTAATTTAGAAAGGAAGTCATTCTTTTCTTCATCATAAGGAGAACTATCAACAGTTATCATTCTACGATTAAAGTTTCTTTGGCTTCAAAACTAGTGAACAAGATACTAACAAAGGAAGCGGGAAAGGTTCGCGCGCGGGAGGGCTCGCCAGCAGTGGCACAAGGAAGCGGGTGTTCTTATCCTGAGGGCGACTTGCACACTGATTTGGCAGAGAATGGTGAGCTTGATGAGGAGGCCGGGGTCGAGCTTCAGCAGCCTTCTGACGATGTTGTAGCGGTCAGCCGCTGTAGGCCTAAACTAGTCGCAAGAGAAGTGAGTAAACCGGCCGGGATTGTTTTTTACCTGGTGCGACAAATAGGTCTAGGGCGGAGATTACTGGGATTGATAAACACAGGGTGCCGGTTTCAGGGATCAAGAGGTAAGGGTTCAGTTCAGACTTCAAGTATGAATTCAAGATTTATTTCAGATTTTTCTCCCGTATTTTCTCAAGGGTCAACGGGAGGCCGAAACTGCCCATTTGAACATTTCAATTAACCGTGGTTCACACGGTAAGGATGGTAGGAGCATTACTGGTAACTGGTAGGAGCGCCCATGAGGCGCGAAGATTACACAGGGCCAATTGCCCAAGCTAAAACGCACACAAAGCAAGAGGAGAGGAAGGGGGAGGTTATCGAGAAGCGAACCGGCCAACACCAAAGCTCCAAGCCTAAGCCAAGCGAGTGGCTCCATGGAGAAACCTGGCAACACCAAGGCAGGGGAGTCCACGGGGCCACCCACCAGCTAGCCGTGGAAAGTCGTCGGCACGACCGAAAAGGCATGGACAACCGAGATCGAACAATGGCACCGGTGTGCCGTCGGCGAGACTGAAGAGCAAAGTTCGTCCTAATTGTGTTGTTTTTTTATCATGTGATTGTATGTAAACATGCATTGGCCACTTTGTTGTTTAGTGAGAAGGCACTCATGCTAAATAGGCACCCCCTCTGTATCAAAATATAAGACCTTTTTGACACTATCATAGTGTCAAAAAGTGTCTTATATGTTGATACGAAGGGAGTACTTTGTGTCTTCATATGAAGCTTGTGCGGAGTATATATAATGATTTTTGAGTTTGTTGTTATGTATGTGATCCTTATAGAATATACAAATTTCTCGAAGGGGATATTATTGTTATATCTGTTTTTGTTGCAGGGTTACTTGAAAAAGAAGTAGAAACCAGGATGACAATCCATCTTTGCCGAGACCATCACTCAACAAAGGTACCTTTTCAGAGAACTACGTTCGCCAGAAAGGACACATGGCATGTGTTGGCAGCTTGGTTGTCATTTTGCTGAGAGGCGAAGAAAGGGACTCGGTAAATGGGAGTTGCTGAGAGCTACTTGTTCCAGGTAAGCTATGTGCAGGCTCTCGGTAATGAACATATGCTTGTCGAGTGCTAGCTAAGCTCTCAGCAAATACCTGATGGCGCCGTCCTCCACCAGCGGCCATGAAGTTGCTTTATTTTGCGCTGAGGTTCCATTTGGTTCTTGACAAACTGTTTGCCGAGTAACCAATGAATATTTCTCGGCAAAATTTTGTTTGCCTGAGAGGTGTATGCCGATTGCTCTTTGCCGAGAGCAATTCTCAGCAAAGAATTTCTCAAGTTTATTTGGCCCTTCTAGGAGTGTTTGTGGCACTCGGTGTAGAGTTAATATCTAGTAGCGTGGGCGACACAACCGGGATTCTTGAATCCTAGAACCCTTTGGTTTGAAGTGTCCATCAACATGGACGTAAGATAACGCTAACTATCCGAACAACGAGAAGAAATGTTCCATTCTACAAACCCAACCTCCTACTTATTTGCAAGATTGTTACTTCCCCCTGCTTACTACTCTTGATATCTTGCATGCCAAGTACTTGTAGTTGTCTAATCATGGCTGCTTAAGTTAAAAACTGCCAATCCTTAAAAAATTGAGCTAGAAGGACTATTCACCCCCTCCCCCCTAGTCCTTGGACCTCTGTTGATTCTAACAATGGTGGAGTAAAGTCACCACACAAATAATTGCCAAAGGCACGTTAAAAATGTAGATGCAATCTCCAAACTATTTTGGGTACATTACAAGTTGCGTATCTTCCGGGCACAACAATATATACCAAAACATTTGACGACTCCTGTCTGTTGTAACATGAGTATTAGGAAGACGAGCACGCATGCAATTCATAGTTACCAATCATCAACCCGTGCATGTGCACAAGCTAGAACTTCAAAGAAGATACATAACAGTAATTGTTATTTGTAAAATTTATCACTTGTTTATCCTCGTGGCTGAACATTTCCACTTCTAATTTCTTCATTTGAAATGGAGGAAATCTTGAGTCACTACAAACAACCTTTATTAAATTTTTATTTATTATAGTAAGTCTTGAAGTTGATAACTAAAATTAGATTGAGATCTAATATAAATAATTTTATACTATGTCCAAAACTACATAAAAATAATTGTTCTCTATTTTAAAGTTAAGACTGATTAGCTGATCACGCATCTTAAAAAATGGACGAATTTATCCATGCTAGCCAGATTGTGTGAGCAGATAACTGTATTAGTTGCTCTTATTTCGTTGTAACTATATGGAAGACCACTACAATAAGAAGAAAAGTACAAACAAATATCAGTCAGTCAAGATAAACTTGTGAAGAAAACTCTTCAAGTCATAAAGTATAGGCTATCGGCATCATCATAAGATAGTCATATATGTGAAAAACCGTAAGACCTTAATATTTGTTTAAAAACCCAAGTATGACACAATGGATTTATGACTTGTCACATATATTATCATGTTATGAGGTCATCGATGACATTTACTCTTGCATCCTAATATATGACATATTAACTGCACACAAAAAATATCAATTTACGACACAAGAAGAGCAGTTTCTACAATATTATGACACTATTAACCAATACTTTGAACCTGATATATGCTGAGACCTGAGATCATCATTTGATTCACAGACATTTGCAGAAAGGGGACAAAATGCATTTTCTCAAGTAATTCTTAGGAGGTATTGTTGATGAACATTCACCAATATTAACTAGTGATGTTTTTCCACAAGACGAACATTTTTGTTTTCATGTTTGTGTATTTTTTAAATTCACTTATAATTCAAATTTGAATTTGACTTTGATTTTTCATCAAGTGATAATTAGCTCAGTAAGCATGGTGACCTGGCATCATTAGGGTGAGGTTATTGTAGCATGACACTGGGGGTGTTACATTGCATAACCTTTCTGTTTTCATTTCCGGTTCATTTTTTTTCAAATTGCCATTTAATGTCCCAGGAGTTGCACAATAGGTTTTGTGATTGACAAACTCACTATAACGTTATTAAATTTTATCAGTAAATGCATGGCAACTTAGAGCACATGGTTGCATAATGTGTTTCCATGGCAATTAAAATCATATGTAATTTTATCAATTTAAAAGATGTGTATGCCATGGCAACTAAAAGCATATGTTGTCATGATGGCAATATTTGCCGTGTCTTGCCATTTTCAATTCAAAGAATGTTGCCATGCGAAACTACTGATGCAAACATTTTGCCATCATGTTAACGTATATGCCATGGCAAATTTATTTTTCTGGATCATGACAAATTTAGTTCACGCACCATGACAAATTTATTTAATGTACTTGTTTGGCCATGGATATTTGTGCTGAATAAAAAATACCAAAACATGTGCAATAGTTTTGCTATGTATATAAATTATTTTTTCTATGTATATTTACCATATACCCATGGCGTTCTTTTAACTTCACACCCATGGCAAGTTTATTGGGCTACGGTAGGTGCATCGACTTCAATATAAAAAAATTCTAACGCAGATCGAACATGAACATGTCATGGGAAATGGATCAAGAGATCAACGCCACTCGACGCGCAGTGCTGGGCATCGGAAGAAGAGTCATGGCATCACATCACTGGAGTCATCTCCTCCTCATCGATCTCCCACGTAGTCGATCGGATCCAAAGAGTAGGTTCGCCGGAGCGACCCAAGTGCACCGCCTCTAATGGTATCCGCACGTGCAGGAGGATCGCCATGCGGCGGACTGCTAGATCCGATTGTATAGCCGGCGACGAGTAGATGTGAATAATTGCAACACATCCAAAGCCCTAGCACAAAATGCCGAAGCGATCAACTGAATATTCGTGCCCCATTTCCACTATATATATAGGCATCCACTCGCGGGCTCAACATATGGGCCTCGCATGGATCCTAAAGACCACGTACAAGTCTACTCGACTCAGATCCACCTGAGAGATGAGAGTTGTAAGAGATGTTCCTGAAGGAAATAATTTGACTTTTGACGCTCGATCTGGGCGAGTTCATCATGTGATACCTTGGTAACGCAAGATGGACTCACCAGCTCGACCATCACCGACAGTCAAAATACTTGTGAGATAGTGTCCGTCATATATACAAGCACCTGAGAGATGAGACTTGTAAGAGACGTTCCCAAAGGAAAAAAAATTGACTTTTGACGTTGACTGTCGATCTGGGCAAGTTCGTCCTGTGATACCTTGGTACCGCACGACGGGCTCACGGGCTTGACCATCACCAACAGTCGACAGAGTGTCCACTATATATATAACAACTTGAGAGATGAGAGTTGTAAGCTGTTGAAGAGAGCCTCGACGAACTGGAAGTCAGCACACAAATCATAATAAATTAGCTTTGTAGGTTTGCGATGCATAGATTAAAAGTATTCTTTGATGTTTGATTCTTATATTTTTTTCAATTGTGTGCTAAAAGGTGTTAGAACCGGCCGATCTCGCAGTTATGGCTTCCTCTGATGACGCAACTTTCGTTATGGTCAGGTGCATGCAAGCTTATCAGGTTGAGTGGATTGGAGAACTTGATAATCCGCTTTCAGTTTGTCCTAACTGTGGTATTGTTTTTATATGTGATCGTATGGAAGCGTACATTGACCACTTTGTTGTTTAGTGAGAAGGCACTCGTGCTAAATAACTATTCCCTCTATAGCAAAATATAAGACAATTTTACATCTTTGTATCAAAATATAAGATTCTTTTGACACTATGATAGTGTCAAAAGAATTTTATATTTTGATACGGAGGGAGTACTTTGTGACTTCATATGAAGCTTTTGTGGACCATATATAATGCTTTTGTGAGTTTGTTGTTATGTTGGGTTTCGTAGAAATTTCAAAAATTTTCCTACGCACACGCAAGATCATGTGATGCATAGCAATGAGAGGGAAGAGTGTTGTCTACGTACCCAACGCAGACCGACTGCGGAAGCGCTGACATGACGTAGAGGAAATAGTCGTACGTCTTCACGATCCAACCGATCAAGCACCGAAACTACGGCACCTCCGAGTTCGAGCACACGTTCAGCTCGATGACGATCCCCGGACTCCGATCCAGCAAAGTGTCGGGGAAGAGTTCCGTCAGCACGACGGCGTGGTGACGATCTTGATGCACTACAGCAGCAGGGCTTCGCCTAAACTCCGCTACAGTATTATCGAGGAATATGGTGGCTGGGGGCACCGCACACGGCTAAGGAATAGATCACGTGGATCAATTTGTGTGTTCTAGGGTGCCTCTACCTCAGTATATAAAGGACCAAAGGGGGGAGGCTGGCCGGCCACAAGGGGTGCGCCAGGAGAGTCCTACTCCCTCTGGGAGTAGGATTCCCCCCCCCCCCCCAATCCTAGTTGGAATAGGATTCGCGGAGGGGGAAAAGAGAGAGAGAGGGGGCCGGCCACCTCTCCTAGTCCTAATAGGACTAGGGGAAGGGGGAGGCGCACAGCCCATGTAGGGCTGCCTCTTCTCTTTTCCACTAAGGCCCATCATGACCCATTTAGCTCCCGGGGGGTTCCGGTAACCTTCCCGGTACTCCGGTAAAATCCCGATTTCACCCGGAACACTTCCGATATCCAAACATAGGCTTCCAATATATCAATCTTTACGTCTCGACCATTTTGAGACTCCTCGTCATGTCCGTGATCACATCCGGGACTCCGAACAACCTTCGGTACATCAAAATGCATAAACTCATAATATAACTGTCATCGTAACCTTAAGCGTGCGGACCCTACGGGTTCGAGAACAATGTAGACATGACCGACACACGTCTCCGGTCAATAACCAATAGCGGGACCTGGATGCCCATATTGGCTCCTACATATTCTACGAAGATCTTTATCAGTCAGACCGCATAACAACATACGTTGTTCCCTTTGTCATCGGTATGTTACTTGCCCGAGATTCGATCGTCGGTATCCAATACCTAGTTCAATCTCGTTACCGGCAAGTCTCTTTACTCGTTCTGTAATACATCATCTCACAACTAACATATTAGTTGGAATGCTTGCAAGGCTTATGTGATGTGCATTACCGAGAGGGCCCAGAGATACCTCTCCGACAATCGGAGTGACAAATCCTAATCTCGAAATACGCCAACCCAACATGTACCTTTGGAGACACCTGTAGTACTCCTTTATAATCACCCAGTTACGTTGTGACGTTTGGTAGTACCCAAAGTGTTCCTTCGGTAAATGGGAGTTGCATAATCTCATAGTTATAGGAACATGTATAAGTCATGAAGAAAGCAATAGCAACATACTAAACGATCGGGTGCTAAGCTAATGGAATGGGTCATGTCAATCAGACCATTCCACTAATGATGTGACCTCGTTAATCAAATAACAACTCCTTTGTCTATGGTTAGGAAACATAACCATCTTTGATTAACGAGCTAGTCAAGTAGAGGCATACTAGTAACACTCTGTTTGTCTATGTATTCACACATGTATTATGTTTTCGGTTAATACAATTCTAGCATGAATAATAAATATTTATCATGAAATAAGGAAATAAATAATAACTTTATTATTGCCTCTAGGGCATATTTCCTTCAGTTGTTATGTATGTGATCCTTATAAAGTCGATAATTCACGTGTGTACATGCGGCCACGCGAGGTCGTTATCGCAGCCTCTCACCCCCACGTGATTCGTGCTGATCAAATACGTCGTTCGTGTATAACCTCCTGGGGTCAGCGTAAACTAGCTCGTATTTGCCTCTGCGCCCACAGTGAATGGCCCACATGGCACCATGCATTGGAACGTTGGGGTCGTCGCTGGGAATTGATTGCACGGCGGTGCCAACGGCTAGCTGCACCAGGCGGGAACGAGACGCGTCCTGATCACACATCAGGCGCAACGGCTAGCTGCACGACGCTCTTCTCTGTCTATTCGCCCTGCTCGCTTGCTTCAGCTTGCCAGTCGAAGTTGCTCCCCTTCCCCATCCCTCTCAATTTTGGCAGCAACTTCCAAAGCATGTGTTTTTTCATGCCACAGAACAGCTCAACACCATCTTCATCACACCAAACTGCCAATGCGATGCCTTCACTCCCACTCATCTGTTGCCCCGAATGCAACACCGGGTAAGATTTTATGAAAATCTATTCATTCCTTCTCCTCCACGTCGTGCTAATCTTTTCTCCCACCGCAGCTTGGAGGGTGTAGAAGTGGAAGAACAAGTACATAAAGTACTTCAGCGCACGGTGGTGGCATCTGATTTTGCACGCGTCGGTCCATCACCACGTCGCACTTCTCGAGCAGAACCAGTCGCTGCTGAAGAACGTTTTGGTGTTGTGCCTCGTGAATTTGGTGGTCATGGCCATGATCTTCATCCACAAGCTTTAAGGCATCATTTCCCTCTGCGTAGGGAGCGCCGACAAGCCCTGTAGTATCATTTCCCCCTGCGTACACTGTGTTGTAGCCATATATGTATTTCTTCTTGTGCTCAGTGCACTGCATTTCCACACGATTTACCTTTGCGCTGTGGATTGCATGCACCCATCAGTATGTTAAGCTTGCTCACGCAGCCTGCGAGCTGGTCTATCAATAAATCATCTACTTACTGTTACAACTGCCACAACGTAATTAGTCAATCCATATTAAGAAAATGAACGTAACCATGTAGAAGTAAACGCACATACAACGACAGCAGAGAGACCCATCACCCACAATTGGCTTCAATGCTTCAATAAGACAAGGCTCAGCGCATCATCAATACCAGCAGGCTCCTCTGCACCCGAATAATGACACCCAACATGAATTAATTACTTCAGTTAACACGCGGTGCATCAATGAAGACGACGGCAGCCACACCGCTAACATACAAGGCTGTTTGGTACGAGCATAAATTCATGGGCCCCATTCGTACAAGCGTATAGCGGGCGTATTCACATTTGGCCAGCATTAACACTGTGCAGTTTTTTCTGTGGGGCAGGCGAGGCTATATTAGATGCTGATCACGACGCGCTCGCGGACGCACGAGATAACGGCAGTGCGTGGCCGCATGTACACAAAATCCGCGTCCTTATAAAGTATACAAATTTCTCTAAGTGGATGTTATTGTTATATCTGTTTTTTCTCTACAAGCTTACTTGAAAAAGAAGGAGACACCAGGTTAACAATCCATCTTTGCCAAGAGCACTACTCGGCAAAGGTACATTTGCCGAGAACTACGTTTGACAGAAAGGACACATGGCATGCGTTAATAGCTAGGTTGCCATTTTGCTGAGAGGCTGAGAAAGGGACTCGGTAAATGGGAGTTGCTGGGAGCTGCTTGTTCCAGGTAAGCCGAGTGTTGGCTCTCGGCAATGAACATATGTTTGCCGAGTAATACCTAAGCTCTCGGCAATTGCCTGACGGCACCCTCCTCCACCAGCGGTTGTGTGAAGTTGCTTTATTTTGTCGAGAGGTCCCATTTCGTTTTTTGCAAACTGTTTGCCGAGTACCCGATGGATGGTTCTCGGCAAAATTTTGTTTGCCTAAGAGGTGTACACCGAGTATTCTTTGCCGAGTTTATTTGGCACTTCTCCGCGAGTTTGTGGCACTCGGCGTAGAGTAAAATTCTAGTAGTGTGGGCGATGCAACCGGGATCCTTGAATCCTAGAACTCTTTGGTTCGAAGTCTCCGTCAATGTGAATGTAATATAACACTAACTATCTAAACCACAAGAAGAAATCATCACCTGACGAGTGTTTCCATTCTACAAACCCAACCTCCTACTTATTTGCAAGACTGTTACTCTTCCACTGCTTGCTACTCTTGATATCTTGCATGCTAAGTACTTGTAGTTGTCTAATCATGGCTGCTGTAAGTAAAAAAACTGCCAATCCTTAAAAGTCATATCTTCCGGGCACAACAATATATACCTAAACATTTGACGACTCTTCTGCTGTAATGGGAGTTTTAGGAAGATGAGCACGCATGCAATTCATATTCACCAATCATCAACCCGTGCATGTGCACATGCTAGAACTTCAAAGAAGATTGGAACGAGCATGAAGAGATTAACGAGACTTCTTTCTCTTTTGAGTTTTCTGACGGACCTGCCGCGCAAGATCTTTGGTCTTTATATAACAGTAATTGTTATTTGTAAAATTTATCACTTGTTTATCCTCGTGGCTGAACATTTCCACTTCTAATTGCTTCATTTGAAATGGAGGAAATCTTGAGTCACTACAAACAACCTCTATTAAATTTTTATTTATTATAGTAAGTCTTGAAGTTGATGACTAAAATTAGATTGAGATGTAATATAAATATTTTTATACTATGTGCAAAATTACATAAAAATAATTGCTCTCTATTCTAAAGTTAAGACTGATTAGCTTATCACGCATCTTAAAAAATGGACGAATTTATCCATGCTAGCCAGATTGTGTGAGCGGATAACTGTATTAATTGCTCCTATTTCGTTTTAACTATATTGAAGAACACTACAATAAGAAGAAAATTACAAACAAATATCAGTCAGTCAAGATAAACTTGTGAAGAAAACTCTTCAAGTCATAAAGTATAGGTTATCGGCATCATCATAAGATAGCCATATATGTGAAAAATCGTAAGACCTTAATATTTGTTTAAAAACCCAAGTATGACACAATGGATTTATGACTTGTCACATATATGATCATGTTATGAGGTCATCGATGGCATTTACTCTTGCATCCTGAATTCCTGATATATGACTATTCACTGCACACAAAAATTATGAACGACACAAGAAGAGCAGTTTCTACTATATTATGACACCATTAACCAATACTATGAACCTGATATAGCTGAGAGTGCGAGACCTGATATCATCATTTGATTCACAACATTTGCAGAAAGGGGACAAAGTGCATTTTCTCAAGTAATTCTTAGGAGGTATTGTTGATGTTTATCTTAATGATTACGAATAGAGGTATGTTTTGATGCTGACCAACAAGGGTTTAGAACCTGATATAATTTAGATTCTTCTGAGCCTATTATTTGATAGAATCTTTCTAAATACAAAGAGATAGCTCGACTATGCATGGGAGAGCGACCACTAGCTAGATCTTTGTTGAGATAAAACTCTCCAAATGCAAGTTGCAAAGACTGATCTTGCAGGCATGGTTGCCCGGTGCCTTCATGACATCCGTGCATGTATTGGTGCAAGGATCATAGCTTCGCACGACCTGTGCTCGGCCGCCAAAAAGAGAGCACTGGAAGAGCAGCCTTCCGCCGCCATGCGTCATTCTCAAAGGCATATGGAAATAGGTGTGCAGGTCTGTCGGGATCGTGTATGCCTTGACCCATGTGCTGTTACGAGAATCAGTCAAAAGCCACATGTTGATCAATCGGATCTCTGACTGGACCATGCAGAGGACGCCATTGAGCTCAGCCACGCGGACCATCTTGGTCGTGTTCCTCCACAACTCGTGCCCCACTGCATTCCGCGGACCTTCAATCGTCCTCGTCCACCTCTCGCTCTCAAGGTCAAAGCAATGTATCCTATCCTCCCGAACCATCGCCAACATGTGGAGGGTTCCGTTCACGATGGCCGCGCAGCCCGGGTGGCAGGCGGCCCTGGTTGGGCTCGGCCGCATCAGCCTCCATCCGACGGCGTCTCCCAGAGTAAGAACATGGTGGAACCTTTCGTCGCCTTGGACGAAGCACATGGCCTTGTACGCGCCGGACGGGACGGCCCGGCCGAAGCACATGACGAGCGATTTCGGTCTCGGGCGAGGGCACGGGCAGGTCACCAGCACCTCTCCGGTGGCAGGGTCGACCAGGCACGCGTCGGAATTGTCGTCCGTGATGCAGAGGAGGTCATGGTGGGGGAGCTTGCTAGATCCAAGTCCATCCTTGACCTTGATCACGCACACAGTGTTGCCGTCCGTGTCGACCAGCCGTAGTTCGGTCCCTTTGCTGGGTTCTTCTCGGAAGGAGTAGACCGCGACGAGAGGCTCGGCGTGGCGGGACTTGTGCGCGGCGACGAAGTCCAGATCGGTGATGAGTCCAGATGGCAACGGGGACGAAACCCATCGGGTTTTGTCTTCCCGAACTCATCCCTACGAGAAAATCACAAACCCATCTCCATCCTCATCATCATGTGCGGGGCTGGTTTTTCGCCCGTCCCCTAAACCCATCGGGTTTCGGGGAACCCACGAGAAAATAAAAATATTTAAACAAACATAGTGGCGACAAGAATAACATTTGAATAGCAAAACAAGCACATTTCAGCAGCATAACTGGAGCAAATTTCAACAAAAACAATAGTAGATGGTTCAACAGCTATATAGAGTGTATTTTAGCAGAGTTAAACAACATACATAGTATATTTCGAAGGCAGCAAACATAACATAGTAGCAACAATGATATCATTTCAGCAGCAACATAGTATATTTCAGCAGCAAAACAACTGCAAATTTCAGCACAATACTTAGGAATAACATCAGCTAAAAGAAGCCTATTTCAGCACAACTATAACCCATTTCAACAATGAAGATAAGCATATTTCAGCAACAAACAGGAGCATATTTCAGTAAAAAAAAAATATTTTGCCGGGTTTGCCGGGTTTCGGGTTCGGGGACTGCCGAAACGGGTGCAAACCCATGAAACGTGCCGGGTTGTATAATGCGTTCAACAACAGCCCTGCGGGGATGAAAAGATGCCCATCCCCGTTCCCTACTAGGATAAAAACCCGCGGGGACGCGGGTTTCGGGGCCCGTTGCCATCTTGAGTGATGAGGGCGTCCCACTCGCTGGAGACGCATCGGAACCGGCACGCCGAGTTCACCGGCACTCTGGTCAGGATGTCGAAGATGATCGCGTCTGGTAACGAGACGGCGCCGGCGGTCGATGGAATCTGTACGCCGTCGGCTGCGCGGGATGCGGGACTAGAGCTAGGACGGTGGCGTCGTTTGGGCGACGGTGGAACCTCCGGTGACGGCTGTGAGGCGTCATCGTGCTGGTGGTCTCGTGGAGACGACGCAGCGACGAGGACTTGAGGCGTGGAGCTGCTGGCGGCGCAGCTTAGATGCGATTGAGAATCCCTTCTCCAATCAACGATTTCGTTGAGTCGGCGGGCCTGTGAACGAACGCTACGGGAGAGGTCCAGTAGGACCGCGGATGCTATATCTCGCTTATAGCGAGAATAACTTCCGTCTTGCCCGAAGGCGTGCACATATAGGGCCGGCCCGTTAGCTCAGGTCTTTTGCTCGTGCTTTGGTCGCTCGCTCCCTTGGTTTCACGTACTGGTTTTGTTCCTTTTTTTGTTGCTTCATCGGTTTTCTTTCGTTTTCTTTGATTTTCATCGTTTCTTTTTTGGTTTTACCGATTTTTTCCTTACTTTGTTTCGTTTCTCTTTGTTTGTTTCTCAGTTCAAAAATGCTAAACTTACGGATGGTTTCCACGGCTTTTGCCTACAGACCCGTTTCTCAAAAAATCATCTACCTCCTGATTTCTAGTGGTGGCCCCCCTCTCTCTTTGATTTCCTATCCCATCTTAACAGCTCATCCCGTAACCTGACTCTCGTGCAAATTGTCCGTAGGTGTAGCATTGTCCTTCTCAGTTTTTGTTTTTTGCTTTTATTTCTTTTGATGTCTATTTTTTACATACACATTCAAAAAATTTCATATAGATGTTTAACATTTTTTCATGTACATGATTAATCTTTTTTTAAAAACGTATATGTTTTGATGTATACTTCTTTCAAAAACGTAGTACTCCCACTAAACTAAAACCACGATACTATTTTGTGTCGGAGAGAGTACATTTTTTGTACACCTCAGAAACATTTGACATATACATGTTTAACATTTTTAAATATATGATTAATTTTTCAAAAACATATATTTTTCAATGTCTACTTTCCATACACATTGTACGTTACTAGTTTATATCAGGAACATTTTTATATACTCATTTATTTTTTTCAAATACGTGATTAATATTTTTGAAAACTTATATTTTTGATGTCTACTTTTATCCATACACATTATACATATTTTAAATACATGATGAACATTTTTTTATAGAAACGATTAACAGAAAATACATGATTTTTTAACATATTTATTTATATCTAGTTTTCCCATAAACATTTTACATTTTATGTACACATTAGGAACATTTTTATATACACATTTAACATTTTTGAAATACATGGTTAAATGATTTTTTGTATATTTGTTTTGACGTCTATTTTTTCCTACACAATGTAAAATTTTCATATAAGAAACATTTTTCTATAATTTTAAAATTATTTTATAACATTTAAATTTTTTCATAAATTGATTTTTATAATATATATATATATTCAGAATATTTCGAACTATAAGGAAAGTAAAAAAATAAAAAAAAATGAACGAAAAAATATTTTAAAAAACCAGAAGGAAAAAAGTTGAAGAGCTGTGGTCCACGCTGGGCCGGGCCAATCTGGCGGCTGCCTGAAGGGAAAAGTCCTATTGTCTCGCGTAAGTGGGACATAGGCGCCCCCTGTAGGATGCCTGTGTGCGTCAAACAGCGGGAAGGTTACTCGTCGGCAGTATGTAGAAACTCAAAAGGACATTACTTGGGAACCTTAGCTCTAGAACTCCCAGTTATTGTGGGTCCGGCCACGTTGGAGGTCATTGCATGTCGGGAAGGACTAGCTCTAGCGGTTGATCTTAATATCAAGCACATATTGATCGCTACTGATTGCAAGCATCTGGTGAAAGACATCAAATGTTGACTAGACTGGTTTGCATGGCGTCATTATCAAGGAGATTCAAGCTTCTATATATCGTTTTACCTCTTGTTATTTTATTTATGATAGTAGATCTTGAAATCTCGAGGCACAAAGTCTTGCTAAGCTCGTTCTAGGTCTTCCCGGAGGACGTGACCTGTGGCTGCTTCATCCCCCAGACTTGAATTGCATTCCCATGAACATCCTCATTAATCAATAAAGATGAGCGTGTTTAGACTAAAAAATGTAGGAGGGCAAACACTGTAGCGTCCTATGCATTGTACAATTGTTTCACTCGAAATGGTAGAAATTTGTGTTACCTAAACAAGCATCCTTCCATTGTTTTCGCAAAAAAAACATCCTTCCATTGAATATTGAATAATTTATTTATTATAATAAATTATATAAGTTGTAGTATAATTGTGTTTTATAATATCTGTAAAACTACATAAAATAATTGTTCTTTATTTGAAAAAACTTAACAAGTCTTAAAATAAATGTCATTGGTATCATCATAAATATTCATATATGTGAAAATCATAAACCCTTCAGATAAAAAGAATCTTAAACCCTTAATTCTGTTTTAAGGAAACCAAGCATGATGCAATGTATTAATGAATTTTCACACATCAAATGGTTATATTATGAGGTCATCTATTACATTTACTTTATGACATGAGAGTTTTACACAAAAGTTTCTGAATTACAGCACCAAACAAGTAATTTCTACTCTATTATGACACCAGTAACTAGTAATCTGAACCTGGTGCAGTTGAGAGTCCGAGACATGAGATCAAAACTTTGTAAGATATGGATAGGATAATTGTGGCCATCAAGAACACCATTTGATTCATCGATATATGCAAAAAGAAGGGGAACAAAATACAATTTCGCTAAATAAAAGTACATTTGATGCTGATCAGGAAAGGTTTAGAACTGGACATAGCTCATTCTTTGATAGAATATTTTGAAATTACAAAGAGATAACTCTGTCTATGAAAGATCAGCCACTAGATCTTTTTTGAGATAAAACTTTCCAAGTGCAAATTGTAAAGACTGATCTTGCTGGCAAGGTTGCCTAGTGTTTTCATGACATCCGTGCCTCAGGGCGGGCCGACAAAGTAAGGGGACCTACGCCATACTCTAAAACAAGGCCTAACGCACTAGAAAAACAAACGGTTTCCTCGGGGCCAAATGTTCATCGGGACGAGACATTCCAACTCCCATTATTGGCCGCCGAGGACAACAACATCAGATTCACGCAGATATTAAATAAGTAAGGAGAAGATATTAAATAAGTATGGAAATTCATCGTAGAGCGGAGATCTACTCACCAAAGGGTTAAAGGTAGAAGAGGGTCCATCTCCTATGCCTATGGAGATAGAGAGCCCTAGACGAATCCCACTCTTGATCGACTGAATTGACTCAAAAAATGAGATTCTTACGGTTAAACGCAAGAAGGGGCAACCCCACAGATACTTTGCTTTGATTAGCTAAAAGACACGAGCCCCCATCTTCTCCGAGGATCATCCAAAACCATCTCAACACAAGGGCCACGTTCGTGAGACGGGACGCAAGAATAATTGAGAAAGTAGATATCAGCCCACTTACCATATGATATTTCTAACGTCCATCAGTCGCCTACCAGAAGAAGCGTGATATCTCCTTATCAAAGGAGCAATGCTCCCCTTTCAGCAAGATATAGCCCAATCATATACATTAGTAGACTAGAAAAGGCACGAGTCGACAGGCATGGATTTATTACTCCCTTTGGGTGTAAATCTGACGAAATCATGGCTCGGACCTAGAAGCAACAAGACTCAGAAGCAGGTAAAAATCCAAGATGGGAACCAAGTCAGATAGTAGAAGTTCACGATATTGTGTCCCTGTGGCTTTATTCCATTTACTGTTAGCTAACATGGATCAAGGTCCATATTGTGTCACCGAGCAATATGGAAAAAAATTAGCTAACATGGATCAAGGTCCAACCACAGGGACACAATATGCAAAAGCTTATAGTATTTGACACATTTCATACATAACATATTGTTAGAAGTTCACGATTTTTCTGTAAAGAACAAGTGAACTTCAGCAGAAAATAATTTTTGTTTGTTTAATTATTACAACCGGCAATACAGATCATGAGTTTTATAGATGCCCAAATATAGCAAATCTTAAATGCCAATAGGAACGAGCCACAAAACAACACAGGATGATGAACTTTTAAGATGCAGATGGTAGATAGAAGATTAATTCGACCGCAACTAGGAAACAATTCCCGATTTCCCCCAAAAGTGGTCCCAATCAAATATCAGTAAACCAAACACACATGAACACAAGCAGAGAGTTGTACAATAGTTATTTTAGGCGTCGAATTTACCACAGCCAGGCGAACACATACCATAGGTTCAACATAAGATGGATCACAGTATCAATATAATAAACATGGACGGGTGAATAAGGCAGACGGGCACAACGAACGAAGAAACCAACTAACTTGGTTGTATACAGGCCTGCTTGTACTACTTGTATACATGGACAGACATGATGTTTGACGGCAAGAGGTTCATCATCGTTTATAATCCCCACGCCCTCCAGAATAACGGATGATCCCGTCAGCGCTGCTGGCGATGCGGAAGCGGCTGAAGTCAATCTTTTTCCACTCTTCCTCCACCTCTTCCCAAAATCTGTCCCTGTTGTCGTAGTAGTCTTCGTCAACCTCGGCGTACCCTTCTCGATCAGATCCTTGCGGACATTGGCCTGAAACTTCTCAAACCTGTCCTGGGCCTTCTTGTACACCGGCAGCAATTCCTTGTCCAGCTCCTTGCTTTTCTGGATCATATCAGCTGGGTATATTGTGGAACGAAGGTCATGGGTGATTGGGGGCAACCTCTCATGGGCCAAGATCAGACTTATGTCGTCTTTCAACAGACGAATCTTGCCTGGGGCGGCAACGTCCTGGTACTCGGGCTTGATTGCTCGAGGACCCTCTCCACCGCGGCGTCCAGCTCTGGAGGTTCCAGATTGGCGGCCTCGGGGAAGCTTAACAGCGTCTCCCTGACCACTGGCCGGTGCTTCGCAAATTCAGACTCCCAGTCATAATCATCATCATCCTCATATTCAGACTCATAGTCATCCTCATCCTCATCCTCATCATAATAACCATCATACTCATCTTGATAATCATAATCGGCATCGTCATCATCATAAACATCCTGGTCCTCAGCCTGAGTCTCAGAAACAGGCTCCTCGGTCCCTGCCTCAGCCCGAGGCTCAGAAACCGGTGCCTTGGAGATGTCCTGCTCCGCCACCATAGGGTCAGCGGCGGCCACGGACACAACATCAGCGCGTCTGGGGAGTTTTCCCGTGGCCAGAATCCCATCGATCTCCTTTTCCTTTTCCTGCTCTTCATCCTGATCCTGATCTGCCTCCTTCGCCTTCCTTTTCATAAAAGGATACTCGGTGGTGCATCGCTCCGGCGTGCCGAACCCGTCGATGGCTGACTTGTGCTGCGTGGGCTTGGAGGAACTCTCTTCGGCCGTGCACCGCCCCAGCAGGCGCTTGGTGGTGGTGCCGGCCATCGGCAGATTTGATCCTTGATGCAGAATTTACTCGCCTCGCAAAGTTTAATCTGATGGGGATCTGTGGCAGGAGGAGGGCGGCGGCGGCGGCTAAACATATAAAGGCGGATGCTAACCCTACCTCCGGTCGAACTAGGGATTGGGATCAGGATCGGATGTTCATGGCCCATTAGGTCGAGACACAGATTGCTTTGCGGCCAGGCTCCGGTTGGGCCTGACCCGGTCCGTGATGGATTTTGTTCTTTTTATTAGTAGATAAAAATGTTCTTTTTTATGGAAAAAGAAGGATACCTTCCGGCCTGATAGAAAAATCCTGATGTTATTTTTTAGCACAGTGCATACGTAAGCGCTCATATATATACATGTATACACTCACTCATATGACCACACACACGCACATCCTACACCTATAAGCATCTTCGAGAAACTGAGCCGGCGTATCATATTGAGATTTTACGAAGTCACCGTGCAGTCGATGGAAACGTCTCCTCCCACTGAACACGTACCGTCGAAAATCTTGCAATAAATGACCTGTGGTGGGCTAGGGATACCACTGTCCTCCTAACCATCCAACCATAGGTTAGTTCGCAAATTCTGATATTGTCATCATACTTCACATGAAAAAAAATGCACACAATCATATACTTCCTCCGTCCAGAAATACTTGTCAGAGAAATGGATATATCTAGACGTATTTTAGTTCTAGATACATTCATTTTTACCCATTTCTTCGACAAGTATTTTCGGACGGAGGAAGTATTATTAAAAAAATAGCATCTAAACTAAAAAGTGGATCATTATTCACAAGGCGATGTATTATGTCGGGTCTTGAAGTTTCAAGTGGGGCTATATATGGAGGGTTGGTGATGGCACACAAATTGATGTCTCGAGTGATAATTGGCTACCAACAAATTTAGTGAAAAAAGTATGAGATGAAGTTGTGCTCGCGTGTTGGGTGTGTATGAGATGAACTTTGACCCTTCTCGCATCCTAATCTCACCTACTTGTCCTCCTATCATTGTTCTTCCTCACATCCTGAATTCTTGTGGAGATCATATATCCCCAGTACCCCTCGACCTTAGGTCACGCCTTAAAAGTTTTATCGGATAGCCATATTTCTTATATTGATACTCTTAAATTCACGCACCTCGATCATATAGCATAAATTCATCACAATCCAATAATACAACAATGCAATAATGTAAAATAAATAGCTAGGTTAACTCCTACCCCATCATGTACGTGCCGTTTTTGCTTTGATACACGCTGCCGTCTTCTCTCTAAAAAATTAGGGATCCTCTGCTGGAAATATACCCCAGAGGCAATAATAAAATGATTATTATCATATTCCCCGTTCATGATAAATGTTTATTATTCATGCTAGAATTGTATTGATCGGAAACTTAAATACATGCGTGAATACATAAACTACATCGTGTCCTTAGTAAGCCTCTACTAAACTAGCTCGTTGATTAAAGATGGTTAAGGTTTCCTAACCATAGACATGAGTTGTCATTTGATAATAGGATCACATCATTAGAAGAACAAGACCCAACCGTAAGCTTAGCATATGATCGTATCACTTTAGTTTTTGCTACAACTTTCTTCATGTCAAGTATATATTCCTAAGACCATGAGATCATGCAACTCACGGATACCAGAGGAATGCCTTTTGTGCTATCAAATGTCACTTCGTAATTGGGTGATCATAAATGTGCTCTACAGGTATCTCCGAAGGTGTCTGTTGGGTTGGCATGGACCGAGACTAGGATTTGTCACTCCGTATGACGGAGAGATATCTCTGGGCCCTCTCGGTAGTACAACATCGTAAAGAGCTTGCAAGCAATGTGGCTAATGAGTTAGTCACAGGATCTTGTATTACGGAACGAGTAAAGAGACTTGCTGGTAACGAGATTGAATTAGGTATGGAGATACCGATGATCGAATCTCGGGCAAGTAACATATCACTAGACAAAGGGAATTGCATACAGGATTAACTGAATCCTTGACATCGTGGTTCAACCGATAAAGATCTTCGTGGATCATGTAGGAACCAATATGGGCATACAGGACCCGCTATCGGTTATTGACCGGAGAGATGTCTCAGTCATGTCTACATGAATCTCGAACCCGTAGGCTCCGCACACTTAACGTTCGATGACACTAGAGTAGTATATGTTGGGGAACGCAGTAATTTCAAAAAAATTCCTACGCACACGCAAGATCATGGTGATGCATAGCAACGAGAGGGGAGAGTATTGTCTACGTACCCTCGTAGACCGTAAGCGAAAGCATCATGACAACGCGGTTGATGTAGTCGTACGTCTTCACGATCGACCGATCCTAGTACCGAAAGTACGGCACCTCCGTGATTTGCACACGTTCAGCTCGGTGACGTCCCACGAACTCATGATCCAGTAGAGTGTCGAGGGAGAGCTTTGTCAGCATGAAGGCGTGATGACGATGATGATGATGCTACCGGAACAGGGCTTCGCCTAAGCACCGCTACGATATGACCAAGGTGAATTATGGTGGAGGGAGGCACCACACACGGCTAAGAGATCAATGGTCAACTTGTGTGTCTATGGGGGTGCCCCATGGCCACGTATATAAAGGATGGAGGGAGGAGGAGGCCGGCCCTCATAGGGCGCACCCAAAGCGTGGAGTCCTAGTAGGATTCCACCTCCTACATGGAATAGGAAAAAGGGAAGGGAGAAGGAGAAGGAAGGAAGGGGGCGCCCCCTTTCCCTAGTCCAATTCGTACCAGTCCATGGGGAAGGGGCGCGGCCACCCTTGAGGCCTTTCTCTCCTTTCCCGTATGGCCCATTAAGGCCCAATACGAATTCCTGTAACTCTCCGGTACTCCAAAAAATACCTAAATCACTCAGAACCTTTCCGATGTCCGAATATAGCCTTCCAATATATCAATCTTTACGTCTCGACCATTTCGAGACTCCTCGTCATGTCACAGGTCTCATCTGGGACTGCGAACAAACTTCGGTCATCAAATCACATAACTCATAATACAAATCGTCACATAACGTTAAGCGTGCGGACCCTACGGGTTCGAGAACTATGTATACATGACCGAGACACATCTTCGGTCAATAACCAATAGCGGAACCTGGATGCTCATATTGGCTCCTACATATTCTATGAAGATCTTTATCGGTCAAACCACATAACAACATACGTTGTTCCCTTTGTCATCGATATGTTACTTGCCCGAGATTCGATCGTTGGTATCTCAATACCTAGTTCAATCTCGTTATTGGCAAGTCTCTTTACTCTCGTTCCGTAATGCAACATCCCGTAACTAACTCATTAGTCACATTGCTTTTAAGGCTTATAGTGATATGCATTACCGAGAGGGCCCAGAGATACCTCTCTGATACACGGAGTGACAAATCCTAATCTCGATCTATGCCAACTCAACAAACACCATCGGAGACACCTGTAGAGCATCTTTATAATCACACAGTTATGTTGTGACGTTTGATAGTGCACAAGGTGTTCCTCCGGTATTCGGGAGTTGCATAATCTCATAGTCAGAGGAACATATAAGTTATGAAGAAAGCAGTAGCAATAAAACTGAACGATCATTATGCTAAGCTAACGGATGGGTCTTGTCCATCACATCATTCTCTAATGATGTGATCCCGTTCATCAAATTACAACACATGTCCATGGCTAGGAAACTTAACCATCTTTGATTAACGAGCTAGTCAAGTAGAGGCATACTAGGGACACTCTGTTTGTCTATGTATTCACACATGTACTAAGTTTCCGGTTAATACAATTCTAGCATGAATAATAAACATTTATCATGATATAAGGAAATATAAATAACAACTTTATTATTGCCTCTAGGGCATATTTCCTTCAGTCTCCCACTTGCACTAGAGTCAATAATCTAGTTCACATCGTCATGTGATTTAACACCAATAGTTCACATCTTTATGTGATTAGTTCACATCTCCATGTGACTACCACCCAAAGGGTTTACTAGAGTCAATAATCTAGTTCACATCGCTATGTGATTAACACCCAAAGAGTGATCATGTTTTGCTTGTGAGAGAAATTTAGTCAACGGGTCTGCCACATTTAGAGCCGTATGTATTTTGCAAATTTTCTATGTCTACAATGCTTTGCACGGAGCTAGTCTAGCTAATTTCTCTTACTTTCTATATGTATCTAGATCGAGACTTAGAGTCATCTAGATCGGTGTCAAAGCTTGCATCGACGTAACTCTTTATGACGAACTCTTTGTCACCTCCATAATCAAGAAACATTTCCTTATTCCACTAAGGATATTTTTGACCGCTGTCTAATGATCCACTCCTGGATCACTATTGTACCCTCTTGCCAAACTTATGGTGAGGTACACAATAGGTCTGGCACACAGCATAACATACTTTATAGAACCTATGACTGAGGCATAGGGAATGACTTTTCATTCTCTTTCTATTTTCTGCAGTGGTCGGGTTTTGAGTCTTTACTCAACTTCACACCTTGCAACACAGGCAATAACTCCTTATTTGAATTTTCCATTTTGAACTACTTCAAAATCTTGTCAAGGTATGTACTCATTGAAAATATATCAAGCGGCTTGATCTATCTCTATAGATCTTGATGCTCAATATGTAAGTAGCTTCATCGAGGTCTTTCTTTGAAATACTCTTTTCAAACACTCCTTTATGCTTTCCAGAAAATTATACATTATTTCCGATCAACAATATGTCATTCACATATACTTATCAGAAATGATGTAGTGCTCCCACTCACTTTCTTGTAAATATAGGCTTCACCGCAAGTCTGTATAAAACCATGTGCTTTGATCACTTTATCAAAGTATATATTCCAACTCCGAGATGCTTGCACCAGTCCATAGATGGATCACTGGAGCTTGCACACTTTGTTAGCACCTTTAGGATTGAAAAAACCTTCTTGTTGCATCATATACAACTCTTCTTTAAGAAATCCATTAAGGAATGCAGTTTTGACATCCATTTGCCAGATTTCATAAAATGTGGCAATTGCTAACATCATTCAGACAGACTTAAGCTACGAGTGAGAAAATCTCATTGTAGTCAACATCTTGAACTTGTCGAAAACCTTTTGCGACAATTCGAGCTTTGTAGATAGTAACACTACTATCAGTGTCCGTCTTCCTCATGAAAATCCATTTATTCTTAATGGCTCACTGTCGGTGTCAAAACTGGCGGATCTCGGGTAGGGGGTCCCGAACTGTGCGTCTAAGGCGGATGGTAATAGTAGGCAGGGGACACGATGTTTTACCCAGGTTCGGGCCCTCTTGATGGAGGTAAAACCCTACGTCCTGCTTGATTAATATTGATGATATGGGTAGTACAAGAGTAGATCTACTGCGAGATCAGAGAGGCTAAACCCTAGAAGCTAGCCTATGGTATGATTGTATGTTGTCCTACGGACTAAAACCCTCCGGTTTATATAGACACCGGAGGGGCTAGGGTTACACAAGGTCGGTTACAAAGGAGGAGATATACATATCCGTATTGCCTAGCTTGCCTTCCACGCCAAGTAGAGTCCCATCCGGACACGAGACGAAGTCTTCAATCTTGTATCTTCATAGTCTAACAGTCCAACCAATGGATATAGCCCGGCTGTCTGGAGACCCCCTAATCCAGGACTCCCTCAGTAGCCCCTGAACCAGGCTTTCAATGACGATGAGTCCGACGCGCAGTATTGTCTTCGGCATTGCAAGGCGGGTTCCTCCTCCGAATACACCACGGAAGAATTTGAATACAAGGATAGTGTCCGACCCTGCAAAATAAGTTCCACATATCACCGTAGAGAGAATAATATTTTCACAAATCCAATTTGCTGACTTGTTTTGACAACACGACATTATGTCACGGCCCGGTGATTATTCAAACCGTTTCTTTTAACTAGCCCCGCACATAATGCGAGGCAGTTTTTTTGACACGTTTCGTCAAAGCAAAGATCGTGTCCCCTTACCACGGGATTCTCATCAATACGGGTGTGGGTAACCCAACCGCATCTAGGACTCCTAGATTATAGGCAAGCCCCAAACGACCATGGGGAGGACGCTTGGTATTCACCCTCTTTATAAAGGGCCAAGGCTTTTACTCTTTTCTCTCCCGTGCTCAATCGAATCCTTCCCCCGCCTCGAGTTCTAACGCCCAAAGCCCAGGTCAGGTGCTCTGGACCTTCAATCATGTCCGGATCCAACCTTCAAGGCCGATGGATGTCCTCCTCCATTATGGAAGAAGATATCAAGAAGTTGAGGGAGGCCAGATACCTGACCGTCGAGGTTTCGCCTCGGCTGCCTGCCCGAGGGCAGGTCGTCCCTACTCCTGAACCCAACGAAGACATCGTGTTCATCTCCCACTTCCTCCGAGGTCTAGGCCTCGCTCTGGATCCCTTCGTAAGGGGTTTGATGTTCTATTACGGGTTAGACTTCCACGACCTAGCCCCGGACTCCTTTCTCCACATCTCGGCATTTATTGTCGTGTGTGAGGCCTTCCTCCGCATTACCCCTCACTTCGGCCTATGGCTCAAGACCTTTGATGTGAAGCTGAAGACAATCGAGGGACAGCACACAACGTGTGGAGGAGCATTAATAAGCAAGATTGCAGGAGCTCTGTGGCCAAAAGGTTCATTTCCAGAGGTGTCCGGATTATGGCAACGAGAGTGGTTTTACATCACAGCCCCCAGAAGTGCCAAGTGGGTGGCCGCCCCCGCATTCCGCTCGGCCCCCACCACAACTGATGTCATGGATTAGCAGAGGGCTGAGCTGGGGTCCAGCCAAGGACGTGCCTACACTGCAAAGCCGTATTCAAGATCTCTTCGAGGGAGATTTTAAGTTGGTTATGGTAATGCAAGTCATGCTGGTTCATCGAGTCCAGCCTTGCAAACGCCGTCCCCTTCGCTTGTGGGAATTCAACCTAGAAGGACCGCACACTATTCAAAGTTTCCTCGGCCTGACACGCGAGGAGATGTACAAGTCATTCTTCGGACCTCAAGCAGAGTGTCCAGATACTACCGAGGACGCGGGCCTGAGTAGCAACCGCGCCGCCGACCAAGTAAGTAATCCTCTAGCCGAACACACCGTCTTTTACCATGACGTCATTTCTGAGAAATCGCCCTTTGACCAGGACTAGCTAACAAAGGCGAAGATGATTCAGTGTTCGGCCCCCTCCCTGAGGGTTTGGAAAATCCGGTACTAGAAAGGATGCTCGAGCTCGCACCTGGCCCGGAGCCCTCGAAGGAAGATACAGGGGGGAATAATGTGGGCGAAAGCGGGCCCCCATCACTGCCCGTTCCAACCGAGGGAATGAGCGCCTCCATAAGGGAGGATAACCAAGGAGAAGACTCTGGCCTTCTCTCGCTACGGGGGAGGAAGAGGACTGCCTCTGAGGATCCGGAAACCGAGGCTTCCAAACGGGAGAAGAAATCTCCAACAGAGGGTCCTTCCTCGGGGGGTGCTCTTGCCGCACAAAGTCCGCGCGGGGATCAGCCCTCTAACGAGCCGTAAGTGATCAAAAATACTTTAATAGTGAAGATATACTACCTTTCCTCTGAGGAAAATAACCGAAGCATATATCTTGCAGTTCGGATCTTAGCCCTTCTCAGCTGAGCTCGTCTTCGGGGGATCTTCTTCCGGAGATGATGGAGAGCGAAACACCTCCCCCGGACTCCCCCGCTCAAGAAGCGGGCAACCTTGAAGTGTCGTCACGGAGGGCCTTTCCGGATCCGGTGAGGCCAGAAGATAATCCCATAGTCACCCGAAGTCCCCAGCGTCCGGCTCTCGAAGAGAGCAAAGAAAAGAGTCCAACACCGTCTGGTATGCGGTCGGACGTTCTGAGGGAGCTGTTGGAGCGAGCGGCCATCTCAGAAGAACATCGTACATTGATGGGTATGGTGATGGAAAGAATTTCGTCCGCCGAAAGCGGATTACATGAAGCCTTTATGAGCCTACTGACGGGCTTTGAGGTACGTGAAATGATATACTTTTTGATAGTACCGCACATGTTAGGTGTGCCCTGTGTAGATAGTAGCCCCTGAGACTCTGGTTGTCGTCGAGAACGGCGGCGAACAGAGGATCATAGTCCTAGGTAATAACCAGACTGCCTTTATGTGCAGGTGATGGAAGCTCTGGTGGCTAGCCAGACTAATGAGTTTGCCGAACTAAAGCGGCAACTGGATGCGGCAGACGCCGACATCGAGCTTGTTAACAAGCGGCTTGACAAGTCACAGGGTAAGTAATGCTTTCTGGTGAATGTCACATAATAAGAGCAGCATGATGCCAGTATCTTTAATATGTTGTGACTGCAGACGGAGTTGCCACCGTGGGGACCCTTCGGACGGAACTTGCCCGAGCCAAGGAACAAGCAAGAGTTAGTAATGCGGCTGCTTTGAAGGAGGCCGAAGAGTTAAGAGCCGAGAAGGCTGCGCATTGTGAAAGGAAAGAGAAGATGACCAAGATGGCCGTAAAATTAAAAGACACTGCCGACCGTTGCCAGTTCCTTGAAGAAGAGAACCGAGTGAAGGCAGCGGACCTTGAAAAGGCCACGATGGCAACCAAAGACATCCGCTCTGCTATGAGGGCAAAGAAGGAGGAGCTGCGTGAAGCCGGGGATATTGCGGCTGGGAAACCCTTTCTGCTGCAGAGGAAGTTCGGAGATCCGCGGTATGCCCCTCTAGATCGGCTGTGGAGTTCGACAGACGCATATATGGACTTGGCAGCGAGCGCCGTCGATGCGGTCAAATACTTCCGAGATCAGACAGATCATGAAGTGGACAAGCTGTTCTGGTCGCAATTTAACATTCCAGAGCGTCCGCTTCCCTTGACTGATCAGCTAGCCGAATGGGCCGAACTTAATAGATTGTCCGGACTTGCCATGAGGTCCGTCGTAGATCATCTGTGGCTGGAGAAGCCGAAGCGGAACAACTATTTCAGCTTAGTGCAACAGTTCCTTGGTGCGGTGCCGCGCATCAATGCGATTAAGAGGTCAGCATGCATAGAAGGCTCGCGGATGGCCTTTGCCCGTGTCAAAGCATACTGGGCGAAGATGGATGCTACCACTGTTGCGGCGCAGGGTTCGGCCATAGGCCGAGTGGCTGCCGAGCACTATTTTGAAGAAGTTCTTGAGGGTGCTCGTTTAATAGAGGCCCAATGCTCGAAGAATATTATGTTTGAGTGACATGTATTCCCATTGTAAACACAATGTTTTGATGAAATGTAGTAAGGCTGTATTTATGCTTTTGCCGGAAAGTAATATGATGCCTCCTGTGCGGCCGTTTATGTATATATGTATATAACCTGAAAGATTGCAATCGTCGGCTTCAACCCCCACGCATATAATGCGGAGGTGCTCGCAGAAAATGCGTGTTCACACTTAACCCAATCTCTTGGTCCTATTAAGGAGGTGATAGCGCAGCGAACGAGGCAACCGGACTATGATGCTTTAACACTTTCACTTAGCCATAGGAGTTTGACGGTGGGGCTACTATATAGCCCCTGGTGGCTCTGCACTCTCCCGAACTCGGGGTGCGTATATGCCTGGCCGGGAAACGGCCCTTCGTTTAAGCGGAGGAATTCTAACATTCCGACAGGTCATCGAGTGGTTGACCAGTCTCGCGCTATATCATGACAGTCAGTTTTCGGCTTTCTCTACTAAGGTGCTCGTCCGGATGAACCAGGGCACAATCACAGTAGTTCTCCTGGTGTTGCCTTAGCCGATAGAACGGAACGTAAGGTACCAAAACACAGGAGCCGGGCAAACCCAACATTTGACCAAAGACATGATTCGGAGCTGATGCATATAAGGCCGAACTCGCGACGCCGACCACTCCCTAAGGTATTCAGTCTTTATGGTATAAACCGGGCCTAAATAGTGCCCTTTGTAAGAAGCCCCTTGTGTCCAGGTACATGCGTTATTCTGGCGTGACCACATGCCAAGACGTCAGCATCCTTCTCAATTGTACTGAGAATCCGAGGGATGTGTATCAACAAGAGACAGTAAAAAGGTTTACACAGGGTCTTAATCTAAAAAGAATCCTTGGAGCGGGTCCCTGCTGCACGTCTGCGCCTGTGTCTCCGTTGTGTCGTATCCTGGACGGGTGTAGCACAATGGTCATCTGTAAAAGAGAGGAACTTAGGGGAAAAAGTTGTCGTGCAAAAAGGTAGTTTTTTAAAGAAACCATGTATAATTCAAGATGAGTAAAAATTGCCACTTGTCTGCGTGCGTTGAGCCCCTTGTATTTGTAATAGGGGTGTGGCCATTAATCCTGTGTGAATTACATATAGATGTGCCGGACTCGTCTAACCGTGTCGGTGGTCTTGAAGACCTACCAAATGCTTTTAGTTGGTGAGGCCTTTTTTAGTGTGCGGCTGCCAAGGCAGTCACGCTCTCTTCGGCGCGCAAAGATCGCTCAACATTTCCATTTACTGTAATGATGCCACGTGGACCGGGCATCTTGAGCATGAGGGAAGCGTAATGCGGTATTGCATTAAAGCGAGCGAAAGCTTCGCGTCCAAGTAGTGCTTGATAGCCACTTTGGAATGGAGCAATGTGGAAGGTTAAATGTTTGCTACGGAAGTTATCGGGGAAGCCGAATATAACCTTTAGTAGCAGGGATCCCGTGCAATGAGCCCCTGGGCCTGGCGTTACTCCTTTAAAGGTAGTATTGCTATGGCAAATTTTCGTTGGGTCTATCCCCATTTCACGGATTGCATCTTGGTATATCAGGTTTAAACTGCTGCCGCCGTCCATCAGGACTCATGTGAAGTGGTATCCGTCAATTATTGGGTCTAATACCAGGGCAGCCCATCCTGCACGCCGGATACTTGCTGAGTAATCACGATGGTTGAAAGTGATCGGTTGAGACGACTAGTGGCAGGACTCCGCTGTGATAGGCCATTGGGCATATTTTTCTGGGAGTGCCGCTTTGTTTCTCCCCTTGATCACGTGTAACACGTTTATTGTTTTGACTTCTAGTGGAAATTTCTTTTGTTCCCCAGTGTCTTGCTTGAGAGGCTCATCCTCGTCTTCGCTTGGTGTATCCTCCCCCTTGTGTATGGCGTTGAGCTTGCCGGACTGCTTGAAGACCCAACATTCTCTGTGGGTATGATTAGCGGGTTTACCATGGGTGCTATGGATCTGACATACTTGGTCCAGAATTTTGTTTAGGCTGGACAGTTCGTCTTTGGCGCCTTTAGAGGGCGGCTTTTGCTGACCTGGCCGAGAGCTTCTGAATCTGGCATTTACTGCCGTGCTCTTCATGCTGTCTTCTTTATTCCGGCGTTTGTTATTGTTGTTGCGCCGTGATTTCCCGTTTCCATCTCTAACTTCGGATGTACTGGGGTCACTAATGTTGCATCTGGCTAGCCAGCTATCCTCACCCACGCAAAGCGGGTCATGAGGCTTGTTAATGCTGCCATTGTTCTCGGCTTTTCTTGGCCGAGGTGTCTGGCAAGCCATTCGTCACAGACGCTATGCTTAAAAGCTGCCAAGGCTTCAGCGTCCGGACAGTCGACTATTTAGTTCTTTTTAGTTAGAAACCTGTTCCAAAGCTTTCGGGCTGACTCTTCGGGCTGTTGAGTTATGTGACTCAAATCGTCCATGTCCGGAGGTTGGACATAAGTCCCTTGAAAATTTGCCCGAAAAGCGTCTTCGAGCTCTTCCCAGCTTCCAATGGAGCTTTCGAGGAGGCTCTTAAGCCAGTGCCGAGCTGGCCCTTTGAGTTTGAGGGGTAAATACTTAATGGCATGGAGATCATCTCCTCGAGCCATATGGATATGGAGGATATAGTCCTCAATCCAGACCCCAGGGTCTGTTGTTCCGTCGTATGCCTCTATATTTACGGGTTTGAATCCCTCTGGAAATTCATGGTCCAGCACCTCATCGGTGAAACATAGGGGGTGTGCGGCACCCCTGTATCTGGGTGTACCGCATTGTTTGGATGTTTGTTGTGTTTCATTGTATGCTGGAGCGCACTTACGTGGTCCATAGATGGATCTGGTTGCGCCATCCTTTTGATGCGAGTCCTCGCGTGGATCGCGTATTGGCTTATGTGCGACGTTGTTTGCCGCTCTGTGTTGGCCGTGAGGTCGCCTATCTGTCCAGATGGCTGTTTTGATTTTTGGTTGTGGGGGATCTAAAACCTCCTCGTCAAATTCAGGTAGCAACTTCCGCTTTGGGTAGCTCTTGGTGGGGCGATTACCGCCGTACTTTGCTGCTGTGTTGAGTACTTTGCTCCATCTGATTTGGAGTGTGTCTTGCGCGACCTTGAGCCTTTGCTTCTGCTTTTTTTAGACTCCTCACGGTGGCAACGAGCCTTTGATGGGCATTCTGTTGCTCCGGGTGTCTGTCCGGTGTGACGTCATCTGGACTATGATCTTTGACAGAGTCAGGTTGTTCGGCTTGATTCCCCGTGTTGCCGTGGTCCGGCAATGGTTCCCCCTTCTCTATCGCTGGGTCTGTATGATCGTTGTTTCTACTGAGGCGGGATTTGGGGCGGCACTTACGCTGCCGTTTTGACTGCTTCTCGAGGGAACAACCCTTCATTGCGTCCTTCCGTTCCTTGTCGTCGTTTTCTTTTGGTGTGTCCACCATGTATACGTCATGTGGTGAAGTGGGCGTCCAGTGCCCTGTGGGCAGTGGTTCCTGTTCATCTCCTGCATCGTCGTCCATACCATCGATGTCTCCGGAGTCGGAGTCGAGCATGTCGGTTAAGTCATCGACAGTGGCTATTAAGTGGGTGGTGGGTGGGTGGCGAATTTCTTCGTCATCCGCATCCCATTCCTGTCGGGCATAGTTTGGCCAGGATTCTCCTGACAAGGAGAGAGACTTTAATGAATTCAGTATATCAGCGAAGGGCGAGTGCTAAAATATATCCGCGGAGGTAAACTCCATGATTGGCGCCCAACCGGATTCGATCGGAACGGGCGTAGGCGGTTCGGAGTCCGTGGCTGGAGAAGTATCCGATAGTTTAACAACACGGCTCTCGTGCAAGGTAAAGTCGATGTTCGGCTCGATCGCCACCGAGGATAAGTCCTTCGTGGTGGGGTCCATCCACCCGTCTGCGGAAGGCGCAACTGGCTCTGAATTGAGGGTCGGAGCGGCTGCCGGTGCGATCTCCTTAACACTGTCCAATGGTAGAGCTAAATCATACTTACCGTGACCGCGTGACGCACAAGGCAGAGGCTCGAATCCGTCGAAGATCAAGTCTCCGCGGATATAGGCCGTGTAGTTTAAGCTTCCAAACCTGACCTGGTGGCCAGGGGCATAACTTTCAATCTGCTCCAGATGGCCAAGCGAATTGGCCCGCAGTGCAAAGCCGCCGGACACGAAGATCTGTCCGGGGGAAAAAGTCTCACCCTGGGCAGCATCGCCATCGATGATAGTAGGAGCCATCAAGCCTAACAGCGACGTCACAGAGGAACTCTCAATGAATGCACCAATGTTGGTGTCAAAACCGGCGGATCTTGGGTAGGGGGTCCCGAACTGTGCGTCTAAGGCGGATGGTAACAGGAGGCAGGGGACACGATGTTTTACCCAGGTTCGGGCCCTCTTGATGGAGGTAAAACCCTATGTCCTGCTTGATTAATATTGATGATATGAGTAGTACAAGAGTAGATCTACCGCGAGATCAAAGAGGCTAAACCCTAGAAGCTAGCTTATGGTATGATTGTATGTTGTCCTACGGACTAAAACCCTCCGGTTTATATAGACACCGGAGGGGCTAGGGTTACACAAGGTCGGTTACAAAGGAGGAGATATACATATCCGTATTTCCTAGCTTTCCTTCCATTCCAAGTAGAGTCCCATCCGGACACGAGACGAAGTCTTCAATCTTGTATCTTCATAGTCTAACAGTCCGGCCAATGGATATAGCCCGGCTGTCCGGAGACCCCCTAATCCAGGACTCCCTCAATCACCGATCAACGGGCAAGTCAATCAAAGTCCATACTTTGTTCTAATACATGGATCTCATCTCAGATTTCATGGCTTCAAGCGATCTCACGGAACCTGGGTTCATCATCGCTTCCTCATAGTTTGTAGGTTTGTCATGGTCAAGTAACATGACCTCCAGAACAGGATTACCGTACCACTCCAGTGCGGAACATATTCTGGTTGACCTACGAGGTTCGGTAGTAACTTGATCTGAAGTTTCATGATCATCATCATTAACTTCCTCACTAATTGGTGTAGGAATCACTAGTACTGATTTCTGTGATGAACTACTTTCCAATTCGGGAGAAGGTACAATTACCTCATCAAGTTTTACATTCCTCCCAATCACTTCTTTCGAGAGAAACTTCTTCTCTAGAAAGGATCCATTCTTAGCAACAATATATTGCCTTCAGATCTGTGATAGAAGATGTACCCAATAGTTTCCTTTGGGTATCCTATGAAGACCCATTTCTCCGATTTGGGTTCGAGCTTATTAGGTTGAAACTTTTTCACATAAGCATCATAGCCCCAAACTTTAAGAAACGACAGCTTAGGTTTCTTGCTGAACCATAGTTCATATGGTGTCATATCAATGGATTTAGATGTTGCCCTATTTAATGTGAATGTAGTTGTCTCTAATGCATAACCCCAAAACGATAGTGATAAATCGGTAAGAGACATCATAGATTGCACCATATCTAATAAGGTATGGTTATGACATTCGGACACACCATTACGCTGTGGTGTTCCAGGTGGCGTGAGTTGCGAAACTATTATGCATTGTTTCAAATGAAGACCAAACTCGTAACTCAAATATTCTCCTCCACGATCAGATCATAGAAACTTTATTTTCTTGTTACGATGATTTTCCACTTCACTCTGAAATTCTTTGAACTTTTCAAATGTTTCAGACTTATGCTTCATCAAGTAGATATACCCATATCTACTCAAATCATCTGTGAAGATTAGAAAATAACAATACCCGCCGCGAGCCTCAACACTCATCAGATTGCATACATCAGTATGTATTATTTCCAATAAGTCAGTTGCTTGCTCCATTGTTCTGGAGAATGAAGTTTTAGTCATCTTGCCCACGAGGCATGGTTCACAAGCATCAAATGATTCATAATCAAGTGATTCCAAAAGCCCATCAGCATGGAGTTTCTTCATGCGCTTTACACCAATACGACCTAAACAGCAGTGCCACATATAAGTTGCACTATCATTATTAACTTTGCATCTTTTGGATCCAGTATTGTGAATATGTGTATTACTACGATCGAGATTCAATAAACCATTCACCTTGGGTGTATGACCTCAGAAGGTTTTATTCATGTAAACAGAATAAAAATTATCCTTGACTTAAATGAATAACCATATTGCAATAAACTTGATCCAATCATATTATGATCTACGCAAACACCAAATAACATTTATTTTAGGTTGAACACTAACCCCGAAGGTAAAGGGAGTGTGCGATGGTGATCTTATCAACCTTGGAATCACTTCCAACTCACATCATCACCTCACCCTTCACTAGTCTCAGTTTATTTTGCAACTCCCGTTTTGAGTTACTACTCTTAGTAACTGAACCAGTATCAAATACTAAGGTGTTGTTATAAACACTAGTAAAGTACACATCAATAACATGTATATCAAATATATACTTTTGTTCACTTTGCCATCCTTCTTATCCGCCAAGTATCTTGGGCAGTTCCACTTCAAGTGACCATTTCCTTTGCAGTAGAAGCACTCAGTTTCAGGCTTGGGTCTAGCTTTGAGCTTCTTCATGAGAGTGGCAACTTGCTCGCCTTTCTTCTTTGAAGTTCCTCTTTCTTTCCCTTTGCCCTTTTCTTGAAACTAGTGGTCTTGTTAACCATCAACACTTGATGCTATTTCTTGATTTCTACCTTCACCGATTTCAGCATCGCGAAGAGCTTGGGAATTACCTTCGTCATCCCTTGCATATTATAGTTCATCACTAAGTTCTATTAACTTGGTGATAGTGACTAGAGAATTTCATAAATTACTATTATTTGAGCAACAATTTGTGAATAGCTCCAAGTAGAATAGTTATTTGAAATGGCTCCAAATGTAGCATAGTAGTTGCATCTACAAGATGACACAAAAATTTGCGAAGTACATACGGATCTGAATGTTGCAGACCCGTTGACTGAAACCTATCTCACAAGCATAACATGATCAAACCCAGAACTCTTTGGGTGTTGGTCACATGGGGATGTGACCTTGAGTGTTAATCAAATATCGTGTGAACTGGATTATTGACTCTAGTGCAAGTGGGAGACTGTTGGAAATATGCCCTAGAGGCAATAATAAATTGGTTATTATTATATTTCCTTGTTCATGATAATCGTTTATTATCCATGCTAGAATTGTATTGATAGGAAACTCAGATACATGTGTGGATACATAGACAACACCATGTCCCTAGTAAGCCTCTAGTTGACTAGCTCGTTGATCAATAGATGGTTACGGTTTCCTGACCATGGACATTGGATGTCATTGATAACGGGATCACATCATTAGAAGAATGATGTGATGGACAAGACCCAATCCTAAGCATAGCACAAGATCATGTAGTTCGCATGCTAAAGCTTTTCTAATGTCAAGTATCATTTCCTTAGACCATGAGATTGTGCAACTCCCAGATATCGTAGGAATACTTTGGGTGTGCCAAACGTCACAACGTAACTGGGTGGCTATAAAGGTGCACTACGGGCATCTCCGAAAGTGTCTGTTGGGTTGGCACGAATCGAGACTGGGATTTGTCACTCCGTCTGACGGAGAGGTATCTCTGGACCCACTCGGTAGGACATCATCATAATGTGCACAATGTGATCAAGGAGTTGATCACGGGATGATGTGTTACGGAATGAGTAAAGAGACTTGCCGGTAACGAGATTGAACAAGGTATCGGGATACTGACGATCGAATCTCGGGCAAGTATCGTACCGCTAGACAAAGGGAATTGTATACGGGATTGATCGAATCCTCGACATCGTGGTTCATCCGATGAGATCATCGTGGAACATGTGGGAACCAACATGGGCATCCAGATCCCGCTGTTGGTTATTGACCGGAGAACGTCTCGGTCATGTCTGCATGGTTCCTGAACCCGTAGGGTCTACACACTTAAGGTTCGATGACGCTAGGGTTATAAAGGAAGTTTGTATGTGGTTACCGAATGTTGTTCGGAGTCCCGGATGAGATCCCGGACGTCACGAGGAGTTCCGGAATGGTCCGGAGGTAAAGATTTATATATGGGAAGTCCTGTTTTGGTCACCGGAAAGGTTTCGGGTTTTATCGGTAACGTACCGGGACCACCGGGAGGGTCCCGGGGGTCTACCAAGTGGGGCCACAAGCTCCGGAGGGATGCATGGGCCAAGTGTGGGAGGGGACCAGCCCCAGGTGGGCTGGTGCGCCCCCCCACAAGGGCCCAAGGCGCCTAAGGGGAGGAGGGGGGGGCAAACCCTAAGGGCAGATGGGCCTTAGGGCCCATGCCTGGTGCGCCTCCCTCTCCCCCTCCCCTGGCCGCCCCACCAGATGGGATCTGGGCTGCCGCCACCCCTAGGTGGGGGCGCAGCCCCTCCCATCCCCCTATATATACTTGAGGTTTGGGCTGCCCAAGACACACGAGTTCCTCTCCTTCTTGGCGCAGCCCTACCCCTCTCCCTCCTCGTCTCTTGCGGTGCTTGGCGAAGCCCTACTGGAGTACCACACACCTCCACCACCACCACGCCGTTGTGCTGCTGCTGGATGGAGTCTTCCTCAACCTCTCCCTCTCTCCTTGCTGGATCAAGGCATGGGAGACGTCACCGGGCTGTACATGTGTTGAACGCGGAGGTGCCATCTGTTCGGCATTAGGATCTCCGGTGATTTGGATCACGACGAGTACGACTCCTTCAACCCCGTTCTCTTGAACGCTTCCGCTTAGCGATCTACAAGGGTATGTAGATGCACTCTCCTTCCCCTCGTTGCTGGTTTCTCCATAGATAGATCTTGGTGACACGTAGGAAAATTTTGAATTTCTGCTACGTTCCCCAACAGTGGCATCATGAGCTAGGTCTATTGCATAGATTCTATGCACGAGTAGAACACAAAGTAGTTGTGGGCGTTGATTTTGTTCAATATGCTTACCGTTACTAGTCCAATCTTGTTTTGACGGTATTGTGGGATGAAGCGGCCCGGACCGACCTTACACGTACTCTTACGTGAGACAGGTTCCACCGACTGACATGCACTAGTTGCATAAGGTGGCTAGCGGGTGCCAGTCTCTCCCACTTTAGTCGGAACGGATTCGATGAAAAGGGTCCTTATGAAGGGTAAATAGAAATTGGCATATCACGTTGTGGTTTTGCGTAGGTAAGAAACGTTCTTGCTAGAAACCCATAGCAGCCACGTAAAACATGCAAACAACAATTAGAGGACGTCTAACTTGTTTTTGCAGGGTATGCTATGTGATGTGATATGGCCAAGAAGAATGTGATGAATGATATGTGATGTATGAGATTGATCATGTTCTTGTAATAGGAATCACGACTTGCATGTCGATGAGTATGACAACCGGCAGGAGCCATAGGAGTTGTCTTTATTTATTGTATGACCTGCGTGTCATTGAACAACGCCATGTAATTACTTTACTTTATTGCTAACCGGTAGCCATAGTAGTAGAAGTAATAAGTTGGCGAGACAACTTCATGGAGACACGATGATGGAGATCATGATGATGGAGATCATGGTGTCATGCCGGTGACAAGATGATCATGGAGCCCCAAGATGGAGATCAAAGGAGCTATATGATATTGGCCATATCATGTCACTATTATTTGATTGCATGTGATGTTTATCATGTTTTTGCATCTTGTTTACTTAGAATGATGGTAGTAAATAAGATGATCCCTCATAATAATTTGAAGAAAGTGTCCCCCCCTAACTGTGCACCGTTGCGACAGTTCGTTGTTTTGAAGCACCACGTGATGATCGGGTGTGATAGATTACAACGTTCACATACAACGGGTGTAAGACAGATTTACACATGCGAAACACTTAGGTTGACTTGACGAGCCTAGCATGTACAGACATGGCCTCGGAACACAGAAGACCGAAAGGTCGAACATGAGTCATATAGAAGATACGATCAACATGAACATGTTCACCGATGTTGACTAGTCCGTCTCACGTGATGATCGGACACGGCCTAGTTGACTCGGATCATGTAATCGCTTAGATGACTAGAGGGATGTCTATCTGAGTGGGAGTTCATAAGATGAACTTAATTATCCTGAACGTAGTCAAAAGGTCTTTGCAAATTATGTCGTAGCTCGCGCTTCAGTTCTACTGTTTAGATATGTTCCTAGAGAAAATTTAGTTGAAAGTTGATAGTAGCAATTATGCGGACTAGGTCCGTAAACTGAGGATTGTCCTCATTGGTTCATAGAAGGCTTATGTCCTTAATGCACCGCTCAGTGTGCTGAACCTCGAACGTCGTCTGTGGATGTTGCAAACATCTGACATACACATTTTGATAACTACGTGATAGTTCAGTTAAACGGTTTAGAGTTGAGGCACCGAAGACGTTTTGAAATGTCGTGAAACATATGAGATGTTTCGAGGGCTGAAATTGAGATTTCAGGCTCGTGCCCACGTCAAGAGGTATAAGACCTCCGACGATTTTCTTAGCCCACAAACTAAGGGAGAAAAGCTCAATGGTTGAGCTTGTGCTCAAGATTATCTGAGTACAACAATCAGTTGAATCGAGTGGGAGTTGATCTTCCAGATGAGATAGTGATGTTTCTCTGAAGTCATTACCACCAAGCTGCTAGAGCTTCGTGATGAACTATAATATATCAGGGACATATATGATGATCCTTGAGATATTCGCGATGTTTGACACCACTAAAGTAGAAATCAAGAAGGAGCATCAATTGTTGATGGTTGGTGAAACCACTAGTTTCAAGTAGGGCAAGGGCAAGAAGGGATACTTGATGAAACGGCAAATCAGCTGCTGCTCTAGTGAAGAAACCCAAGGTTGAACCCAAACCCGAGACTAAGTGCTTCTATAATAAGGGGAACAGCCACTGGAGCAGAATTACCCTAGATACTTGGTAGATAAGAAGGCTGGCAAGGTCGATAGAAATATATTGGATATACATTGTGTTGATGTGTACTTTACTCCTAGTAGCACCATGGTATTAGATACCGGTTCGGTTGCTAAGTGTTAGTAAACTCGAAATAAAAGGCTACGGAGTAAACGAAGACTAGCTAAAGGTGAGCTGGCGATATGTGTTGGAAGTTTTTCCCAAGATTGATGTGATCAAGCATCGCACGCTCCCTCTACCATCGAGATTGGTGTTTGCATTGAGCATAGACATGATTGGATTATGTCTATCGCAATACGGTTATTCATTTAAGGAGAATAATGGTTACTCTATTTATTTGAATAATACCTTCAATTGTCTTGCACCCAAAAATGAATGGTTTATTGAATCTCGATCGTAGTGATACACATGTTCATGCCAAAAGATATAAGATATTAATGATAGTACCACCTACTTGTGGCACTGCCACGTAAGTCATATCGGTATAAAACGCATGAAGAAGCTCCATGTTGATGGATCTTTGGGCTCACTCGTTTTTGAAAAGTTTGAGACATGCGAACCATGTCTATTGGTGTATATGCATGAAGAAACTCCATGCAAATGGACCGTTTGGACTCACTTGATTTTGAATCACTTGAGACATGCAAATCATACCACATGGGCAAGATGACTGAAAGCCTCGTTTTCAGTAAAATGGAACTAGAAAGAAACTTGTTGGAAGTAATGCATTTTGATGTGTGCAGTCCAATGAGTGCTAAGGCGTGTAGTGGATACTTCACAGATGATTTGAGTAGATGTTGAGTACATTTACTTGATGAATCATGAGTCTGAATTATTGAAAGGTTCAAGTAATTTCAGGGTGAAGTTGAAAGATCGTTGTGACAAGAGGATAAAATATCTATGATATGACCATAGAGATGAATATCTGAATTACGAGTTTGGCACAGAATTAAGACATTGTGGAAATTGTTTCACAACTAATACAGCCTGGAACACCATAGTGTGATGGTGTGTCCGAACATCATAACTGCACCCTATTAGATATGATGCGTACCATGATGTCTCTTATCGAATTACCACGATAGTTTATGGGTTAGGCATTAGAGACAACCACATTCACTTTAAATAGGGCACCACGTAATTCCGATGAGATGACACCGTATGAACTATGGTTTAGAGAAACCTAAGCTGTCATTTCTTAAAAGTTTGGGGCTGCGACGCTTATGTGAAAAAGTTTCAGGCTGATAAGCTCGAACCCAAAGCGGATAAATGCATCTTCATAGGACACCCAAAACAGTTGGGTATACCTCCTGTCTCAGATCCGAAAGCAATAAGGGATTGTTTCTAGAATCGGGTCCTTTCTCGAGGAAAAGTTTCTCTCGAAAGAATTGAGTGGGAGGATGGTGGAGACTTGATGAGGTTATCGAACCATCTCTTTAACTAGTGTGTGGCAGGGCACAGGAAGTTGTTCCTGTGGCACCTACACCAATTGAAGTGGAAGCTTATGATAGTGATCATGAAACTTCAGATCAAGTCACTACCAAACCTCGTGGGATGACAAGGATGTGTACTACTTCAGAGTGGTACGTAATCCTGTCTTGGAAGTCATGTTGCTAGACAACAATGAACCTACGAGCAATGGAGAAGCGATGGTGGGCCCGGATTCCGATAAATGGCTCAAGGCCATAAAATCCGAGAGAGGATCCATGTATGAAAACAAAGGGTATACTTTGGCAGAACGGCTCGATGGTCGTAAGGCTGTTGAGTACAGATGGATTTTAAAAGGAAGACGGACAATGATGGTAAGTATCACCATTAAGAAAGCTCGACTTGTCTTTAAGATTTTTTCCGACAAGTTCAAGGAGTTGACTATGATGAGACTTTCTCACTCGTAGCGATGCTAAGAGTCTGTTGGAATTATATTAGCGATTACTGCATTATTTATGAAATCTTTCAGATAGGATGTCAAAACATTGTTTCCTCGACGATTTTCTTGAGGAAAGGTTGTATGTGATACAACCAGAAGGTTTTGTCAATCCTGAAAGATGCTAATAAGTATGCAAAGCTCCAGCAATCCTTCTAAGGACTGGAGTAAGCATCTCGGAGTTGGAATGTATGCTTTGATGAGATGATCAAAGATTTTGGGTGTATACAAAGTTTATGAGAAACTTGTATTTCCAAAGAAGTGAGTGGGAGCATTATAGAATTTCTGATGAGTATATGCTGTTGACATATTGTGGATCAGAAATGATGTAGAATTTCTGGAAAGCATATAGGGTTATTTGAAAAGTGTTTTTCAATAGAAAACCTGGATTAGGCTACTTGAACATTGAGCATCAAGATCTATGAGGATAGATCAAAACGCTTAATGGTACTTTCAAATGAGCACATACCTTGACATGATCTTGAAGGTGTTCAAGATGGATTAGTCAAAGAAGGAGTTCTTGCCTGAGTTGTAAGGTATGAAGTTAAGACTTAAAGCTCGACTACGGCAGAAGAAAGAGGAAGGACGAAGGTCGTCCCCTATGCTTTTGTCATAGGCTCTATATGGTATGCCATGCTGAGTACCGCACCTGATGTGTGCCTTGCCACATATCTGGCAAGAGGGTACAAAGGTAATCTAGGAGTAGATCACCAGATAGCGGTCTAAATTATCCTTAGAGGAATAAGGATATGTTTCTCAGTTATGGAGGTGATAAAGAGTTCAACGTAAAGAGTTACGTCGATGCAAGCTTAACACCTATCCGGATAGCTATGAGTAGAGATACCAGATACGTATAATGGAGCAACAATTTAGAATAGCTCCAAGTAGAACAGTTATTTGAAATGGCTCCAAATGTAGCATAGTAGTTGCATCTACAAGATGACACAGAAATTTGCGAAGTACATACGGATCTGAATGTTGCAGACCCGTTGACTGAAACCTCTCTCACAAGCATAACATGATCAAACCCAGAACTCTTTGGGTGTTGGTCACATGGGGATGTGACCTTGAGTGTTAATCACATATCGATGTGAACTGGATTATTGACTCTAGTGCATGTGGGAGACTGTTGGAAATATGCCCTAGAGGCAATAATAAATTGGTTATTATTATATTTCCTTGTTCATGATAATCGTTTATTATCCATGCTAGAATTGTATTGATAGGAAACTCAGATACATGTGTGGATACATAGACAACACCATGTCCCTAGTAAGCCTCTAGTTGACTAGCTCGTTGATCAAAGATGGTTACGGTTTCCTGACCATGGACATTGGATTTCATTGATAACGGGATCACATCATTAGAAGAATGATGTGATGGACAAGACCCAATCCTAAGCATAGCACAAGATCGTGTAGTTCGCATGCTAAAGCTTTTCTAATGTCAAGTATCATTTCCTTAGACCATGAGATTGTGCAACTCCCGGATACCGTAGGAATACTTTGGGTGTGCCAAACGTCACAACGTAACTGGGTGGCTATAAAGGTGCACTACGGGCATCTCCGAAAGTGTCTGTTGGGTTGGCACGAATCGAGACTGGGATTTGTCACTCCGTGTGACGGAGAGGTATCTCTGGACCCACTCGGTAGGACATCATCATAATGTGCACAATGTGATCAAGGAGTTGATCACGGGATGATGTGTTACGGAACGAGTAAAGAGACTTGCCGGTAATGAGATTGAACAAGGTATCGGGATACCGACGATCGAATCTCGGGCAAGTATCGTACCGCTAGACAAAGGGAATTGTATACGGGATTGATCGAATCCTCGACATCATGGTTCATCCGATGAGATCATCGTGGAACATGTGGGAACCAACATGGGTATCCAGATCCCGCTGTTGGTTATTGACCGGAGAACGTCTCGGTCATGTCTGCATGGTTCCCGAACCCATAGGGTCTACACACTTAAGGTTTGATGACGCTAGGGTTATAAAGGAAGTTTGTATGTGGTTACCGAATGTTGTTTGGAGTCCCGGATGAGATCCCGGACGTCACGAGGAGTTCCGTAATGGTCCGGAGGTAAAGATTTATATATGGGAAGTCCTGTTTTGGTCACCGGAAAGGTTTTGGGTTTTATCGGTAACGTACCGGGACCACCGGGAGGGTCCCGGGGGTCCACCAAGTGGGGCCACAAGCCCCGGAGGGCTGAATGGGCCAAGTGTGGGAGGGGACCAGCCCCAGGTGGGCTGGTGCGCCCCCCACAAGGGCCCAAGGCGCCTAAGGGGTGGAGGGGGGCAAACCCTAAGGGCAGATGGGCCTTAGGGCCCATGCCTGGTGCGCCTCCCTCTCCCCCTCCCCTGGCCGCCCCACCAGATGGGATCTGGGCTGCCGCCACCCCTAGGGAGGGAACCCTAGGTGGGGGCGCAGCCCCTCCCATCCCCCTATATATACTTGAGGTTTGGGCTGCCCAAGACACACGAGTTCCTCTCCTTCTTGGCGCAGCCCTACCCCTCTCCCTCCTCGTCTCTTGCGGTGCTTGGTGAAGCCCTGCTGGAGTACCACACTCCACCACCACCACGCCGTTGTGCTGCTGCTGGATGGAGTCTTCCTCAACCTCTCCCTCTCTCCTTGCTGGATCAAGGCATGGGAGATGTCACCGGGCTGTACGTGTGTTGAACGCGGAGGTGCCGTCCGTTTGGCACTAGGATCTCCGGTGATTTGGATCACGACGAGTACGACTCCTTCAACCCCGTTCTCTTGAACGCTTCCGCTTAGTGATCTACAAGGGTATGTAGATGCACTGTCCTCCCCCTCATTGCTGGTTTCTCCATATATAGATCTTGGTGACACGTAGGAAAATTTTGAATTTCTGCTACGTTCCCCAACACATTATGCTAAGCTAACAGATGGGTCTTGTCCATCACATCATTCTCTAATGATGTGATCCCGTTCATCAAATGACAACACAGGTCCATGGCTAGGAAACTTAACCATCTTTGATTAACGAGCTAGTCAAGTAGAGGCATACTAGGGACACTCTGTTTGTCTATGTATTCACACATGCACTAAGTTTCCGGTTAATACAATTCTAGCATGAATAATAAACATTTATCATGATATAAGGAAATATAAATAACAACTTTATTATTGCCTCTAGGGCATATTTCCTTCAGTATTGGGATATGTGCATGGGTAACCGAATGTGGTTCGGAGTCCCGGATGAGATCCCGGACGCCACGACAAGCTCCGGAATGATCCATATGTAAAGATGTATACATGGGAAGTCCCATTTTGGTCGCCGAAAAAGTTTCGGGCATTATCGATATTGTATCGGGAGTGCCGAAAGGGGTCCAGGGGTCCATGATACGTCTCCAACGTATCTATAATTTATGAAGTATTCATGCTGTTATTTTATCATTCTTGGATGTTTTACAATCATTTTATAGCAACTTTATATCATTTTTTGGGACTAACCTATTGACCCAGTGCCAAGTGCCAGTTGCTATTTTTTGCTTGTTTTTTACATCGCAGGAAATCAATATCAAACGGGGTCCAAACACCGCAAAACGTTTTGGAGAATTTTTATGGACCAGAAGACACCTGATGGGCCAGAGCTGCACCTAGGGGGAGCCCCGAGGGGGGCACAACCCACAGGGCGTGCCTGGGCCCTGGTGGGTTGTGCTCACCTTGGTGGCCTCTCGTACCCCTTCTTTGCACTATAAATTCCCAAATATCCCGAAACCCCTCGGGGTTAACCTAGATCGGAAATTCCGCCGCCGCAAGGCTCTGTAGCCACCGAAAACCAATCTAGACCCTTTCTGGCACCCTCCTGGAGGGGGAATCATCTCCGGTGGCCATATTCATCATCTCGGTGGCCACCACAATGAGGAGGAGTAGTCCACCCTCGGGGCTGAGGGTTTGTACCGGTAGCTTTGTGTTTAACCTCTCTCTCTCTCGTGATCTATATCATGGACTTTGTTAACATAGATGGATCATATGATGTTTCTCCCCTCTATACTCTTGTTGTGATGAATTGAATCTTTACCCTTTGAAGTTTTGTCTTGTCGGTTTGACTATTCAGATATGAGAACACATGATGTATGTCTTGCGGTATGAATACTTGAGGTGACAATGGGGTATCATATTTATTCACTTGATGTATGTTATGGCACTCAACTTGCGGATTCCCAGGTGATATTGGGGTAATCTATGCATAGGGGTTGATGCACGTTTTTACTATCTTTTCTATGATAGAAACTTTGTGGTATCTTTGTAGTTCTTTGTGTGGATTGAATATTATGATCATGAAGTTGTTTGATGCATATCGTAGAATTAACTCACGGATACTCGTGGTGACATTGGAGTATCTAGGTGACATTAGAGTTGGTTGATGTGTGTCATATGGTGTTATTTTAGTATGAACTCTTGATTAGATCGATCGGAAAGAATAGCTTGCGTTATTTTAGTACGAACTCTAGGATAGATTGACCGGAAAGAATAGCTTTGAGGTGACTTCGTACCCTACAAACAATTTCTATATTTTTTCTCCGCTAATAGGAACTCGGGAGTGATTCTTTATTGCACTTTGAGGGATAATCATATGATCCAACTATGTTAGCACTATTGAGAGATTGCACTAGTGAAAAGTATGGACCCTGGGCCTTGTTTTTAAGCATTGCAATACCGTTTTTGTGCCCGTTCACTATTTGCTACCTTGCTGTTTTTATTTATTTAGATTATAAAAATATATTTCCACCATCCATATTACACTTTTATCACCATCTCTTCGCTGAACTAGTGCACCTATACAATTTGCCATTGTATTGGGTGTGTTGGGGACACAAGAGATTTCTTGTATTTGGTTGCAGGGTTGTTTGAGAGAGACCACCTTCATCCTACACCTCTCACGAATTGATAAACGTTAGGTCATCCACTTGAGGGAAAATTGCTATTGTCCTACGAAACTCTGCGCTTGGAGTCCCAACACGTGTCTACAAGAATAAAGTTGCGTAGTAGACATCAAGCTCTTTTCTGGCGCCGTTGTTGGGGAGGTGAGTGCTTGAAGGTATATCTTTAGATCTTGCAATTGAATCTTTCAGTTTCTTGTTTTATCACTAGTTTGGTTTATAAAAGAAAACTACATAAAAATGGAATTGAGGTTGCATCATCTTATTGATCATCTTTATAATATCTTTCTTGAAAATGATGGATCAGAAAATTGTGCTCAATTGTTAGAAGAAGAAGTCAATAAAATGTTTGGCACAAAATATTTGAATGATGAGCATGAAGGAAATATGCCCTAGAGGCAATAATAAAGTTATTATTTATTTCCTTATATCATGATGAATGTTTATTACTCATGCTAGAATTGTATTAACCGGAAACATAATACTTGTGTGAATACATAGACAAACAGAGTGTCACTAGTATGCCTCTACTTGACTAGCTCGTTGATCAAAGATGGTTTTGTTTCCTAGCCATAGACATGAGTTGTCATTTGATTAACGGGATCACGTCATTAGGAGAATGATGTGATTGACTTGACCCATTCCGTTAGCTTAGCACTCGATCGTTTAGTATGTTGCTATTGCTTTCTTCATGACTTATACATGTTCCTATAACTATGAGATTATGCAAATCCCGTTTACCGGAGGAAAACTTTGTGTGCTACCAAACGTCACAACGTAACTGGATGATTATAAAGGTGCTCTACAGGTGTCTTCGAAGTTACTTGTTGGGTTGGCGTATTTCAAGATTAGGATTTGTCACTCCGATTGTTGGAGAGGTATCTCTGGGCCCACTCGGTAATGCACATCACTTAAGCCTTGCAAGCATTGCAACTAATGAGTTAGTTGCGGGATGATGTATTACGCAACGAGTAAAGAGACTTGCCGGTAACGAGATTGAACTAGGTATTGAGATACCGATGATCGAATCTCGGGTAAGTAACATACCGATGACAAAGGGAACAACGCATGTTGTTATGCGGTCTGACTGATAAAGATCTTCGTAGAATATGTGGGAGCCAATATGAGCATCCAGGTTCCGCTATTAGCCATTGAACGGAGACGTGTCTCGGTCATGTCTACATAGTTCTCGAACCCGTAGGGTCCGCATGCTTAAAGTTTCGATGACAGTTATATTATGAGTTTATGAGTTTTGATGTACCGAAGGTTGTTCGGAGTCCCGAATGTGATCACGGACATGACGAGGAGTCTCGAAATGGTCGAGACATGAAGATTGATATATTGGAAGCCTATATTTGGATATCGGAAATGTTCCGGGTGAAATCGGGATTTTACCGGAGTACCGAGAGGTTACCGGAACCCCCTGGGGGCTTAATGGGCCATAGTGGGCCTTAGTGGAGAAGAGGAGAGGCGGCTAGGGCAGGGCCACACGCCCCTCCCCTGTAGTCCGAATAGGACAAGGAGAGGGGGGCGGCGCCCCCCTTTCCTTCCTCTCTCCCTCCTCTTTCCCCCCTTCTCCTAATCCAACAAGGAAGGGAGGGAGTCCTACTCTCGGTGGGAGTAGGACTCCTCCTGGCGCGCCTCCTCCTGGCCGGCCGCACCCCCCTTGCTCCTTTATATACGGTAGCAGGGGGCACCCCATAGATACAACAATCGATTTGATCTTTTAGCCGTGTGCGGTGCCCCCCTCCACCATAGTCCACCTCGATAATACTGTAGTGGTGCTTAGGCGAAGCCCTGCGTCGGTAGAACATCATCGCCGTCACCACGCCGTCGTGCTGACAAAACTCTCCCTCAACACTCGGCTGGATCGGAGTTCGTGGGACGTCATCGGGCTGAACGTGTGCTTAACTCGGAGGTGCAGTACGTTCGGTACTTGATCGGTCGGATCGTGAAGACGCACGACTAGATAAACTACGTTGTGCTAACGCTTCCGCTTTCGGTCTATGAGGGTACGTGGACAACACTCTCCCCTCTCGTTGCTATGGATCACCATGATCTTGCGTGTGCGTAGGAATTTTTTTGAAATTACTACGTTCCCCAACAGTGGCATCCGAGCCTGGTTTTATGCGTAGATATCATATGCACGAGTAGAACACATGTGAGTTGTGGGCGATATAAGTCATACTGCTTACCAGCATGTCATACTTTGGTTCGGCGGTATTGTTGGATGAAGCGGCCCGGACCGACATTACGCGTACGCTTACGCGAGACTGGTTCGACCGATGTGCTTTGCACACAGGTGGCTGGCGGGTCTCAGTTTCTCCAACTTTAGTTGAACCGAGTGTGGCTACACCCAGTCCTTGCGAAGGTTAAAACAGCACCAACTTGACAAACTATCGTTGTGGTTTTGATGCGTAGGTAAGAACGGTTCTTGCTCAGCCCGTAGCAGCCACGTAAAACTTGCAACAACAAAGTAGATGATGTCTAACTTGTTTTTGCAGGGCATGTTGTGACGTGATATGGTCAAAGCATGATGCTAAATTTTATTGTATGAGATGATCATGTTTTGTAACCGAGTTATCGGCAACTGGCAGGAGCCATATGGTTGTCGCTTTATTGTATGCAATGCAATCGCCCTATAATGCTTTACTTTATCACTAAGCGGTAGTGATAGTCATGGAAGCATAAGATTGGCGAGACGACAACGATGCTACGATGGAGATCAAGGTGTCGCACCGGTGACGATGGTGATCATAACGGTGCTTCCGAGATGGAGATCACAAGCACAAGATGATGATGGCCATATCATATCACTTATATTGATTGCATGTGATGTTTATCTTTTATGCATCTTATCTTGCTTTGATTGACGGTAGCATTATAAGATGATCTCTCACTGAATTTCAAGATAAAAGTGTTCTCCCTGAGTATGCACCGTAGCCAAAGTTCATCGTGCCCAGACACCACGTGATGATCGGGTGTGATAAGCTCTATGTCCATCTACAACGGGTGCAAGCCAGTTTTGCACACGCGAAATACTCAGGTTAAACTTGACAGCCTAGCATATGCAGATATGGCCTCGGAACACTGAGACCGAAAGGTCGAGCGTGAATCATATAGTAGATATGATCAACATTGTGATGTTTACCATTGAAAGCTACTCCATTTCACGTGATGATCAGTTATGGTTTAGTTGATTTGGATCACGTGATCACTTAGAGGATTAAAGGGATGTCTATCTAAGTGGGAGTTCTTATGTAATATTATTAATTGAACTTAAATTTATCATGAACTTAGTACCTGATAGTTGATTGTAGATAGATGGCCCGTGCTGTTGTTCCGTTGAATTTTAATCCGTTCATTGAGAAAGAAAAGTTGAAAGATGATGGTAGCAATTACACGGACTGGGTCCGTAACTTGAGGATTATCCTCATTGCTGCACAGAAGAATTACGTCCTGGAAGCACCGCTAGGTGCCAAACCTGCTGCAGGTGCAACACCAGATGTTATGAACGTCTGGCAGAGCAAAGCTGATGACTACTCGATAGTTCAGTGTGCCATGCTTTACGACTTAGAACTGGGACTTCAATGATGTTTTGAACGTCATGGAGCATATGAGATGTTCCAGGAGTTGAAGTTAATATTTCAAGCAAATGCCCGGATTGAGAGATATGAAGTCTCCAATAAGTTCTATGGCTGCAAGATGGAGGAGAATAGTTCTGTCAGTGAGCATATACTCAAAATGTCAGGGTATAATAATCACTTGATTCAACTGGGAGTTAATCTTCCAGATGATAGCGTCATTGGCAGAATTCTTTAATCACTGCCACCAAGCTACAAGAGCTTCGTGATGAACTATAACATGCAAGGGATGGATAAGAGAATTCCCGAGCTCTTCGCAATGCTAAAGGCTGCGGAGGTAGAAATCAAGAAGGAGCATCAAGTGTTGATGGTCAATAAGACCCCCAGTTTCAATAAAAAGGGCAAAGGGAAGAAGAAGGGGAACTTCAAGAAGAACAACAAACAAGTTGCCGCTCAAGAGAAGAAACCCAAGTCTGGACCTAAGCCTGAGACTGAGTGCTTCTACTGCAATCAGACTGGTCACTGGAAGCGGAACTGCCCCAAGTATTTGGCGGATAAGAAGGATGGCAAGGTGAACAAAGGTATATGTGATATACATGTTATTGATGTGTACCTTACCAGAGCTCGCAGTAGCACCTGGGTATTTGATACTGGTTCTGTTGCTAATATTTTCAACTCAAAACAGGGACTACAGATTAAGTGAACACTGGCCAAGGACGAGGTGATGATGCGCGTGGGAAACGGTTCCAAAGTCGATGTGATCGCCGTCGGCACGCTACCTCTACATCTACCTTCGGGATTAGTATTAGACCTAAATAATTGTTATTTGTTGCCAGCGTTGAGCATGAACATTATATCTGGATCTTGTTTGATGCGAGACGGTTATTCATTTAAATCAGAGAATAATGGTTGTTCTATTTATATGAGTAATATCTTTTATGGTCTTGCACCCTTGAAGAGTTGTCTATTTTTGATGAATCTCGATAGTAGTGATACACATATTCATAATGTTGAAGCCAAAAGATGCAGAGTTGATAATGATAGTGCAACTTATTTGTGGCACTGCCGTTTAGGTCATATCGGTGTAAAGCGCATGAAGAAACTCCATACTGATGGACTTTTGGAACCACTTGATTATGAATCACTTGGTAGTTGCGAACCGTGCCTCATGGGCAACATGACTAAAACGCCGTTCTCCGGAACTATGGAGCGAGCAACTGATTTATTGGAGATCATACATACTGATGTATGTGGACCAATGAATATTGAGGCTCGCGGCGGGTATCGTTATTTTCTCACCTTCACAGATGATTTAAGCAGATATGGGTATATCTACTTAATGAAACATAGGTCTGAAACATTTGAAAAGTTCAAAGAATTTCAGAGTGAAGTTGAAAATCATCGTAACAAGAAAATAAAGTTTCTACGATCTGATCGTGGAGGAGAATATTTGAGTAACGAGTTTGGTCTACATTTGAAACAATGCGGAATAGTTTCGCAACTCACGCCACCCGGAACACCACAACGTAATGGTGTGTCCGAATGTTGTAATCGTACTTTACTAGATATGGTGCGATCTATGATGTCTCTTACTGATTTACCGCTATCATTTTGGGGTTATGCTTTAGAGACGGCCGCATTCACGTTAAATAGGGCACCATCGAAATCCGTTGAGACGACGCCTTATGAACTGTGGTTTGGCAAGAAACCAAGGTTGTCATTTCTTAAAGTTTGGGGCTGCGATGCTTATGTGAAAAAGCTTCAACCTGATAAGCTAGAACCCAAATCGGAGAAATGTGTCTTCATAGGATACCCAAAGGAGACTGTTGGGTACACCTTCTATCACAGATCCGAAGGCAAGACATTCATTGCTAAGAATGGATCCTTTCTAGAGAAGGAGTTTCTCTCGAAAGAAGTGAGTGGGAGGAAAGTAGAACTTGATGAGGTAACCATACCTGCTCCCTTATTGGAAAGTAGTTTATCACAGAAACAGGTTCCTGTGACGTCTATACCAATTAGTGAGGAAGTTAATGATGATGATCATGGAACTTCAGATAAAGTTGTTACTGAACCTCCTAGGTCAACCAGAGTAAGATCCGCACCAGAGTGGTACGGTAATCCTGTTCTGGAGGTTATGTTACTAGAGCATGACGAACCTACGAACTATGAAGAAGCGATGGTGAGCCCAGATTCCGCAAAATGGCTTGAGGCCATGAAATCTGAGATGGGATCTGTTATGGAATTGTCACGGCAGATGTCCTAGCGAAAGGACTTAGTCGTAGGGCCATCGCAACTAAGAAGCTTAAATGGGTTAATCGGGACAAAGGACACGAGAGGTTTTATACTAGTTCGGCCCCTTACGATGAAGGTAAAAGCCTACGTCTAGTTGTGTTGGTATTGCTGGGGTTTCGATCACCAAGAGGCTTAACTCGCCGGCTTGGTTATCGATCTCTTCTTTCTTGCCCTAAGCCGCCACCGGGTCATCCCCTTATATACACGGGTTGACGCCTGGTGGCCTACATAGTCCCGGCCGGCTCATAATCATGTCCGGCTTGGTGACTTCCTTTACATGCCTTTCTTTACAAGTCTTTCCTTACGTACGACAGTTTGTAATATTGGGCCTTAAGCCACCTCTAGGCCCTTGGGCCTTCTATAAGATTTAATAAATTATCATCTTAATGTTTACTGGGGTTCTTGTGTAACCCGCCATTAGGGCTGACCCGGCCTCTCCTGGGTGGGTCATAACTGATAGCTATATCCCCAACATTAGGCCCCAGGTTGACTTTGAACTTCGTTCTTTGTCAATCTTCAACACTTAGACAAAATCGATCTTCTTATCCTCGCAGAAGTTTTTGTAACCTGCCATGACGTCATCTCTTGAAAACGCAAAAAACTTTTATGACGTCATCCCCCAACGGATCTTCATCTTTAATGTCTTTCAAGAATCGAGGCGTCTGTGTAGTTGGATAACCATTATTCGGCTCCCCCTCGATTTTCGCGCCCGTCTGTTCACATTTTTCCTTATAAATAGGCACGCCTCGGCCTTCCTCATTCTTCTCTCTCTCCCCGTCTTCTTCCTCTCGCAACCCTCCTGCTGCTCGAGCCTCACCGCCACCGCGCTTCTCCTCCTTCTCCGTCGACCTTGGCCGCTGCATCAACCCGAATCAGTCCAGAGAACGGCGGCGACCTCCACAGAAGATCCATGGTTGTAAGTGTTCTCCGTTTCACTTCTCAGATCCGCATTAGGGTTTCCAGATTTCTTCATGTTCTTCATAGTTCATCGCAGTTCTTCATAGTTCTTTCACCGTAGGCCTCTTCTTGATCCAAAAAGATATATATGCTTGTGCGGTAGTGTTTTTGTGCCTACTCTTGATGCCCACAGATCCCTTTCTCTGGTTCAAAGATCTCTTTAGAACTGACATACTCATCTACGCTAAACTTTTTAGGTCTAGAATTTTTTCCATTTTGAATAGCCATTTGATCTGGAATAATACCAAGCAGTTAGGAAACTTGTTTGTCTCAACACTTTGCTGAATTTGCTTTTCTCAAATATCTGTAGTCATGGCGGCTTACTTTTCCTTATATGGCATTAGCCCTTAACTAAGCCTCCATTACTTCCCTGTATTATAATCATTGAACTGTTAATTTTACCATTGAATAGAACCGGCATGTTGCCTTTCTTTTCAGTTCGTTTTTGAACGTCATGCCATCCAAAGCACCAACCATCTGTAACTGGGTTCCCTCAACTGTAACCGAGGAACGGTTGAAGGAGTTCTTCACCATAGGATATTTGCCAAGAAAAGACGTCATGTCTTACCGTGCCCCTAACCCGGACGAAGAACGACCCAATCCAAGGGCTGGCAATGTGATTGTTTTTACTGACCATATGAATCGTGGCTTCTCACCGCCCGGCTCAAAGTTCTTCAGAGAGGTCCTCCACTTTTTCAAACTCCACCCTCAAGATATCGGGCCCAATTCCATTTCTAACATCTGTAACTTCCAAGTGCTCTGTGAAGTGTATCTTCTAGAAGAGCTGACCGTGGAGCTGTTTAGAGAATATTTTTATCTGAACCGGCAGAACGAGTGCACCAACAGCCTTAGCTTGGAGCTTGGAGGCATCTCAATTCAGCGTCGGCAGGGTGCTATCTTCCCCCTCATAGTCTTGCCGAGTCATCCAAAAGACTGGAATCAGACTTGGTTCTACTGTCAATAAATTTCATCGGCAAACGAGAAGCCACTGTCGGGTTATCGCCCCGAACGTCTTGACTCCAAGTTCGCGCTCCCTGACAAGCTCACTGCTGCTGAACACAAGAAGCTGATACCATCCATCAAAAGGATTAATGCTTTGTTAGGGAACAGGTTAACTAGAGTAGATCTAGCCCGCTGCTGGATCTCACGGCGGGTCATCCCTCTAAGCCGTCGGTCAAAACTGATGTACGAGTATGGTGGAGGCCCGGATGACTCTCTTCGTCACGGCTCCGTTCAACTAACGGAAGAATATATTGTTTCAATGTCAATCCTTCTGGTGAACGGAAAATACGAAGACTGCAGTATCGTCGGGTTAAACCCCTTCCGCAAGCTTAACTCGATGCCAGAAGTAAGGACACTCTGATCTCCCTCCTTTGTATTTTTCCCAGCCGTATTGTTTAATAGTTGTCTGACCTTTCATCTTGTTTTTACCTGTCTGCAGGCCAGATCTGATTTCTGGGAAGTTAAATATGACCATGAAGCTGCCAAGAAGCAAGAGCCGCCGCCATAAACGCCAAGAAAATGACCCGGAGGTCGAAAAAGAAGAAGAAGAGCACTGTTGAAGATTGGATGAAGCTTGATGATTCTTCTGAGTCGGAGGTAGCCCTTGACTCCCTTGGCCAATTTTTTAACAATCTTATTAACACTGTTCATTACCAGGATGACATTGGGGCTAGTCAGGCCGTGGAAGAAGAGGTAACTATTTCCTCCGACTCAGCCCATTTGCCAAGACAGAAACTTCGAGTCGTAACCCGGAAAGTAAGGTTTTCACACCCTTTGGCTTATCTGGACCCTCACATTCTTTTGAAAAAACAGCAACATGAGAGCCGCCGTCAAGCCCGGACCAAAGACGAACCGGCTGTTGTTCTTCAGCAAACTCCTCAAAAACGCCAGAATGAGGTTTATTTCTTTGTCTTAAACTTTCTGTTAATGGATGCCCTTCCTTGTATTACTTACTTTGCTTTATATTTGCAGGAGGTATGTCGCTCTTCTGGTGACTCATCTCAAACCCAGTTTCCGGCCTTCAAGACTGCACCTGGGTAAGGAAAAATCCTTTGTCTTCCGTGTATTTCAAATTGTCTCTTTATACTGATAGTCCTATAATCTTTCACTTAGTGGCCAAGCTAAGTCTAAGAAGGCCAAGGTGACTAAACCGGCGGAAGACCCGCCAGTCCTTGCTCCGGAACCGGCAAGGCCACCTTCTCCTCCATCAATTGAAACTCCAGTAGACCCGCCTGTCAATACAGAAGCAAATCCTCCTGAGCCATCGGTTGATGATACCACCATTAACCCTTCCACAACTGGACCATCGAGCTCGGCCAACCCACCATCACTGTCTGCACAAGACGTTTTGATCACCGGGAGCCATTTTGTTGAACCGGGGAATCCAACCGTGCTGGCTCGTCACACGGCAAAACAAGAGGCATTGGAGAGGCAGAAAGTGCGCTTTGACGTTGCACATTATGATCATCTAAATGCCAACGATATTTTATCTGGCTATCTCAGCCATGTGCACTCCAGTCACGACTCAAAGATCGAAATGGTCAAATAGTTGCAGCTGAAATACGAGGTATGTTCTTCCGGCTTATCTATATTCTGCCAGCCCCCAAGTCTTCAGATTATGAGAGAACCGGAATGATCTATAGACTTGATAATATAGGCCAAGACTTTTACCTTTGAAACTTTTCTTGAGTTCAATAAAATAGAACAAAGCTTTACCTGTAGTCCCCAAGGACCAGTTCATTTTGATCATAAATGAGCCGGTACTTCATATTGTCTTGTACCATATTCAAAGAACTTCATAATCCAGCTTAACCTTGAGAAACTTGCTGAATAGCATACATTAGCCCCCAAGTGCCAAGTGCTGTTACTTTGTAAAGTACTTGGGACTTAAAGTATGTCTTTATAGTCATAAGAAATTGTTTTGGCATACATTAGCCCCCAAGTGTCAAGTGGTTTTTGTAAGGTACTTGAGACTTGAATCTTGATTTTTGAACCTTAAGCAAAATCTTGACTCATCTGGGTACGTTTTTTTGCAGAATGCCTTATCTGAACTGAGCTCGCAATTGACTGATGCAAAGACCCGGCTGGCGGGTCAGGAGGCAGAAATCAAGTCTGCTAACTCCAAATTGCAAATAAGTGTCTCTGAGACAAAAAATTTAAAGACTAGCTTTACTGCCAAGAAGAAAACCTGGGCAGAGGAAAAAATGCTTCTGACACAACGCGCCGAGAAGGCCGAAGCAGCCCTTGAAGAGGTTTCAAAAGAGCTAAATGGTTTAAAGGGCCGGGTGTCTCAAATGGTGGCCGCCATCTTTGGTAAGCCGTCTATCTTTAATCTTGTGTACTTTTTGCTGATCCGGAATATAAGCCGCCAGCTGACTTTGTTTATAAAATATGTGCAGGCCCACGAAGCAAGAATCTGAGCCAAGATCATGTCCTTAAACTGAAGGCATTGTATACCTTAGTGGAACAACTGTATATTGGCACACAACGGGCACTTGCCGCCATCTCTCCTTCCAATCAAGGACCCAACCGGCTTAGCGACGTCTTGAAGAAACTATCAATCCTACCCGCCAGATTTCAATACATGAAGAGCTCCTGTGCGAGAGCCGGAGCTTTGACTGCCCTAAGCCGCTCCAAGGCTTGGGTGCCAGATCTAGACCCGGCGGACATGGCCAGAGGATATCCCACCGTGAAGGAAGACGGATCTCCCTTTGCGCAGGATGACTTCATGGCTTGCGTGCGTGGAGTCCAACCTCAGGCGACTATTCTTGGAGATGAAATGTAACGCCCCAAGACCGGAGCTTCAGATGCCTTCCAGGGTTTCCGGATTTCGTCGTGTGATTTGTTTTGGTTCGTTGCATTTCATCCTTGCATCTTGTGCATTGCATCATGTCATCTTGCAACCCATTTTAAAACTCAACTAAATAAATTGCATGGATCTTTGGTCCATTTAAATCGAGGGATTTCACATGGTGATTCTCTTTACAACTTATCCTCTCGATATTTAGAGAGCTATAGTAATTATTCCAATTATGTGGAATTACCTTAACACACTTGCAAAAATCCCAATGCATTTTATTATTTCAACTCTTGGCCTCTAACTTTGCCACTTGTCCTTTCATCATTTTCCGGAGCTCCACCTATTTTCTCAACATTTTTGGGCACTTCGAAAAACCTATCCTAGTTCAAACCTTTTGAATTAAATTCAAAGGAATTTGAATTTAATCTTTCAACTTGACCTTTTTCTATTTTCCCGGACCGTGCACATTTTTCTGAGTCCGTGAAAATTATCCCCGTGCCCAAATTCTTCCTCTAACCTTCTCTTCTCTCTTTTCCTTTCTCCTATTTTTTTGTCTCTGTTTTTGTTAAGAGTAGAATCAAGAGAGGGAGAGAAGGGAGCCCAGCAGGCCATTTGGGCCCAGCTGCATCTAACCTAGCCGGCTCCAAGGCCCACTCCCCCGGCCCACCTAACCCTCTAACCTAGCCCGACCCCCTCGCATCTCCCCTCACTCCCTCGTTCGTCCACCGCCGCCAGGGAGAAGCCCCGCACATCGATCTCTCCCTCGTCTCGCTCCTCCCTCGATCCCTCTCCTCCTCTGTTTCCTACCGCCGCCGCACACACACACACCCGCATAGCACCCCGCAGCAAGCGCCAGGAGCTCGCCTCTCCTTCGCCATGGCCTCACAGCCCGATCCCCATGGCGCCATGGTCGCCGCCAAGCTCTGCGCGCCAAGCCCTGCCGACCTCCTCCTACGCCGTCGCCTCGCCATGGAGCAGCTTCGCTCGGGCCCCTTCTGCATCGTGCCCATGCTGCCGCGCCAAGTTCCCGCCGATGCCGCTGCAAGTCCCGTGGTCATCGCCCTTGCATCGCGCCTCAAGCCATCGCCGCCTCCTACTGTGTTCTTCTCTCACCGGAGCCGCATCAAGTCACAGCGCTGCCCTGCTTCCTCGTAATCGCCGTCGCTTCCCTACACCTCTAGGCGCCGCCCCCGCAGCCCTCTCCATCGAGCAGGATCAGGAGCGCCATGAGGACGCCCGCCTCGACCGCGCCGGGGCTGCGTTCTCGCCCTTGCTGCTTACCCAGGGACCAAGCGGTCCGATGCTGGCCTCGCCAAGGCCCAGCTTCGCCAGCTCCTCCGGCCCAGCTCCCGCTGACCTCCTCGAGTTCACGACCTAGGACCTGAGACCCGTTGCCTTCGCTGCTAATTTTCCGTGGACGTCAAGTACCAGTACCACAACCCTGGATGGCTGCGAGTCGTGTACCTCTACAGCTAGTGCGCTTTGCGTCAAGTCCGACTACAACGTGAACAAACTACCGTCTCCGAAGAACCGTACGTACCCGAACCGTCAAGCACCTTCTCCGAGGATTTTGCCAAGTACCATGACATGACGATCCTCGAACGCGTCAAGTACCACTACTGTCAAGTACCTCTTCGCAAGACCAAGTTCCTCTACGACATGTGTACGACTACCGCCGCCGTGATTTTTGACAAGACGTCGTGAGCCTCTACTTCCACTACGACCCGTGTACCACTACTTCCTTCGACGAACTCGAACCGCTCCGAGTATGCACCCCTTCGAAGGTATAACCGCCGAGACGATGACCCGTGGACCGAATGCATATGTTGTATGAAATGCTCGTGTTTGCTCCGTGTCGGAGTTGTTCGGTGCATGTTGCCCCTCTTTCTCCTTGCCACCGACATGTGGGAACCCGGTAATTGGGAGCACCCCACCATCCTTGCATGACACGCTCCCATCACTTCCTTTTGCACCGGTATCCCCGTGGGCTACCGGAGAACCGATATGTTGTCGTGGCATCATTTTTGGATTCGTCGTCGTGGCACCCTTTTCCTTTCCACCATGATGTCAAATGCTTCATAATAATGCTCTTGTCAAGTTTTAATAAAAATTGCACAAACTTGTTCATGTCATTTGCATCATGATAACAACTATTAAAATATTTAAATTGTTATTGCATTAAATTACTAAGGCATATGGGGATTTACCAGATTCGTTGTTTGTTATATCCGGCCCCATTTAAATTGTTTAAATGGTATAGTTTTGTTATGTTTCACCTCTTGCCATGTTAACCAACATTTAATATTGTAGAGTACTTAAACAAGATCGAACTAAGTAATTGATGTGGTGTTCCGTCAATATGCAACTCGTTGCATATTGAGCTCCACTTAATTTGTGGTGTTGTTCGTGCACTTTGCCATGCCATGCCTCATTAAACCGGACATGCATCATAATTGTTTGTGCATCATGCCATGCCTATGTTGGTTGTTTACTATGTTGTGTGCTCTTTTCCGGTGTTGGCTTCTTCGGGTTGGTTCCGTTAACGTCGCGTTTGTGAGGACCCGTTCGACTACGTCCGTTTGTCTTCTTCATGGACTCGTTCTTCTTCCTTGCGGGATCTCAGGCAAGATGATCATACCCTCGAAATCACTACTATCTTTGCTATGCTAGTTTGCTCGCTCTTTTGCTATGCCAATGCTACGATGCCTACCATTTGCTTGTCAGCCTCCCAAATTGCCATGTCAAACCTCTAACCCACCATGTCCTAGCAAACCGTTGATTGGCTATGTCACCGCTTTGCTCAGCCCCTCTTATAGCGTTGCTAGTTGCAGGTGAAGATTGGAGGCCGTTCCTTGTTGGAACATATTTGTTTACTTGTTGGGATATCACAATATATCTTATTTAATTAATGTATCTATATACTTGGTAAAGGGTGGAAGGCTTGGCCTTATGCCTGGTGTTTTGTTCCACTCTTGCCGCCCTAGTTTCCGTCATATCGGTGTTATGTTCCCGGATTTTGCGTTCCTCACGCGGTTGGGCTATAATGGGAACCCCTTGACAGTTCGCCTTAAGTAAAGCTTTTCCAGCAATGCCCAACATTGGTTTTACCATTTGCCACCTAGCCTTTTCTTTTCCCTTGGGGGTCGCGCGCCCAAGGGTCATCATTATTTTACCCCCCGGGCCAGTGCTCCTCTGAGTGTTGGTCCACCTGTCAGCTACCAGTGACCACCAGGGGCAACTCTGGGCTGGCCTACCCGTACCTAGGACAATCTGAGTGTGCCCTGAGAAAGACATATGTGCATCTCCTATCGGGATTTGTCGGCACATTCGGGCGGTGTTGCTGGTTTAGTTTTACCCTGTCGAAATGTCTTGTTGTACCGGGATACCGAGTCTGATCGGAACGTCTCGGGTGGAGGTCTATTCCTTCGTTGACCGTGAGAGCTTGTGATGGGCTAAGTTGGGACACCCCTGCAGGGATTTGAACTTTGGAAAGCCGTGCCCGCGGTTATGGGCAGATGGGAATTTGTTAATGTCCGGTTGTAGATAACATGAACCTTAACTTAATTAAAATGAATCAACATCGTGTGTAACCGTGATGGTCTCTTTCCGGCGGAGTCCGGGAAGTGAACACGGTTGTTGGAGTTATGCTTGACGTAGGTAGTCTAGGATCACTTCTTGATCATACTTTTATCGACCGTGCTTTGCCTTCTCTTCTCGCTCTCATTTGCGTATGTTAGCCACCATATATGCTAGTCGCTTGCTGCAGCTCCACCTCATACCTTTACCTTACCCATAAGCTTAAATAGTCCTGATCGCGAGGGTGCGAGATTGCTGAGTCCCCGTGGCTCACAGATACTTCCAAAACCAGCTTGCGGGTGCCAATGAGTCCGTGCAGATGATGCAACCAAGCTCAGGAGGAGCTCGTTGAAGATCTTGTCCTCTGTGTTGTTTCCGTTCTAGTTGATCAGTAGTGGAGCCCAGTTGGGGTCGATCGGGGACCTTTGTCGCATTTGGGGTTCTTCTTTTATTTTGGTTCCGTAGTCGGACCATGAGTGTATTTGATTGATGTAATGTTTATTCCTGTAATTGTGTGAAGTGGCGATTGTAAGCCAACTATGTATCCCTTTTCCTTATGTATTACATGGGTTGTGTGAAGATTACCTCACTTGCGACATATGCCTTCAATGCGATTATGTCTCTAAGTCGTGCCTCGACACGTAGGAGCTATAGTCGCATCGAGGGCGTTACATGAAACCAACATCAACAAGTATCAGCCGGGTTTTGATGTTGAAAATAAGAAGATGACAACTCCCTCGTACAAGGTGACAGATTTAATCCCGCCTGTTCGTGAAAATACATTTTCCCCGGAAGTTGACCTGTCCGGCCTGGTTGACGAAGAAGCAAAATTTGTCGCCATGAATGGTTTTGACTGGTCAAAACCCAGCTTCCAGTTAACAGAGGGAGGTGATCCGGCGAGGGAGGAGCAATAACCATCTTCATGGGCTTATAAAAAGCCTTGTAATAGTTTAGCTGTGAAAACACTGCATGCTTTGCTTATGCCATCACGCATAAAACACTTGTATGTGATTCTGTGTTTCCTGATGTCAATATATGCATCATATTTATGGTTATCCCTGTAATACTTCAGCTCTGTTCCTGTAAATACAAGAGAAAAAACTGGCTTGGCGGCTTAGTACCGAACGGGTTAAAACACCCGGCTTGTAGCCAATATGAAAACAGAAACAGATATAAAAAGAGAACAAGGCTGAAACTAACCCTTTGGTTAATGCAACAGGCAATTGCGTATAAACAATAGCCATACTTGTACCTTTGATCCTTAGACCACCGGTTTAAATAACCCAGGTGATGAATTTGATAACTCAATCTTTTTGAGAAGTCAATGCTTCTAAATACTTAATGATCATCATACCTTGGTGGCTTTGTTGTCAAATAGTCCAGCCGGCGAAGAAGATCATGCTAATTATTTGTGAAATTGAGACAACAAAAAACTAAAAAGCAAATAACAGGTAATAAGTACGATTTAACTTTGTATTTGGGGGGTTTCTGATTCAAATACGATCAGTAAACCGGACCAAAGGGGTTAAGCTAAGGTTCGAATACGACCATATAGCCCCCAGTGGCTTTGGCGTTGCGCCGATCAAGAGGGTATCAACAGCTATGTTCTCTTTGGTTCGAATATGACCTATGTTTGAACAGGAAGCCCCCAAATGACCTTGAGAGGTTTTTAACGACCCTGATTCGAATACAATCCAAGTCGGACCCAAAAGGGGTGAAGCTATGATTCAGATATGATCAAGAAGCCCCCTAGTGAGTTTGGCCTTGAGCCGATCAAGAGGGTTATGACGGCTATGTTCTCTTCGGTTCGAATATGACCTATGTTTGAACAGGAAGCCCCCAAGTGACCATGAGAGTTGCAGCTAGATTCGAATACGATCATAAGCTGGACCAAAAAAGGTTAGACTTGATTCAAATATGATCAGCTCCTTAATAGTCATTTGAAAATAAGAAATAACAAAGATGCACAATCTTTTGAAAAAGAAAAGAGACCGATGGTCCTCCTTTATTACTTATCATGGTATATACAATGTTAAAGTATGTACATGATGAGATCCGGTGGCTCAGGTGTAGTATGGCCGAAGTTGAGCAATGTTCCATGGCCGGCGGGTTTCTTCCTCCAACTTACGTGAGTCTTTGTGCTCTCGAACATCAATGAGGTAATATGACCCGTTGTTTAAGTTCTTGCTAACCACAAAGGGTCCTTCCCAAGGTGGGATAACTTGTGTGCATCTGACAGATCTTGGATGAGCCAGAGCACCAGGTCGCCTTCCTGAAAAGTCCTAGACTTAACCCGGCGGCTGTGATAACGGCGCAGGTCTTGTTGATAAATTGCTGATCGAGCCGCTGCTAAGTCTCTTTCTTCATCTAACAAGTCGAGTGCATCCTGCTGTGCCAGAGTTGTTTGAAGAAGTTCTCTCACCCTTCGCGTTTCGACTGCCGTCGGTGAGTCACCTTCCATTGGGAGAGCCGCCAAACGAGCCGACGCTGCAATGAGGTTTTCCAAAGGATTGGAGAAGTGACCCGGTGGCGCTGGTACGTAATGAGGTGGAGCAGCAATTACACGAGGTGGTTCCATGGCACGCGGTTGGACCGGCGCGCCGGGTGTCGTGATCCGGTTTGCCTCCGGCGGGTTGCTTCCCCCGGCTCCGGGCGTATAAGTCTAGCAGGGAGGTACCAAAGTAATCCAGGAGTGGATCACTGGACAGCGGTCAAGAACATCCTAAAATACCTGAAAAGGACTAAGGATATGTTTCTCGTTTATGGGGGTGACAAAGAGCTCATTGTAAATGGTTACGTTGATGCAAGCTTTGACACGGATCCGGACGATTCTAAATCGCAAACCGGATACATGTTTACATTGAACGGTGGAGCTATCAGTTGGTGCAGTTCTAAACAAAGCGTCGTGGCGGGATCTACGTGTTAAGCGGAGTACATAGCTGCTTCGGAAGCAACAAATGAAGGAGTCTGGATGAAGGAGTTCATATCCGATCTAGGTGTCATACCTAGTGCATCGGGTCCAACGAAAATCTTTTGTGACAATACTAGAGCAATTGCCTTGGCGAAGGAATCCAGATTTCACAAGAGAACCAAGCACATCAAGAGACGCTTCAATTCCATCCGGGATCTAGTCCAGGTGGGAGACATAGAAATTTGCAAGATACATATGGATCTGAATGTTGCAGACCCGTTGACTAAGCCTCTTCCATGAGCAAAACATGATCAACACCAAGACTCAATGGGTGTTAGAATCATTACTGTTTAATCTAGATTATTGAGTCTAGTGCAAGTGGGAGACTGAAGGAAATATGCCCTAGAGGCTATAATAAAGTTGTTATTTATATTTCCTTATATCATGATAAATGTTTATTATTCATGCTAGAATTGTATTAACCGGAAACATAATACTTGTGTGAATACATAGACAAACAGAGTGTCACTAGTATGCCTCTACTTGACTAGCTCGTTGATCAAAGATGGTTATGTTTCCTTGCCATAGACATGAGTTGTCATTTGATTAACGGGATCACATCATTAGGAGAATGTTGTGATTGACTTGACCCATTCTGTTAGCTTAGCACTCGATCATTTAGTATGTTGCTATTGCTTTCTTCATGACTTATGCATGTTCCTATAACTATGAGATTATGCAACTCCCGTTTACCATAGGAATACTTTGTGTGCTACCAAACGTCACAACATAACTGGGTGATTATAAAGGTGCTCTATAGGTGTCTCCGAAGGTACTTGTTGGGTTTGCGTATTTCGAGATTAGGATTTGTCACTCCGATTGGCGGAGAGGTATCTCTGGGCCCACTCGGTAATGCACATCACTTAAGCCTTGCAAGCATTGCAACTAATGAGTTAGTTGCGGGATGATGTATTACGGAACGAGTAAAGAGACTTGCCAGTAATGAGATTGAACTAGGTATTGAGATACCGACGATCGAATCTCGGGAAAGTAACATACCGATGACAAAGGGAACAATGTATGTTGTTATGCGGTCTGATCGATAAAGATCTTCGTAGAATATGTGGGATCCAATATGAGCATCCAGGTTCCGCTATTGGTTATTGACCGGAGACGTGTCTCAGTCATGTCTACATAGTTCTTGAACCCATAGGGTCCGCACACTTAAAGTTTCGATGACGGTTATATTATGAGTTTATGAGTTTTGATGTACCGAAGGTTGTTCGGAGTCCCGGATGTGATCACGGACATGACGAGGAGTCTCGATATGGTCGAGACATGAAGATTGATATACTAGAAGCCTATATTTGGATATCGGAAATGTTCCAGGTGAAATCAGGATTTTACCGGAGTACCGAGAGGTTACCGGAACCCCCCGGGGGCTTAATGGGCCATAGTGGTCTTTAGTGGAGAAGAGGAGAGGCGGCTAGGGCAGGGCCGCGTGCCCCTCCCCCTCTAGTCCGAATAGGACAAGGAGAGGGGGGCAGCGCCACCCTTTCCTTCCTCTCTCCCTCCTCTTTCCCCCTTCTCCTAATTCAACAAGGAAGGGAGGGCGTCCTACTCCCGGTGGGAGTAGGACTCCTCCTGGCGCCTCCTCCTGGCCGGCCACACCTCCCCCTTGCTCCTTTGTATACGGGGGCAGGGGGCACCCCATAGACACAACAATTGATTTGATCTTTTAGACGTGTGCGGTGCCCCCCTCCACCATAGTCCACCTCGATAATACTGTAGCGGTGCTTAGGCGAAGCCCTGCGTCGGTAGAACATCATCATCGTCACCACGCTGTCGTGCTGACTAAACTCTCCCTCAACACTCGGCTGGATCAGAGTTTGAGGGACGTTATCGGGCTGAACGTGTGCTGAACTCGGAGGTGCCGTATGTTCGGTACTTGATCGGTCGGATCGTGAAGACGTATGACTACATCAACCGCGTTGTGCTAATGCTTCCGCTTTCGGTCTACGAGGGTATGTGGACAACACTCTCCCCTCTCGTTGCTATGCATCACCATGATCTTGCGTGTGCGTAGGATTTTTTTTTGAAATTACTACGTTCCCCAACAGAGCATGATTGCAATGTTGTTAGTATGAATTCTTTGAATATCCATGATGCTAATGATATGCAAAGCCATAAGCTTGGGGATGCTATATTTGATGAATATGATATTTTTAGTCCCCCAAGTTTTGATTAGAAAATTTATTATGATGATTGCATGCCTCCTATTTATGATGATTATATTGATGAAAGTGGATTTGGAGAGGTCATGTATTTATTTAATGATGAATCCACTATTTTGGAGGAGGTTGCAATTGATTATGACAACAAAGTTCCTATTTATGATGAATATGGTGATGACATGTATGCTATAAAGAATAATAATAACCATGAAACTTGTCATCATGATTTTAATTTTCAATCACATGATACTTATTTTGTTGAGTTTGCTCCCACTACTATTCATGAGAATAAATTTGCTTATGTGGAGAGTAATAAAATTTCTATGCTTATGCATCATGAAAAGAGTGCTTTATGTGATAGTTATATTGTTGAATTCATTCATGATTCTACTGAAAAAATATTATGAGAGGGGAAGATATGCTCATATATATTTCAATAATATCAAGTTTCCTCTCCATGTGTTGAAAATCTTGAAGTTTTGCTTGTTTTGCCTTCCTATGCTAGTTGATTCTTATTCCCATAAGTTGTTTGCTCACAAAATCCCTATGCATAGGAAGTGAGTTAGGCTTAAATGTGCTTGTCATGTGTTTCATGATGCTCTTGTTATGATTCAATTCTTATCTTTTATGCGAGCATCATTGAAATCATCATGCCTAGCTAAAAGGCATTAAAGAGAAGTGCTTGTTGGGAGACAACCCAACACTTTTACCTACTGTTTTGTGTGTTAACATGATTATGCTACTGTAGTAATCATGTTTTATTGTTTTCATTCCAATAAAATGCCAAGTAAGACCTTTGGGATGGCTTACGGTGCTAGTTGATTTGATCTTGCTGAAAAACAAAAACTTTTGCACTCACGAAAATAATTCTGATTTTAAACAAAAGTGCGATAAAATACTGATTATTTTTGTAGAAGATCAATAGAAAAATTTCTCAGGCTGTCCTAATTTTTCAGAATTTTGGAGTAGCAGAAGTATGGTTTGAGTACAAATTACTACAGACTATTCTGTTTTTGACAGATTCTGTTTTCAATGCATAGTTCGCTTGCATGGCTTATATTGCTCAATATAAATTGTGGAAATGATATGCTACAGTAGGCATCGTGTGAGAACGATTATGAGTCTTGTCTTTGACAGTACCAAAAGTGAAATGGTTTGCTCTTTATCATATTAACCTATCTCACAAAGTTCCGTTAAGTTTTGTGTGATTGAAGTTTTCAAGTTTTGGGTGAGATGTCGATGTGAGGAGAATAAGGAGTGAAAAGAACATAAGCTTGGGGATGCCCAAGGCACCGCAAGTTAATATCCAAGGAAGATACAAGCAACTAAGCTTGGGGATGCCCCGGAAGGCATCCCCTCTCTCGTCTCCAACTTTATCGGTAACCTCACTTGGAGCTATGTTTTCATTCATCACATGATATGTGTTTTGCTTGGAGCTTTAATTTATTTTGCTAGAATTTGCTTGTTGTTATTTAAAATAATGTTTTGCATCTTTTATTTCAATAAAAGTGGCATTGATAGCCTTTATTATGCTTATTTTACAAGTCTACATGTTGCTGCTTGAAAACAGAAAGTTTACCGCTATTGCAAAAATTCCCTAGAAAAGTCAGAATTTGATGAAATGTTGAAACTTTTTGAAAAATAAGCTATGGTAAATTTTCTACATTGTGGTAAATTTTCATAATCTTTGGAGTTTAAGAAGTATTGATACTCTTGCATTCTTTACAGACTCTACTGTTTTAGCAGATTGCTATTATGTTTGCACTGTTTGCATATGTTTGCTTGTTTAATGATTCTATTTGAGGATAGGAGTATTAAATATGTAGAGGCATTTAGTATGCAATGTTGAATAATAATTTTAGTGATTTTCTACAGTAGAGAATGATAAGGTTTTTGCATTGGTTTATACTAACTTATCTCACGAGTCCTTGTTGAGTTTTATGTGGATGAAGCTTTTGAGATTTAGGAAAACCATGATATGAGAAGAATTAAGGAGACACAAAAGCTCAAGCTTGGGGATGCCCAAGGCATCCCAAGATAATGTTTCAAGAAGTCTCAAGCATCTAAGCTTGGGGATTCCCCGGTAGGCATCGCACCTGTCTTCCTCAACAATTATCGGTTAGTATCGGTTGAGCCTAAGCTTTTTGCTTCTTCGCATGATGTGTGCTATCCTTAGAATGTCATTTTATTTTGTTTTGATTGCTTTTTTAATAAAATACCTAGATCTGAAAGTTTTTAAATGAAATAGAGTCCTCAAATAGTTACCAGGGAGGCTAGGTGAGCGACATTCACATCCCATCAACGAAGCTCTTTTCTATGTCATTTACTCTTGTGCTTCACTTATATCCTATGAGTAAATTGTTGAATAAATTGAATGTCATGAAGTTGAAATCATATCCTACCTAGTGGTAGCTTCACATTGGGTTTAGAAAGTGAAATATTTTGAGGCTTGACAATCACAATATTGGTCATACAAGCAATTCACGAATAATTAGTATAAGGAAGAGAACTTTCACATATAAATACACTATCATGGAAATCTTTTGTGATTGTGAGCCCCCATCAAAATATTATATGCCAAAATTGTTGACGTTGGACAAGGAAGACAACCTAATGGTTTATGTTTGTTCATATTCACATAGAAGTTATATTGTCATAGATCCTTCAACATGTGGTTCTTGCCCCCCATCCTTGCTAGCCAAAAATCCAGCACCAAGTAGAGATACTACTTGTGAATCCAAAAATCCTCAAACCCAAATCATATCTTCAAGAGTCCACCATACCTACCTAAGGATTGAGCAAGATTCTTCAAGTAAGTTGTCATCGGTGCAATAAGGCAATAAAAATTGCTTCTAAAATGTGAGATCATTTAGTGTAAGAGAAAATTGAGCGTTATACGAACTTGTGATGTGATACGTCTCCAACATATCTATAATTTTTTATTGTTCCATGCTATTTTATTTATCAATCTTGGATCTTTTATAATCATTTTATAGTTATTTTATATCATTTTCTGGTACTAACCTATTTATGTAGTGCCAAGTGCCAGTTGGTATTTTTTTCCATGTTTTTTACATCGCAGAAAATCAATATCAAACGGAGTCCAAATGCTACGAAAATTTACGGAGATTTTTTATGCGCCAAAAGGAAGGCAATGGGCCCTGGTTGCACTTGCGGGGGTGCCCCGAGGGGGGGGGGCACAACCCACCAGGGCATGCCGGAGGCCCTGGGGCGCCCTGGTGGGTTGTGCCCACCTCGGGTGCCCCCCGAACAGCCTCTTTGCTCTATAAATACCCCAAAAATACCAGGACCCTAGGGGACTCGACGAAATATTCATCCAGCCGCCGCAGAGTCCAGAATCACCAGATCCAATCTAGACACCATCACAGAGGGGTTCACCACTTCCATTGGTGCCTCTCCAATGATGCGTGAGTAGTTCTTTGTAGACCTTCCGGTCCGTAGTTAGTAGCTAGATGGCTTCATCTCTATCTCTCTTGATCCTCAATACAATGGTCTCTTGGATATCCATATGATGTAACTATTTTTGCGGTGTGTTTGTTGGGATCGATGAACTTCGAGTTTATGATAAGATATATGTTTTTATATCCATGAAAGTATTTGAGTTTCTTTGATCTCTTTTATGCATGATCTCTTATAGCCTTGTATTTCTTCTCCGATATTTGGGTTTTGTCTGGCCAACTTGATCTATTTATCTTGCAATGGGAAGAGGTGCCAGGTAGTGGGTTCGAGCTTACGGTGCTTGATCCCAGTGACAAAAAGGGAACCCACACATATGTATCATTGCCACTAAGGATAAAAAGACGAGATCTATATCTACCGCCATATAGATAAACGGATCTTGTCTACATCACGTCATCATTCTTATTGCATTACTCCGTTTTTCCATGAACTTAATACACTAGATGCATGCTGGATAGCGGTCGATGTGTGGAGTAATAGTAGTAGATGCAGGCAGGAGTCAGTCTACTAATCTTGGACGTGATGCCTATGTAATGATCATTGCCTGGGTATCCTCATAATTATTTGAAGTTCTATCAATTGCCCAACAGTAATTTGTTTACCCACCGTTTGCTATTTTTCTCGAGAGAAGCCACTAGTGAAACCTACGGCCCCTGGGTCTTCTTTATCATATATTTCCCTTGCGATCTACTTTTCCTTTGCATTTTTATTCAGATCTATTAAACCAAAAATCCAAAAATACCTTGCTGCAATTTATTTTATTTGGCGTTCGATTCATCAATCTACTACAATTTACCTCACGTCCGTTTGCCTATCTTGAGGCGCCATACCCCGGAAGGGATTGACAACCCCTTTAATATGTTGAGTTGCGAGGTGTTGTTATTTGTGTGCAGGTGCTGCTTACGTTGTGTTGCTTGGTTTCCTACTGGTTCGATACCTTGGTTTCATAACTGAGGGAAATACCTACCGTCGCTATGCTACATCATCCCTCCCTCTCCAGGGAAATACCGACGTAGTTCCAGCTACCATCAAGGAGAATTTCTTGCACCGTTGCCGGGAAGGGTCTTCAACACAAACCAGGTTCCTAATCACAAATCTCATCTCCTTACAATTTACATTATTTGCCATTTTCCTCTCATTTTTCTCTCCCCCACTTCACAAAAATCTGTCATTTTATTCGCCTCTCTTTTTCCGTTCGCTGTTTTCTCGCCATGTCCGATCTCAAAAGAGCTAAGGGTTTTCTCCCTAGTCTTAATGCTTTGGATAGCCTCTCTGTCGTCTCTAAGCTCATAAACAATGATGCTATGGAAGGATCTACCAGGGTTGTTAAGAAAAATCTTAACCATTGTGATGAAGATGATCCCGGAATTTTTTGTTATTTACTCGATGAATCTTTGAAAGATGCTTGGGATATGTTTTTGAGAATTCGAGCTAGGTATGTGCCCAAATATCAGATAGAGATATACTCGAAAAGTTCTTATGATGGTTTACCTTCTTCTTTCAAGCAAGTCTTAGATTCTATATTTGAAAACTATTTTCTTGAAGGGGATGCCGTTGATACTTATGAGAAGATGAAAGCCATACTTGTGCACCCCAAAGGAGAAAATGTTGAATCAACTACTCTTATGTGCTTTTATCAAAATGAAATAATTAAAGAGATGAAGGCTAGTTTAGATACAATTTCGCAACTTGCTTAATCTTTCTTCCGCTATCAATGGCCATGTGCTTTCACAAGATAGAAAACTAAATGCCATTGATAGAAAATTTTCTCTTTTCTTTCCAAGGAACAAGGATGAAAAAACTTAGATCCTTGCTTTATGCCTAGCAAAGGGCGTAAAACTATAGCGCTTGTTGGGAGGCAACCCAATGAATAAAATTTATTTTTGCTTTTTGCTTTTTGTTCTTGAGTGTTAGCACAATTATGCTACTATTATGATTGTGTTTTTTATGTTTTAATTAGTGTTTGTACCAAGTAAAGCCTTTAGGATCTTCTTGGGCAATAGTTGTTTGATCTTGCTGAAAAAGTAGAAAATTTCATGCTCACGAAACTAATTTTCATTTTTTACCAGAGCGCGATTAAATACCCATTCTACTTTCAGTAGATCAATATACAAATTTCTCAGGTCATCTTATTGTTTTAGAGTTTTTTGAGTTACAGAAGTATTCAAAATAGTTAGATTGCTACAGACTGTTCCGTTTTGACAGATTCTGTTTTCTTTGTGTTGTGTGCTTATTTTTATGGCTCTATGGTTTTCTTTGATGAGTTTTTGCCATAGAAAAGTTGGAATACAGTAGATATAATACAAAAACAAAATATGAATTGGTTTGATACAACACTTATAGTAGTGGTTTATTATTTTTATACTAATGGATCTCACGAAGACTTTGTTGAGTTTTGTGTGATTGAAGTTTTCAAGTTTTGGGTTATCTTACGATGGATGAAGGAAGGATGTAAGAGCCTAAGCTTGGGAATGCCCCAGCATCCCAAGATATTATCCAAGAATGAGCAACCAACTAAGCTTGGGGATGCCCCTGAGTGGCATCCCCGCTTTCTTCCAACAACTATCGGTATTTTACTCGAGATTATATTTTTATTCGTCACATGATATGTGTTTTGCTTGGAGCATCTTGTATGATATGTGTATTTGCTTGTTTTATTTTTTGTTTTAAATCATCAATCCTTGCTGGACACACCTTCTTGAGAGAGAAAAAATTATGTCATGACTTGTTAGAATTGCTCTCTTGCTTCACTTAGATTTGTTTGAGAGTTTGTAAAATCTTGAAGAAATTCTCTCTTGATTCACTTAAATTATTTTTAGAGAAATAAAATTGGTTATGCTCATGGTCTTCACTTATATTTGTTCGAGCTTATGAAAAGCAACACATGAAAATTAGTGCCAAAGTGATAGATATCCAAGAAGGATAAAGTAAAAGAAAATGCCATGAAGATCATTGGACAAAATAAACTTGATTCTTAGTAATAGTTTTGAGATATGGTGATGTGATATGTGAGTTATGTTGATGAGTGCTCTAGTAAGAATATTGTTGTTAAGGTTTGTGATTCCCTATGCATGCATGAAAGTCAATGATCATGTAATGAAAATTATATCCTACTTGTGGTGCATTATTCGGTGTTCATTATGCTTAATGCTTGCTTATGAGATTATTCGTTTCTTGGTTGGCCGCTTCTCTTTTGCTAGCCTTCATTTTGCACTAAGTATGACCTCTACTTGTGCATCCAAGATCCTTTAAACTAGTTTTGCCACATGAGTCCACTATATCTACCTATATGCGGTATTCTTTTGTCGTTCTAAGCAAATTTACATGTGCCATCTCTAATTTTCAAAACAAACTTCTCTTTTGTGTGTTTGTTTCGCTTGCGGAGCGGGTGAGGGGTGGATAATATTTTCCATGCTAGATGTGTTATTCTGAAGATGAGTGTTTATCCACTTGTCATAGCATGAGAATAAGGCAAAGGTATTAGGGATGCCCAATCCCGAAATGCAAAAAGAAATGAATTTACTTTATGTTGTCAAATAATAAATTCCTTGGAAAGTGTTGGTATGGAGGGTACCCGTGGATACGGTTAGCCATGGAAAGTGAAGTTATGGTGGAAAAAAGAATAAACTTTATTTTTTGTTTGGGAACCGCCTATGATATATCTATGCATGGAAAGTATTGGGAACTCTAAGTCGTTTTTGTTGGTGGGATGGATACACCTCCCAAAATGTTTTTATCTCAAATTTTTCGCTTTGAGCTCTAGCAACTCTACAAATCTCTACTTCCCTCTACGAAGGGCCTATCTTTTACTTTATGTAATTTTTATTTTGAAATTTGAGTCTCCATCTTCTCTCATAAAAGCACCAACTAGGGGGCATTATGATCGTGCTCAAGTATTGGGTGTAGTTAATATTCAAGTGTGTTTCATGAATGGATCAATGTTTGAGCATGATGGGCTAGGGATAACTTGTTTTAGCATTGATATTTTGAAAGACATGGTTGCTTGTTGATATGCTTGAGTATCTAAATTATTATGTCAAAACTAGACTATTGCTTTGAATCACATAAAAGTCCAAATATCCATGCTACAAAGAAAAGAATATGACATGACTTGATGAATAGCACTCCACATAAAAAATTCTGTTTTTGTCACTTACCTACTTGAGAACGAGTAGGAGTTAAGCTTGGGGATGCTGATACGTCTCCAACGTATCTATAATTTTTGATTGTTCCATGTTGTTTCATTATCTATCTTGGATGTTTTATAATCATTTTTATATCATTTTTTGGTACTAACCTATTGACATAGTGCCAAGTGCCAGTTGTTGTTCTTTCCATGTTTTTTACATCGTCGAAAATCAATATCAAATAGTCCAAATGCCACAAAACTTTACAGAGATTTTTTATGGGCCATAAGGAAGGCAAAGGGCCCTGGTTGCACCTGAGGGGTGCCCCGAGGGGGGCACAACCCACCAGGGCGCGCCAGGAGCCCTGGCGCGCCCTGGTGGGTTGTGCCCACCTCGGGTGCCCCCGGGACCGCCTCTTTGCTCTATAAATACCCCAAAAATACCAGAACCCTAGGGGAGTCGACAAAATATTCATCCAGCCACCGCAGAGTCTAGAATCACCAGATCCAATCTAGACACCATCACTGAGGGGTTCACCACTTCCATTGACGCCTCTCCGATGATGCGTGAGTAGTTCTTTGTAGACCTTCGGGTCCGTAGTTAGTAGCTAGATGGCTTCATATCTCTCTCTCTTAATCCTCAATACAATGGTCTCTTGGAGATCCATATGATGTAACTCTTTTTGCGGTGTGTTTGTTGGGATCGATGAACTTCTAGTTTATGATCAGAGGAGGTAGGCGTGGACTTGTCCCCGGAAGGCATCCCCTCTTTCGTCTACTTCCATCGGTAACTTTACTTGGAGCTATATTTTTATTCACCACATGATATGTGTTTTGCTTAGAGCGTCTTGTATGATTTGAGTCTTTGCTTTTTAGTTTACCACAATCATCCTTGCTGTACACACCTTTTGAGAGAGCCATACATGATTTGGAATTTGTTAGAATACTCTATGTGCTTCACTTATATCTTTTGAGTTATATAGTTTTGCTCTAGTACTTCACTTATATCTTTTAGAGCACGGTGGTGGATTTGTTTTATAGAAACTATTGATCTCTCATGCTTCACTTAGATTATTTTGAGAGTCTTAAATAGCATGGTAATTTGCTTAAATAATCCTAATATGCTAGGTATTCAAGATTAGTAAAAAATTTCTTATGAGTGTTTTGAATACTAAGAGAAGTTTGATGTTTGATGATTGTTTTGAGATATGGAGGTAATAATATCAAAGTCGTGCTAGTTGAGTAGTTGTGAATTTGAGAAATGTTTGTGTTGAAGTTTGCAAGTCCCGTAGCATGCACGTATGGTAAGCGTTATGTAACAAATTTGAAACATGAGGTGTTCTTTGATTGTCCTCCTTATGAGTGGCGGTCGGGGATGAGCGATGGTCTTTTCCTACCAATCTATCCCCCTAGGAGCATGCGCGTATTGTTTGGTTTTTGATGACTTGTAGATTTTTGCAATAATTATGTGAGTTCTTTATGACTAATGTTGAGTCCATGGATTATACGCACTCTCACCCTTCCATCATTGCTAGCCTCTTCGGTACCGTGCATTGCCCTTTCTCACATTGAGAGTTGGTGCAAACTTCGCCTTTGCATCCAAACCCCGTGATATGATACGCTCTTTCACACATAAAACCTCCTTATATCTTCCTCAAAACATCCACCATACCTACCTATTATGGCATTTCCATAGCCATTCCGAGATATATTGCCATGCAACTTTCCACCATTCCGTTTATCATGACACATTCATCATTGTCATATTGCTTAGCATGATCATGTATTTGACATATTATTTGTGGCAAAGCCACCATTCATAATTCTTTCATACATGTCACTCTTGGTTCATTGCATATCCCGGTACACTGCCGGAGGCATTCATATAGAGTCATCTTTTGTTCTAGCATCGAGTTGTAATCATTGAGTTGTAAATAAATAGAAGTGTGATGATCATCATTTTCTAGAGCATTGTCCCAAGTGAGGAATTAAAAAAAAGGGGGAGAGAAAGGCCATAAAAAAGAAGAGAAGTCCCAAAAAAAAGGAGAGAAAAAGAGAGAAGGGACAATGCTACTATCCTTTGCCACACTTGTGCTTCAAAGTAGCACCATAATCTTCATGATAGAGAGTCTTTTGTTTTGTCACTTTCATATACTAGTGGGAATTTTTCATTATAGCACTTGGCTTGTATATTCCAACAATGGGCCTCCTCAAGTGCCCTAGGTCTTCGTGAGCAAGCAAGTTGGATGCACACCCACTTAGTTTCTTTTGTTGAGCTTTCATACATTTATAGCTCTAGTGCATCCGTTGCATGGCAATCCCTACTCCTTGCATTAACATCAATAGATGGGCATCTCCATAGCCCATTGATTAGCCTCGTTGATGTGAGACTTTCTCCTTTTTTGTCTTCTCCACATAACCCCCATCATCATATTCTATTCCACCCATACTGCTATGTCCATGGCTCGCGCTCATATATTGCATGAAAGTTTATAGGTTTGAGATTACTAAAGTATGAAACAATTGCTTGGCTTGTCATCGGGGTTGTGCATGATGAGAGCATTCTTGTGTGACGAAAATGGAGCATGACTAAACTATATGATTTTGTAGGGATGAACTTACTTTGGCCATGTTATTTTGAGAAGACATAATTGCTTAGTTAGTATGCTTGAAGTATTATTATTTTTATGTCAATATGAACTTTTATCTTGAATCTTTCGGATCTGAATATTTATACCACAATTAAGAAGAATTACATTAAAATTATGCCAAGTAGCACTCCTCATCAAAATTATCTTTTTTATCATTTACCTACTCGAGGACGAGCAGGAATTAAGCTTGGGGATGCTTGATACGTCTCCAACGTATCTATAATTTTTGATTGCTCCATGCTATATTATCAATTGTTTTGGACATTATTGGGCTTTATTATCCACTTTTATATTATTTTTGGGACTAACCTATTAACCGGAGGCCCAGCCCAGAATTACTGTTTTTTTGCCTATTTCAGAGTTTCGCAGAAAAAGAATATCAAACGGAGTCCAAACGGAATGAAACCTTCGGGAACGTGATTTTTGGAACGAACATGATCCAGGAGACTTGGACCATACGTCAAGAAATAAAGGAGGAAGCCACAAGGTAGGGGGGCGCGCCTACCCCCCAGGCGTGCCCTCCACCCTCGTGGGCCCCCTGTTGCTCCACCGATGTACTCCTTCCTCCTATATATACCTACGTACCCCCAAACGATCAGATACGTAGCCAAAAACCTAATTCCACCGCCGCAACCTTCTGTATCCACGAGATCCCATCATGGGGCCTGTTCTGAAGCTCCGCCAGAGGGGACATCCATCATGGAGGGCTTCTACATCAACACCATAGCCTCTCCGATGAAGTGTGAGTAGTTTACCTCAGACCTTCGGGTCCATAGTTATTAGCTAGACGGCTTCTTCTCTCTTTTTGGATCTTAATACAATGTTCTCCCCCTCTCTTGTGGAGATCTATTCGATGTAATCTTCTTTTTGCGGTGTGTTTGTTGAGACCGATGAATTGTGGGTTTATGATCAAGATTATCTGTGAACAATATTTGAATCTTCTCTGAATTATTTTATGTATGATTGGTTATCTTTGCAAGTCTCTTAGAATTATCAGTTTTGTTTGGCCTATTAGATTGATCTTTCTTGCAATGGGAGAAGTGCTTAGCTTTGGGTTCAATCTTGTGGTGTCCTTTCCCAGTGACAGTAGGGGTAGCAAGACACATATTGTATTGTTGCCATCGAGGATAACAAGAAGTTTTTTTTATCGTATTGCATGAATTTATCCCTCTACATCATGTCATCTTGCTTAAGGCATTACTCTATTTTCATGAACTTAATACTCTAGATGCATGCTGGATAGCGGTCGATGAGTGGAGTAATAGTAGTATATGCAGGTAGGAGTCCGTCTAGTTGTCTCAGACGTGATGCCTATATACATGATCATACCTAGATATTCTCATAACTATGCTCAATTATGTCAATTGCTCAACAGTAATTCGTTCACCCACCGTAAAATACTTATGCTCTTGAGAGAAGCCACTAGTGAAACCTATGGCCCCCGGGTCTATCTTCATCATATTAATCTTCCAATACTTAGTTATTTCCTTTGATTTTTTACTTTGCTTTTATTTTACTTTGCATCTTTATCACAAAAATACCCAAAATATTATCTTATCATATCTATCATATCTCACTCTCGTAAGTGACCATGAAGGGATTGACAACCCCTTATCATGTTGGTTGCGAGGAGTTATTTGTTTTGTGCAGGTACGAGGGACTCGCACGTAGCCTCCTACTGGATTGATACCTTGGTTCTCAAAAACTTAGGGAAATACTTATGCTACTTTGCTGCATCATCCTTTCCTCTTCAAGGAAATCCAATGCAGTGCTCAAGAGGTAGCAGCTACTAATTGCTCCTATCAAAAATTCAAAGTACACAAGCTTTAATCTATTATATTGAAGGGTTCACTGCTCAGTTGGTAAAGCACAAGGCTCTTAACCTTGTGGTCATTGGTTCAAGCCCCACGATGGAGGCTACATCATATGATGTTATTTTCAATGAAGTATATATAAAGTCCCAGCTCAGTATTATCTTACTGAGCCGGCCCTTGGGGGCTACACGTTGCTACTCAAGTCTACATTATCATATGTACAAAGTCCCTGCTCATTATTGCATAATGACCTGGCCCTTGGGGGCTACACTGGTTGAAGTTTTTATGAGCACAAGACAATTACAAGTCCTAGGTTGCTGCAAGCATGACAACTCGGCACTTGGGGGCTACATATGTAGAATATTTAGTTTATGACTAGTGATTGAGATGAACAACCCAAGTTTCTTCAAAGTTGCAACATTTATATTGAAGCAAGCCTTAAGATGTTACTACGCTCCCTTCTTAAGACTTGGGGGCTACAAGTGATATGCATACAAGGGGTACGTTTTCAAGCTTGATGTTAGCACCAATTATGACCCGGTGCTATCAATATTTACAAACCGGCAATTCTGGCAATGATAAACCGGCAAGCTCTACATCTTTAAACCGGCTGAAAATCACATGAGTATTTCAAGACCAATATTTTTATCAAGTCATAGCATTGGAAGCTGAATCAAAATGAATTATTCTTCAGAATATTTCTTTGTGAGAAATCAACGTCAGCAAATTGATTATGAAGCTGGCTTATTGACCCGGATTTTCTAGAAGGAAATAACAAGAAATTAAGGATGATCAGGTGCCGGCTTACAAGAATTCTTAACCTGAAGCACAATCTGTCAAATTTGTTCTTATGTTTGTTTTATAGGATTAGTTTAACATGGATAAATCCAAATTAAACTGGGGGCTAATGTCGGGGATATACCCCGCGGTATGACCCGGCCGGAAGTATGACACGGCTAGGACTTGGTATTTCATTGGTAAACCGCCTGAGGACTAACGATTCACTGATGACCCGGACGAGCCTGGTGACCCATTCGTAAGCCGACAAACAGTTATAAGACGGCAGATGGTAAGTCGGTAGGCAGTTATAAGCCGACAGATTGTAAGCCGACGGATAGTTATAAGCCAGATGGTAAGCCGGCGGACATATTATAAGACAGATTGTAAGCTGAGAGATTATAAGCCGGCGAACAGTTATAAGCAGGGGCGAAACTGGGGCAACTGGGGCTGTAGCCCCAGGGATGGCCCAACAAGCATCCATATGCATAGTTGAAAAAAATTGAGAATATGGGATACATAGAAGCCCAACCCCAGGTTTCACATACAAGAAGAGTACAAGCCTTCAGCCCATTAGCCCAACTGAATGATCGATCAGAGAACGAATCGCCCAGTACACGGTTGACGCTTCGATCTCTGATCTGTATCCTAATCGTTCGTAGAACAAACATCCATCGCAGCAACAGAGAAACCCTCGCGTCGCTCGAACGGAGAGCCCAAGGCCCCAAGCGCTGCGCCGCCGCCCTCGTCAAGGCGCGATTGGCGATTCCCCGCCGGGTCCGGCATCCTGACAACCCGCCCGCGACCCGCCTCTTGTTCTTCTCCATTTGAATCCGAATTGCAGTGCAGGCACACTGGCCATACAGGTAACCTGTATCATCTAATTTTGTTTTCCCAATTTCCCTAATTCCTTTATATCAACCAAGCTCAGTGAGTTATATTTACATAGTCAATTTTATTTCATTTGTTGTCAGCAAATTAGAAATACAAGATGAAGAAGAGGACCCGTACAAAAATGAGAAAATACAAGGGGCTACTACCTCGTAGACTTCATGTTAATGGTATAATATGTTCTTTTTTTTTTGCAAAATTTCATTTCATATGAACAAATGATTTAGTCTATGTCCAGAGTCCTGATTTGAAATACTTGATTTTATGTTTGCAGATTCAGGTCCTTCTACTATTGCTGGTGAAGAAATAATGGCCTTGAATTAAGCAAGTCTTCACTAATTTGGTACCAAACCACGTTTGCAATGATGCACTTTGCTAAACTATTTGTTTTATGGATTTTTCTCTAGTGATAATATTGAATTTATATTTTGTTTTGAATGTGATTTTGTGGCATACTTATGACGCACATTGATGTGCATGGTATTTGACGTTATATGTAGTCAGTTAATTTTAGCCCTAGAATTTAGTCAATTATTTTTAGCCCTAGGCTTTGTGAAATCCTGGTTCCGCCTCTGGTTATAAGCCAGATGGTAAGCCGGCAGATAGTTATAACCCGGCAAGTACTTAGCCATGAAAATGAGTCGCCTGGAGTTAAGAAGCCCATGAAGAGAAGCCCGTGAAGAGAAGTCAGAATAGTTTAAGTCTTAATCCAAGTTGGACTCTACATGTGACCCACCCCTTCAACTTATATAAGGATGGGCAGGGCACCCCAAGAGGGACAGGTTGAATAATCGTTAAGGCTAGACACAACTAGGAGGTCCGGAGATACGACGACTCCCTCGTGATGATAATGAGACCTAGCCACAAACATCATGTAGGGTTGTTACCGGATGATGTTTCCCAGGGCCCCAAGGTGTCTAAACCCTTGTCTTGTGTGTTGATCTGCTTCGCGTCCCTTGATTCCGACCAACCCCGTTCAAGTTACCACATAGATGCGTTGGCCTCATGACTAAGTCCTCACACTAGGAGAATTTTTATGGACTAGAAGACACTCGATAGGCTAGAGCTGCACCTGGGGGGTGCCCCGAGGGGGCACAACCCACCAGGCGCGCCTGGTGGGTTGTGCTCACCTCGGTGGCCTCCCGTACCCCTTATTTGCACTATAAATTCCCAAATATTCCGAAACCCCTCAGGGTTAACCTAGATCAGAAGTTCCGCCGCCGCAAGGATCTGTAGCCACCGAAAACCAATCTAGACCCTTTCTGGCACCCTACCGGAGGGGGAATCATCTCCGCTGGCCATCTTCATCATCTCGGCGGCCACCACAATGAGGAGGGAGCTGTCCACCCTCGGGGCCGAGGGTTTGTACCAGTAGCTATGTGTTTAATTTCTCTCTCTCTCTCTCTCGTGATCTATATCATGGGCTTTGTTAACATAGATGGATCATATGATGTTTCTCCCCTCTATACTCTTATTGTAATGAATTGAATGTTTACCATTTGAAGTTTTGTCTTGTCGGATTGAATATTCAGATATGAAAACACATGATGTATGTATTGCGGTATGAATACTTGAGGTGACAATGGGGTATCATATTTATTCACTTGATGTATGTTATGACACTCAACTTACGTATTCTCGAGGTGATATTGGGGTAATCTATGCATAGGGTTGATGCATGTTTTTACTATCTTTTCTTTGATAGAAACTTTGAGGTCTCTTTGTAGTTCTTTGTGTGGATTGAATATTATGATCATGAAGTTGTTTGATGCATATCGTAGAATTAACTCACGGATATTCGTGGTGACATTGAAGTATCTAGGTGACATTAGAGTTGGTTGATGTGTGTCATATGGTGTTATTTTAGTACAAACTCTTGATTAGATCGATCGGAAAGAATAGCTTGCGTTATTTTAGTACGAACTCTAGGATAGATTGATCGGAAAGAATAGCTTTGAGGTGGTTTCGTACCCTAAAAACAATTTCTATTTTTTCTCCACTAGTAGGAACTTGGGAGTGATTCTTTACTGCACTTTGAGGGATAATCATATGATCCAACTATGTTAGCACTGTTGAGAGATTGCACTAGTGAAAGTACGGACCCTAGGCCTTGTTTTTAAGCATAGCAATACCATTTTTGTGCCTGTTTACTATTTTCTACCTTGATGTTTTTATTTATTCAGATTATGAAAATATATTTCTACCATCCATATTACACTTCTATCACCATCTCTTCGCCGAACTAGTGCACCTATTCAATTTGCCATTGTATTGGTTGTGTTGGGGACACAAGAGATTTCTTGTATTTGGTTGCAGGGTCATTTGAGAGAGACCATCTTCATCCTACACCTCTCATGGATTGATAAACCTTAGGTCATCCACTTGAGGGAAAATTGCTACTGTCTTACAAAAGTCTGCGCTTGGAGGCCCAACACGTGTCTACAAGAATAAAGTTGCGTAGTAGACATCAGTCCACCTGCCTCGGGGGCCCACATGGGCTGTAGGGGGTGTGCCTTGGCCTATATGGGCCAGGGGCACCAACCCCAAGAGGCCCATACGCCAAGAGGGGAGGAGGAGGAAGATTCCTAAGGAGGCAAGGAGGTGCCTTAGGGAGGGTGGAAACCTCCCTAGGCCCACACCCCTCCTTGGAGGAGCGGTTAGGGCTGTGCCCCAGGCCTCCCCCTTGCCTCCTGTACATAGTGGGAGAGAGGGAGGGGCTGAACACACCAATTTACACGCCCCGACAGCAGCCCTACCTCTCCCATAACTCCATTTTCTCCTCAGATTGGTTCCGGCAGTGTTTGGCGAAGCCCTGCTAGCACTGCACCACTGCCATCTTGATGTAGGGTGGAACAATAATGGCCAATCTTTCACGATTTGGAGGGGATTCCCTAAGAACACGATGAACACACAAGAGGAAAACACTCAAATCAACGAGATCCAGTCACACATGTTCTAAATCCACATACACAAAGGGGGAATGCAAGATCCAAAGTCAACAAGGGAGGATGCACAGTAACTAGTTCATCCCAATCCGTGAGGAAAGAGGTCTTGAATCTACTAGGGGATCTTCCCTCAAGAGGGGTCTTGAACACACTTGGGGTATCTTCTCCTAGGAGGTCTCGGTCTCCCAAGGAGTAGGAATCAGTGGATGAGCAAGGCTCAATCTGAATGTTGAGCTATCACAATGCTAACCCTAAAACATGGGTGGAGTTGCAGTATAAATATCTAGGGGTAGGTAGAGTTACATGGGCTTCGTCCCAACTCACACACGCATGCGTGGTCCTTATGATCCAGAATTCGATGGTCTGGATGATCCGGGCGACCATTCGGATCGTCCGGATGTGTCGTAGCAGCTTCGGGGGGTTCCAGATGTCTGGGACCTGGTCCGGATGTCCAGCTAGGTCCGGATGAGCTGGGAGATGTCCTGGATGATCCGGCTTCGTTGAGGGGTTGTTGTACTCTTCGGGCTCCACTACTAGGAAAATGCTTATACAGAGTAGCTTAGTAGTAGAGCTGTAAAATAGTAACCGCTGCTGCTAGTTAGCAGTAGCGCTGTTCCTGGGAGGCGCTACTAGTGACTCTATAGTAGTAGCGCTGGAAAACAAAAGCACGCTACTACTATGTGGGACCAGACGAGGCCACCGACGATAGCTGGAGTAGTAGCGATGTACAGAATCCAGCGCTAGTACTAACAGTTTGGTAGTAGCGCTTTATTTTACTGCACCGCTACTACTAGGGCCCCACTTAGTAATAGCACTTTTCCTGGTAAGCGCTACTACTATGTCCTGTAGCAGCAGCACGTTTTGGTAAGCAGCGCTACTGCTAGTTGCGGCTGGTGCCACCTTTTCACCCCTCCCCCTCCTTTCCCCCACTTTGCCCTCTCTCCCCCTCCTTTCCCCTCTCCACTCTCCACCATTGTTGCTCTTCTTATCTCTTCCTCCTACCTCTCTTCTCTCCTCATTAATGCCCCCCTCCACCATAACTCTCCTCCATAAGTGGCATCTCTCACATCTCTCTCTTTCTCCTACCTCTCTTCTGTCCCCATTAATGCCCCCTCTATCATAACTCCCTCTCCATTAGTTAGCTAGCTAGATTCACCTCTCCTCCCCAACAACTAGATCTAGCTAGCTATTTAGCCATCCACACTTTGGATCCATATAGGTAGCGAAAGGCCCTCATCATCTAACTGCGTGCTCTCTCGACCGGTCTCTCTTGGGAGATATATAGGTGAATAAAAATTTGTTCATTTCAACAATGGGAATATGTGTGTGAATGAGAATATGTGTGTTTAGGATATATGGAGAGATTTGTGCAAGTTTCATGCCCTTGAGTTGCTTATGTTTTGCCGAAATGTCGATTTATTTCCGTTTCGGTGAATTTCGAGCAAACTCAATATGTCCTATTTTTAGGCAAGGTCATGCCAAAAATTTATATGACTTTGAAGCATGCATGCATTTATTTTATAACCCTTTTGCTTGTTACACCATGCAGTCGGTCATGAAGGTGAGTGGATGCAACATGAAGCGGTACATGCAATCCGCGGTGATGGACATTTACGCAAATAATCAGACTAGGATTAAATGTCCGTGTGCAAGATGCAAGGAAGGAGTCCTTTTGGACCCTTTTGATAGTGGCACTTTGAAGGTACCTGCTGATGAATGGTTTCATGGATGGCTATACTCGGTGGATAAGTGAAGAAGAAGATGATGATGAGGACGTCCACATGGCAGGGAATAAGACATGGTAGGGACCCTAATGTTCGAGACCTCCTTCGCAAGAGTACGACTACCGAGAGAGCTGCTTCTAGAGAGGAGGCCAAGCTGGCGCAACTTGAAGTAGACTCAAAGACTTCATTGTATGATGGTTGCGATCCCGAGGTGACCCGCTTGAGTTTCACACTTGAACTTCTAAAGACGAAGGCCAAAAATAAATGGACAGACAAAAGCCTTGATGAGCATTTGAAGTATCTACATAATAAAGTTCTTCCCGAGGGGAACCTGTGTCCTACTAGTGTCGAGGAGGCCAAGAAAATTGTTTGCCCTTTTGATGTGACACACATTAGGTACCATGCATGCATCAATGATTGCATCATTTATCGGGGGAGGACGCGGAACAAACCAGCTGTCCAGTGTGCAATGCTTCTCGATACAAGAAGGCATGAAAGAAAGCTCCTCAGAAAGTTGTATGTTACTTTCCGATCACTCCCCATCTGCAGCGGTATTTCGTATATCCTAAGGAAGCAAAGCTCATGCGCTGGCACGCAGAGAGGAAGAAGCCTGATGATGGAGATGATCCAAAGCTAAGACACCTCGTAGATGGTAGCCAGTGGAGAGCATTCAATGCCGTATATGGATTTGCCGCAGAAGATTCAAGGATCGTGCTTGGTGCGAGTACCGATGGCATGAATCCGTTTGGAAACCAGAACACCAACCACATCACATGGCCTGTCTTTGTATGGATGTACAACGTCCCCCCATGGAAGTGCATGAAGACAAAGTACATACACATGAGCATGCTGATTCAAGGACCAAAATAACCGGGAAACAATATTAACATGTATATGGGGCTTCTGCAAGAGGAGCTAGACACGTTATGGAAAACACCGGCATGGACATGAGATGCTAGCAAAGGAGAGTATTTCTATATGAGAGCCACGCTGATGACGACGGTGCACGACTATCTCGGTTATGGGTACACCTCAGGCCAAGTGTGCCACGGATACTGCGAATGCATGAGGTGCATGGATGATACAACGTCTCAGCAGCTTACGTCAACGAAAGATGGCGGGTCCGAGAAAACCATGTACATGGGGGCATCGTAGATGGCTCTAGAAGGATGACCCGTGGAGAAAGCGTGGATATCTCTTCAATGGGTTGGCTGAGGATCGAGGACCTCCATGTAAGAGGAGTGGCGCCGGAATCAATGAGCTGTTGAAAAACTAGGAATAGTGCCTCGCGCCGAGAAAGATGAAAAAGGCACTGGAGCTGCTGCTGAAGGTATGGAAACAAGGTCTGTTTTATGGGACTTGGAGTACTGGCCCAATCACGACACGCCTCATTTCCTTGATCAAATTCATATCACGAAGAATGTCCTCGAGAGCTTGCTTGGCACACTCATGAACATGCCGGAGAAGACCAAGTATGGGCGGAAAGCAAGGAAAGACTGGGAAGATTTGAAGATCAGGAAAGATCTCCATCGTAAAAAGTCGATGAAGGAGACAGAGACGGAGACGGAGGAGGGGGAAAGGGGTAGAAAAGTCAACAAGAAGGAGGGGAATTATTGCCCCCCTTCTTGCTTCACCTTAAGTGCAAAGGAGATCGAACAATTCATCAAGTGCCTTATGGGAATCAAAGTCAGTTTCGGTTACTGTGGGAAGATAAGCAGATATCTAGACCCCAAGAAGAAAAGGTTCAGCATGATGAAGTCTCATGACTGTCATGTGATGATGACGCAGATACTCCCGGTTGCCATTAGAGGGATAATGGAGAAGCACGTCCGTGACACGCTTACTGGTCTCTACAACTTCTTCGACGTTGTCCCTCGAAAGTCCATCAATGTGAAGAAGCTCTGAAGGCTATAGGAAGAGATCGTTGTCATACTATGTGAGCTTGAGATGTACTTCTCGCCCGCGTTCTTTGGCGTCATGGTGCATGTGTGTGTCCACATCGTGGACGACATCATCGACCTCGGCCCGACATTCCTTCATAGCATGATGCTTTTCGAGAGATGAATGGGGTCATCAAAGGATTTGTTCGTAACATGTCCCGTCCCGATGGGAGCATCGTCCAGGGGTATCTGACACATGAGTGCATCTCCTTTTGTGAGAATTATATAGGCGTCAGAGACCCTGTTGTTGGTTTGCCCGTCAAGAAGCACGATGGGAAGCTCGAAGGAGATGGTCACAACAATGACCGGAGGGAATTGCACGTGGACTACTCGGATCGACGGAACGACTTTGACAGGGCTAACTTAGTAGTGTTACAACACCTAGATGTGGTAGATGATTATGTGGCACGGCACAAAGAAAGCATCACAAAGAAGTATCGTGATAAGGGGATGCTCAAGACAGACGACAAAGTTACTGTAGAGCACAACGCCACTTTCTTGCGTTGGTTCATAGAGCAAGTTCTTGAAAATCCCCCGGAAGAGGGTAGTTCGGACGGATTGCTCATACATGCCTTAGCACATTGCCCCGCGCCCAATCTCGCGACCTATCAGTCCTATGGTATCAATGGGTACATGTTCTACACGGAGGCCAAAGACATGGACAGTGATTACCAGAACTCCGGGGTGACAATTGAATGCGTGACCGACGCCAACGACACAACTGAAAGATCCTATGGAAGGGTCGAAGAGATCTTTGAGCTTGACTATGCTAGAATGCACGATGCGATGATGTTCCGTGTCAGATGGGCCAAGGACGTCGTAAGAGAAAACAAGTATTTCACCACCATGTCTATACCCGACACGAAGAGCACTCTCGTGAACATTAACGTCATCGCCAAAAATGAGCCATGGGTACACGCAAAGCACGTGACACAATGCTTCTTCATAACCGACCCAGCCAATCCCAGCCGTGTTGTTGTGAGGAGATCCAAAAGGAGCATCGTCGGAATGGATGGAGTCGCCAACAAGGAAGACTACGACCAATACGACAACCCGATGAGGGAAGATGACGATGACGATGAAGCATGTGTGAAAATAAGAATCAATACTACATTACTGAAGATAGATCGTACTCCATGGTTCCGGAAAAGTCACAAGTAGGGGCTTAATTACTCAGCAACGAACAAGAAAGGGAAGAAGCTCAATGTGAAACGTCGTCGACGCAGCTGATCAGAAACCATCATATATATATATATATATATATATATATATGTATGTATGTATGTATCTATTTTGTGTACGCACTTAAGTAACCTTTATCGGTCAACTGATATGTTACCACCACATGCATGGTTCCGGTGATATTCGCGTTGTATGGGAGAGGGAGACGCCGTCGTCGGGAGAAAAACAAAAAACAAAAACAAAAGGGAGAAAGCAGTACAAAAGAAAAAGAAAAGTAAACAGAAAAGAAAAGGAAAATAATAAAAGAAAATAAAACTAAAAACTAGAAAAGGAAAATAATAAAAAGAAAAGAAAAATAGCAGTAGCGCTTGTATGTGGACCAGCACTATAGCTAAGTATTTTAGAACTAAAAGAATAAAAATTGGAATAGTTAGCAGTAGCGCCTGTTTAGGACCAGCGCTACCGCTATTTTGATTTAACCCCCCGTCGTGCCGGCTCAAAATTTCACCAAGTCTCATTCCCCCCATCTCAACCTCGCACATGCGCCCGCCGTCGATGCCTCGACCTCGCTGCCGACGGCCGTCGCCCCTACGCCTGCCCTCGACCTTGCCATCCGTTGCCCCTACGCCCTCCCTCGACATCACCGGATGTTGCCCCTGCGCCCGCCCTCGAGCTAGCCGCCGCCGTCATCGACCTCGCCGCCGCCGCCCTCTCCATCTCCCTCGACCTCGCCGCCGCCGCCGCCCTCTCCCCGCCCTATAAGCCTCTCCCTCTCCCCTGCCCTCCTCTCTCTCTGCTCTCCACTCTCTCTAATTTGAATTTAGCCTAGCTAAGTGTTGGATGTATGAACCCTAGCTAGGAGATGTAGCAAAGAGAGAGAGAGAGAGCAATTTAGTTTAGGGCAATTTAGCAAATTTAGTTTAGTGCAATTTAGCAATTTAGTTTAGGGCGGTTTTGTTTAGGGCAATTTAGTTTAGGAAATTTAGTTTAGTGCATTAGCAATTTAGTTTAGGGTATATAAAATACCTATAAATAGAAAACAATAGCAAATTGGTTTTTGTAGGTATAAAAAATAGTAGCTAAAATTTATAAAAAATAGTAGCCAATTAGTTTTTTAGGTATATAAATTAGCTATAAAAACAGTAATTTTTTTATAAAAACAGTAGCTAATTAGGGCAGTAGAAAATATAGCTAGGGCCATTTTTTAGCAAATGAGCAAATTTAGCTAGGGCAAATTTGTTTAGGGCAGTAGCTAATGCAATAGCTAATTAATTAGGGTTAGTAGCAGAGAGAGAGAGATCATTTAGGAAAAAACAGTAGAAAATAAAAACTAAAAAATAGTAGCAAATAAAACCCTAGATGATGTTTTAGGAGCATATAGCCTATACAATGTTGCGGTTTTTAAAACTTGGTTAATTTGCTAAGTCCTGGAAATCTATCATATGATGTTGCCATGTTCTCTTGAGATAGCATCAAATCTTGTAGCGACTAGACCTCAAACAGTCCAATATCTTTGCTCCGGTGTCATCCCTGGATCAGTAGTGCTAACACCACACAGTACTTGAAGGATTTATAACAGAGTAGCAATCACACACTTATTACATCGAGTGTCTCAAAAGAGAACTTATTACAATGAATATGGCTTAAGGCCATCTTATAACGATAACAACGGAAGGCTTGGAAGATAAATGAGTCCATCAACTCCAACGGCATCACTGAGTATAGAACCACGACCTAAAGGCACCTTACCCGTCATTTGAAAAGTCTGCAACATGAACGTTGCAGCCCGAAACGGGTCAGCACATGGAATATGCTGGCAAAGTAACACATAGAGAGCAATGAAAGAATAAGGCTATACTACATGCATATTTGGCTGGTGGAAAGCTCTATGGTTATAGTTTTGCGTAAAGCGAATTTTTCCCTACTGCAAAGGAATAAATTTTATTTAACTATCATGGTAGTTGTTAAACATGTAGACACCCTCTCAATCCCAATTAAGCATCATCATAAAAACCCAACGAAATTAATTTAGAGTAACATGATGAGATTCACATGATAATCCAAGTACTAAATACTCAAGATGTCCATAACCGGGGACACGACTAACCATGATTAGTTTATACACTCTGCAGAGGTTTGCGCACTTTCCCCCACAAGACTCGATCTCCTCCGTTGGGATTCTCGCACTACATGGTGTTTGAGAAACGGATGACCGAGACATAGTCTTTCAGAAGCGCTAGCACCTTACGAACGGGTAGAACGTACCAACCTACATCCCCTACATCTGCTAGTCTACCACTGTAAGAGTTCGCACGACTTAGTCAACTATGCTAGAGCCCATAGTAGCTTGTGGCTGCACACGGAAGTTTCTAGTGTGAAAAATCTCATGATCCCTTTGAGCCTGGGTGGCGGTCCAAAAGAAAAACAGGCAATCACTGGAATACCCAGGTGCCTCAATCCACCCAGATGTGTGTTTAAGTTGCCACCTTAAGTAAACCATTAATTTAACAATCTCACATCTGTCATGGATACACTCACCCAATCCACGTCTACTAGCATAGCATGGCATAACAAGAAGACGTAGAAGTAACTCCCAAAGGTTTGATAATAAAACAGGTCATAGGTACTACCTCATCTACTTCCCAAACCCACAATTTAATTAGATCCTAATCATGCAATGGTGTGAGGATTGATCTAGTGCAATAAAACTGGGTAGTAGGAGGTATGATCAAAGTGTTACTTGCCTTGCTGATAATCCGTGAAACCTAGCGATTCGGAGTAGGAAGCGGCGCACTCCGGGTACTCTATCACAAACAAACAAGCATACAATAAGTACTCAACTAATGCACATGTAAAACTCAAATAAGATATCTAACCAGATAGTTCAACTTAAGAACTCCGGTTGGCAAAAAGAATCAAATCAAACGAAGCAACGAAAGACAAACGGCGAAAGAAACAAGCTTCGTTTACTATTCTAGATCTAGGTCAAATTTTACAGAGGCAAAAACTTGTTTGAGTCAGTTAAACGGAAAGAGGGTTTCGAGACGAAACTCCAGGCGCTTGAATCGCCTGATTCCGATAAACGAGCGAAAAGTTAAACTAGAACGAAAATCGGATCAGAAATCGCGATCAGAAATAATCGCGGAATAATCCGAGAAAAAGAAAAACGACAAACAGAATAACGAACGACCATTCGTTTTCTGGAACTAAACGAGGAACGCGTTCGTTAAAACGAACGGACGAGCGAACGCTTGCTAAAGAAATAAATCGGAAAAAAATTGATCTATTTAAAAGAAAAAACAAAAACTAGGGTTTTCTAAAAAAACCAAATTGGTTTTTCTCAGAAAACCGGGCGGCGGGGCGGCTAACTCGGCTCAGTCCGGCGGGGCTTCCGGGCGGCGGTGATGGGCAGCAGCGGCGGCAGCAGTGGCGGGAGGCGGTGGTTGGCGGCGCAGGCGACATGCGGCAGCTGGCGGCGGGGGGGCTGCATGGGCGGGGCGGTGCGGCGACT